>NW_027526203.1:280957913-281296422 GCF_048455015.1 Haemaphysalis longicornis | reverse complement strand
GTTGTAGATTAGGAAAGTCACCAGAACGAGTTTGCAGGGACCAAGGGTGCGTCCGTTCGGACGCCCGAACAGTAATGGGGCAGCCATCATCGAAGAAACCAAAGTAGTGCATCAAGAAGTTAAACCAGTAACACTGAAATGTGGGCGCATAGCGGTTAGTGCACTTCGGTTCTTACCCACAGCTTAAACCCGCGCACAGAAAGGCGGCCACACGTCAGTCGTATAAGCAAGTGTAGATACTGCCGTTCGAACGTGAACACCGTGTCTTCAGCAGTCCGTAAACTTTTCTCAAGAAGTGAGTGAGTGAGTGACTATAATTTTAACGAATCAGAAATGTCATTCTTCAAAGGACTGCGCGTTAGTATACACAACACTAGCGCTTTCGGTTTCAAGCGGGGCATCGTTACCGAAGATACAACACATTCGTGCAGAGAGCTTGCATATCTATGGGGCGCTGCTGCGGTCTTGGTCCTATCAAGTTTCAAAGCTTAAAAAGCGAAACCTTTAGTGCATGCACTTTGCATTTTAAACTCGAGTCCGAGTGACTGTCTCTGCGTCAGCCTGTATTCAGTGTGTTTATTCGTCAGCAGCTTCAACAGCATTTATTCGTGCGCTAATGTTATCACTGATTGTTGCTGCTTTGCGCAGTTTTCAGTAAAAGAGGTGACCGCGGTAGGGTAGGGCATTCAATGTGAATTCTGATTCGCTACATGCATAGCGAGGGGTCTCTGTTCTGGCAGTCTTGGTGCCACAGGTAGCTTAAAAGGGTTCAACGCTGGTCGATCACTCTCGACATGTCGTAGACACTCGAGTCACGGCCCGGGGGTTAAAAAGAAGATCCCCCTTCACCCCGAGTAGTCCCGAGTGGGCGCTGGCTACAACCCCCAAGCACTGGAAACAGAAATACCTTAACATAAATACCCCATAAAGTGGAGGGGAAAATAGCCCCGCCGGTAGCGTAGTGGTCATAGCACCAGACCGGTATTCTGGAGGTCGTGGGTTCGGATCCCACCCGGCGGGCATTTTTGCCTCCACTTTTTTTCTTTCCAAAATCTTCATCTGTTTCTGTGATCCACCACAACCTCCCCTTTGCTTTCCGTCGTTTTCTTGACTGTCAACCCTTATATATATATATATATATATATATATATATATATATATATATATATATATAGCGAATCAGAAAATGGGAAATGAGGGGCTCCGTGAAAATAAGACAGATAATAAGGGTTGGCAGTCAAGAAAACCTCGGAAAGCAAACTGTAGGTTGTGGTGGGTCATAGAAAGAGATGAAGAATTTTTTTAGTCGAAAAGAAAGTGGTGAATAAAATGCCCGCCGGGTGGGATCCGAACCCCACGACCTCCAGAATACCGGTCTGGTGCGATAACCACTACGCTACCGGCGGGGCTGTTTCCCCCCAGCACTTTCTCGGGTATTTATGTTAAGGTATGTTCGTTTCCTGCACTTGGGGGTGGTAGCCAGCGCCACTCGGACTACTCGGGGGTGAAGGGGACCTTCTTTTTAACCCCAGGGCCGTGACTCGAGTGTCTACGACATGTCGAGCGTGGTCGACCAGCGTTGAACCCTCTTAAGCTCCCTCTGGCACCAAGACTGCCAGAACAGAGGCCCCTCGCTAAGCATGTAGCGAATCAGAAAATGGGAAATGAGGGGCTCCGTGAAAAATAAGACAGATAATAAGGGTTGGCAGTCAAGAAAACCTCGGAAAGCAAACTGTAGGTTGTGGTGGGTCATAGAAACAGATGAAGAATTTTTTTAGTCGAAAAGAAAGTGGTAAAAAAATGCCCGCCGGGTGGGATCCGAACCCACGACCTTCCTGAATACCGGTCTGGTGCGATAGCCACTACGCTGCCGGCGGGGCTGTTTCCCCCCAGCACTTTCTCGGGTATTTATGTTAAGGTATGTTCGTTTCCTGCACTTGGGGGTGGTAGCCAGCGCCACTCGGACTACTCGGGGTGAAGGGGACCTTCTTTTTAACCCCAGGGCCGTGACTCGAGTGTCTACGACATGTCAAGAGTGGTCGACCAGCGTTGAACCCTCTTAAGCTCCCTCTGGCACCAAGACTGCCAGAACAGAGGCCCTCGCTAAGCATTTTTTCACCACTTTCTTTTCGACTAAAAAAAATTCTTCATCTCTTTCTATGACCCACCACAATCTACAGTTTGCTTTCCGAGGTTTTCTTGACTGCCAACCCTTATTATCTGTCTTATATAAATATATATATATATATATATATATATATATATATATATATATATATATATATATATATATATATATATATAAAGGCTGCAGTCGTCGTTGCCAGTGCTATTCGGCTGTTTCCGAAATATTTTTAGGAGTGCCAAATGACGTGTGTTTGTCATGTTTCTTTGCTACAGTGATAAATAAGCGAAAATATAAGTCGAGAAAAAATCCGCCGCCCGCTCCCTGAAAAAAAAAACGGCGGGTTTTTTCTCGACTTATAATTTCGCTTATGTATCACTGTATCAAAGAAACATGACAAACACACGTCATTCAGCACTACTAAAAATATTTCGGAAACAGCCGAATAGCACTGGCAATGACGACTGCAACCTTGATATGTGTCCTTCCCGAGTCCCTCGTCCCGTATCTATATATATATTGTAAGCACTGTAGTTCTCCGCGGCACAATATTTCGCCGATTTCAATCTTATGTGTAATCATCATCACCTGTCATCCTTTTCAGCAATGCTTCATCTTCGTCACATGTACATGATCATTATCATCCCTGAGGCTAGTGCTGCTTGGCTGCGCGTTCGCCAAATAAACGGCGTCTGTCTTCTCCGCTCTATCAGTGAGCGACGTCTCCTTGAAGGCCTCTTACACGTGGTGGAGGTGCACCTCGATCCCGCCCTCTGGCTCTCCTAGCGCACCCCTGGAGCTACGTTCAGGAAGACGCCTTCAAATGCCAACCGGGCCAATGGAACAGGACGTCCCGACTCGCACCACCCCTGCAACGGCTTCTGCGCCTCCTGCGTGGACCGTTACCAGCCGCCAACGGGACCCCAGATCCTTTGCTGGTCTTCGCGGTGAAGACGTCGTCGATTGGCTCGACTATTACAACAGAGTGAGTGCGTTTAATCGGTGGGATGACTCTATGAAGCTCTTTAATGTCCCGTTCTGCCTTGACAAAGTGGCTGGGACGTCGTTTTATAACAACGCACATTGCCTAGGAGATTGGAATACGTTTACAGAGGAGATTCGCAAGATTTTTGGCACATCGGCGAGCCGATCGGAGAGCGCCACGAAGAAACTCGCCCAGCGCGTTCAACATGTAGGTGAGACGTACACGTCTTACATTGAGGATGTGCTTGCGCTTTGTCGCCAGGCGAACGAGGACATGTCGGAGAATGACAAAGTCCGGCACCTTCTGAAAGGGATTAGCACATTTGCCTTTAATGCTCTCGTCGCTCAGAATCCCACCACCGTACGCGACGTAGTTACGATTTGCCAGCGCTTGGATGCACTGCAGTCCGCTCGCATCCAGCAGGATACCCCACCAGCCTGCCTTCCACCCGACACGGAGCTGCGGTCTTTGATACGTAGTATCATTGGGGAAGAACTTCAGGCGCAAAAGACCTCTGGACTCTCTGGTGATCGCCAGTTCTCCTCTGGTGCCACTTTGCGGGACCTGGTTAAAGAAGAACTGCGTCTCATGGAAAGCGGGCCCTCTACCGAACACGCTGCTCCACAGCACGTGGCTCAGTACGCCGAGATCAGCCCACTACAGCCAGTCTTCCCGCATCCTGCGCCTGCTCAGAGTCATTTGTCTGCCCTTACTCCGAGACTCCCTGAGCCGTACAGCCAGTACTATGCTCCTTGGCGACCCCCCCCCCCCCGACCCACGTGCTTCTACTGTGGTATCAAGGGTCATATTGCCCGATTTTGTCGACGGGGTCAGCAAGAAGAACGTGCAGGCCTTATACCGGACCGCTACACCTACCGACCTCCATATGGTTTTCGTCAACGGGCATATCATTCCCCTCCACGGCCCTTTTCGTCGACCCCGGACACACAGGACGTTCCTGGAAGTTCCCGCACATCGCGACGCCGTTCACCATCTCCCTTCCGGAACCGCTCGGTATCGCCCCTTAGCCCCGCGTCTCATGCTGCTGACCTCCGCCAGGAAAACTAACCTCTGCAGTTTTTGGAGGGAAAACTGCTATACCTGGTAAAAGTACAATTCCTTCGCAGCGGCCATCGAACATTTTATCTGTCGTCATCGAAGGTACTTGTGTTGATGCTCTCGTGAACACTGGCGCCAGTATTTCAGTTATACATGCAGACTTGTGTGCTCGACTTCGTAAAGTGCAAACGCCCTACTCTGGCCAGACCTTGTGTGGCGCAAATAATGTTTTGATTCAGCCCTCTGGACAGTGCACGGTACGCGTACTTATCGACGGCCTTCGGCATCATATCCCTTGTGCGGTGCTGGCGTCGTGTGCTCATCCGCTAATTTTGGGGTGGGACTTTCTCTCTTCAGCCTCAGCCGTCATCTCTTGTGATAGTCCAACCATTGAACTCTCCAATGAGCAAGTTTCGAGTGTTTGCAGTTTGCCTCAAGTGAACCTCATAGTGGCTGCTGATTGTGTTCTTTCTCCAGGACTGGATACTCTCCTCGCAGTTCGATCGGCCGACATCAGTGAAGGGGACATTTTAGTCGTCCCTTGTGCCAGCTTACTCTCTAAATGAGTCGTGATAGCTATAGTATACATGCCTCATACGCTTCTGCAATGGGTTCGCAACCCTTCTCGTGACCAACGCTAGCCCCGAACTGATCCTGCTGCATGAAGGCACCACAGTGGCCTCGACTCATCAGGGAGAGACCATTGATGTTGTTCCTATCGGCTCTTTGTCGGCTCTTCCGCGTTCCGTTTTTTCCGACACTTCTACTTCAGCGCTGACCGCCACCATTAGCCCCGACGTCACGCAGGCAGAGGCACAGTCCTTATTGGCCTTACTGGACAAGCACCGTTTGTCTTTCGACTCCTTTTCCAAAACGTTAGGCCAGACCACTGCCGCAGCACACCGCATACAGACAGGCAGTCCTCACATCATACGCCGCCGTCCGTATCGCGTGTCGGCGTCTGAATGAAAAATAATTGAAGATAATGTCTCGCAATGCTTAAGCGAGACATAATTCGTCCCTCCGCGAGTGCCTGGTCTTCTCCTGTTGTATTAGTTAGAAAGAAGGATGGGTCAGTTCGCTTTTGCGTGGATTATCGAGCCCTGAACAAAATTACCAGGAAAGATGTCTACCCGATGCCAAGGATTGACGATGCTTTGGATTGTTTGCAAGGAGCTGAATACTTTTCAAGCCTGGATTTACGTTCAGGGTATTGGCAGATACCAATGTACGATGCCGATAAGGAGAAAACAGCATTCTGTACCCCCGATGGCTTATACGAGTTTAACTTTATGCCATTCGGGTTGTGTAACGCGCCCGCAACCTTTGAGCGACTCATGGACACTGTTCTACGTGGCCTAAAGTGGAAGACCTGTTTATGCTATCTGGACGACATCGTTGTCTTCTCGTCCACCTTCTCTCAGCACCTGCAGCGGCTGGATGAAGTGCTGACCTGTCTCGCTAACGCCGGCCTACAGCTCAACACAAAAAAACGTCATTTTGCCAGCAAGGCCATCAAGGTTCTTGGCCATGTTGTGAGCAAAGAAGGTGTCCGGCCTGACCCTGAGAAGATTAGCGCAGTAATGAGCTTTCCACGCCCGCAGCAACAGAAGACGCTCCGCAGCTTTCTTGGCCTGCCTTCCTACTTTCGACGTTTCGTGCGCAACTTTGCCACCCTCGCGTCTCCGCTAAACCAGCTTCTCCGTTCTGGCACGCCTTTCGTATGGTCTGAGGACTGCGAAAAATCATTTCAAGCACTAAAAGACACGCTTACCTCTGACCCTGTCTTGACCCATTTCGACGACACCAAGCCAACCTTATTACATACGGATGCAAGCGGGTACGGAATTGGTGCTGTTATTCTCCAGCGCGATAACTAATCTAGAGAGCGTGTTGTGGCCTATGCCAGTCGCACTCTCAGTTCCGCAGAAAAGAACTACACCATTACTGAACAAGAATGCCTGGCTGTCGTCTGGTCGGTACAAAAATTCCGTCCCTAATTATACGGCCGCCACTTCACCGTAGTGACCGATCATCACGCCTTGTGCTGGTTATCGACGCTGAAGAACCTTTTCGGCCGGCTCGGACGGTGGATTTTGCGATTACAGGAGTACGACTACACTGTACAGTACAAATCAGGCAAAAAACACCTTGATGCGGATGCCTTGTCACGATGTCCTCTCGGGTCGACATCAAACACCGCTGGCGATGTTTCCTCCGTTGCACGAGCTACACCCTTGGCTCCCATCGACCCTGCGCCATCCGTTGGGTGCTCCGAGCTGGTGTCTTTTCAGCAGGCGGACCCGCACTGCCGAACCATAACTGACCGACTGTCTGGGTTGGTGCAGCCTCATAACAGCCGTTTACGACGCCAGCTTGCAAAGTACACGCTCCGCAACGGTGTGCTCTGCCGCGTCAACCATCACCCTGCTGGAGAAAAATGGGTGCCTGTAGCTCCTCGGGCTTTGCAGCCAAAGGTTTTAGAAGCCTTTCACGATGACCCAGCTGCTGGCCACCTCGGCTTTCAAAAAACGTTTGATAGGATCCGAGCTCGCTTCTTCTGGCCTGGCATGGCAAGGTGAGTCGCTAAGTATGTCAGCTCCTGTGCATTGTGTCAGCATCGCAAGCGCCCTACAACGGCGTCTGCTGGACTTCTACAACCCATTCCTTGCCCGGCGGATCCTTTTGACGCGGTGGGTATTGATCTATATGGCCCTTTACCATCCACCTCATCCGGCTGCCGTTGGATCGTGACCGTGGTCGACCATTTGACGCGTTATCCAGAGACGGCCCCTGTTCGCTCTGGCTGCTCGCAAGAAGTCGCCGAATTCATCTTGCATAACGTGATCTTACGCCATGGCGCCCCCGGGTTCTACTAAGTGACCGTGGAAAAAATTCCCCGCATTTCCCCGAGGGGAAGAATGTGAAAGTGCGAATGCACGAGTTGAATTTGCGCGGTTCGGTAATGTTCGCGAAAGAGAGATCACACACACACAACTACAAAGAAAGAAAGATGCATTTATTCACAGACACCTATTTGTGTTGTCGTTGTACTTGATTGCAAGAGCGGATCTCAGCTTTGAAATTTCGTGTCAGTACTCCTTTAAGCGGGTGCATTAGCCCTTCTCACGCCCGATTCCTGGCCAATCCCCCACGTGGGTATGTGCCATGTCAGCGGCCAGGCAGCGCGCGCCCATCTCCCCCCGTTGCTAGGGAAGACGAGGAGTGCGCGCACCCGCAGCTGTTGCTATGCGGACTACGGCGGCGGACGATTCAGGCTCGCTTAAGAAGTGCATTCGCACTTAAAACATTTCTTTCAAGCGTCATTGCAGATCTGCTTCGTGCATCGAACACCATCCACAAAATGACGTCCTCATACCAACCCCAAACAAACGGCCTCACGGAACGCTTCCATCGTACACTTTCGGATATGATCTCCATGTATATCGGACCAAGCCATACTAACTGGGACGCCATCCTTCCATTCGTAACGTTTGCGTATAATACGGCACGCCAACGAACAACTGGGTACGCTCCGTTTTTTCTTGTTTATGGCCGGGATCCCTCCTTCGTCATAGACACCTGTCTGTTCGCGGCACCTGCGACGGGATTTGTTCCCGGGTCTGACGAATTCATCTCTCGCCTTCATCACTGCCGCCGTATTGCCCGTGAAAACACGCACGCCTGCCAGCAGGACCGCAAGCTCCAGTACGACGCCTCTCACCGGTGTATCCAGTTCCGCCCAGGGGACCAGGTTCTACTCTGGACTTTCGTTCGTGTGCCTGGGCTATGCGAAAAGTTTCTTAGGGCGATTCATCGGCCCTTGTACCGTTTTGGAGCAGACGTCGCCAGTCAACTATCGGGTCACCCCTGTGTCTCCCAGCACGGACCGTCGCTATCGGGGAACCGAAATTGTGCATGTCTCCCGTCTCAAAAAGTTCCACTCTCGCACTTCCTAAATGCCAGCGGCCGGGCGGCCGCCTTCCTCGAGGGGGGGGGGGGGCAATTAGTGTAAGCACTGTAGTTCTCCGCGGCACAATATTTCGCTGATTTCAATCTTATGTGTAATCATCATCACCTGTCATCCTTTTCAGTAATGCTTCATCTTCGTCACCTGTACATGATCATTATCATCCCTGAGGCTTGTGCTGCTTGGCTGCGCGTTCGCCAAATAAACGGCGTCTGTCTTCTCCGCTCTATCAGTGAGCGACGTCTCCTTGAAGGCCTCTTACAATATTGATACGCGGTAGTCCGGTATCTACAGAAGGCACAGTAAGACCGACTAAGCGCCGTCCAAGCAAGGGGCCGAAGTCCACGCGCGTCCCTCTCAGCGTCTTCTTTCTCTTCCCTCCTTGATGATGATTCCGACTTGATGGTGATGTCTCGTAACAGAACCCCCCTCCCGTAAGAGTACCGTCTCGGTGCTGCTCAGGGCATAACTCTAGGCTGGGCACGGTAGGGCTTTAGACGGACGACATGGACGATGTCAGTCTTCGGAGGGCGCGATGAGTCAGCAGGAACGACAGGGGTCATTTCATAGTTTACAGCAGTCACTTGGCGCAGGACACTATAAGGGCCGTAGTAACGGGCGAGCAGTTTCTCAGAACGCCCTACTTGGCGCGCAGGACACCAGATCAGCACGAGGGAACCTGGCTCAAAGTGGCGGATGCTGTGGCGTCGATCGTAACGAGACTTTTGCGAATCCTGGGATGACGTAAGCTCGGTGCGCGCTATGCTGCGGGCAAAGTCAGCCAGGGCAATGGCATCTTGGGCATAGCCAGAAGGCGGCGTGTTGTCTTCGATTAAGGTGTCTAGGGGCAAGACCGGCTCTCGACCGTAGAGGAGGTAAAAAGGCGAAAATCCAGCGGTATCAGGACGGGACGAGTTGTATGCGAATGTAATAAAAGTAAAGCAATGTCCCAGTCGCGATGGTCATCCGAAACGTACTTGGAAAGCATATCCGTTAGGGTTCTGTTAAAGGGGCACTGACACAAAAATTTTGCATCTTGTTTTTTTTGTTGCGAAAAGTAGCTAGTGACCTACTTATAACCTGTAGAAACCTCATTTGCTTCAGCGTGCGACGGTTGTTTAATTAGAGGCATTTTCAATGCGGCCAGTCGCAGTTTCGGTTTCAGCGAGTGCCGCGAAACGATGGATTTTGTGGATTTTGTGTGAACAAAGCTGACCACGTGACCGTCGGAGGGATATCACAGTTACAGAGCAGAGCCGCCGTAGCACTGTCGAATCCGCATCGACGGCAGTTTCTGCGAATGCCCCCCCCCCCCCCCCCCCCCCGTACTGATCTCGTGAGGCGCCTAATTAAAAAGCGACCGTGGATGTGACGCAGGCGCTGCGAGTGCAAATGCTACCGCGGCTAACGAACGACGCGCGACGCTCGAGACGGTGGGTGGCAAGACGCGCGCTGGGAGCAGCCGACCGGTCTGCCTACAGGTCCGCCTACAGATGTGTTCGGCTTAGCACTGCGGCGGATATTCGAGTGCCGCTCTCGTAAGCGGTGCAGATGACAATTTTTAATGCAACCCGCCATGGCATCATTAACTCCTTTCTCATGTAATCCACCATGGTCGGGACTTGGGGACAATTTCGTGCAGCGGTAACAAGCTATCACTCGAGCTACCTGCGCCGGCGTGGGCCACTTCGCGGCCGTGGCCGCCGCCTGCACAGCGACCGTGCGGCTTGCTCAGTGGGCTTTTCGTGGCTCCGGCGCGTTTCCGCATCCAATGGTAATAAACAGCAATAGAAACAGAGTGCCTGGAATCGCTGTAGAACTTTGGTCGCGGCCAGCTGCCCGATGAGCTGACGAAATCACGGCGCCTCCGCCGCCAACGGTCGGGTCGTTCGTTCTCGGGAGCAGAAGCTCCGCCCTCCGGCCCTCCGATTGGAGCGGCGAGCCGGCAGTGCGGAAGCGGCAAACACAAACTCGTGACGTGTTTGGATGTTGTTTATTTACACTTGCGCGTGGTCCTCTGCTGGCCGCTCGGTTGCGTTTCGCACACTTCAAAATTGATTTTAAATATGTTCTAGGCTGTATTCACCGCTGATATTTTGCAGATGATGTATATGTGTTCCCACCAATCTATCTCCGAAGTTATCTCGCCTTCAAAATTTTGTGTCAGTGCCCCTTTAAGTCGCTCCGTAAGACCGTTGGTCTGCGGATGGTAGGAAGTAGTAAATTTGCGCGTGGTTGCGCAGGAGCGAAGGATGTCGCCGAATACTCGCGACAGGAAGTTTCGACCGCGGTCAGTCAATAACTGACGAGGAGCACCATGATGGAGGATAACCTCGTAAAGGAGGAAATCTGCGACATCAGTAGCGCAGCCGGTTGGAAGGGCCCGTGTTATTGCGTAACGGGTCGCGTAATCAGTGGCCACTGCAATCCACCGATTTCCGGCCGCAGACTGCGGAAAGGGACCAGGCAGGTCTAAACCAACGCGGAAAAATGGTTCGACCGGTATGTCCAGTGGCTGAAGAGGGCCGGCGGGTGGCGTCGTTGGTGCTTTCCGACGTTAGCACTTGTCGCATGCACTTACGTAACGGCGAATAGAGCGGTAAAGTCCTGGCCAGAAGAAACGCCGTCGGACATGGTCGTACGTCCTTGAAACTCCTAAATGACCAGCTGTTGGATGGTCGTGCAGTTGCTCCAGGACGTCCAAACGAAGGTGGTAAGGCACAACAGGGAGCAGCTCGGGACCTCCCAGGCGTGAAATCTTACGATAGAGCACACCGTCCTTGAGTTGGAAAGATCGTACTGATGGGTCCGAACGGGAGTTACTCAGGCGTTCAATGATCTGGCGCAAAAATTCATCCTGGCGCTGCTCTTTACCAAGGTGGAGGAAAGAGGAAATCGCCAGAAGGGATGGAAATGCGTCGGAACACGTAGGAACACGTCCTGGTGCAGGCGGCCCGATCTGTAGACGACTGAATAAGAATACTCCTGGAAGGCGGAGAGCCCATCGCCCGAGGCGGCCGGTTGGATCTTTCAGTGATGCTAACCAACAGAGCGCGTGGTGATCCGTCACAACGGAAAACGGTCGGCCGTAGAGGTATGGACGAAATTTGCCCACAGCCCACACAAGAGCGAGACACTCCCGTTCTGTGATGGAATAATTTCTTTCTGCTGGAGATAGGAGGCGGCTGGCGCAGGCGATCACGCAATACTTGCCGGATTGGCGCTGAGCCGGGACGGCTCCGATGCCATGGCCGCTAGCGTCAGTCCGGATTTCGGTGGGTGCAGACACATCAAAGTGGGCTAAAATGGGCGATGTGGTGAGGAGATGCACCAATGTGGTAAAGGCTTCGGCCTGTTCAGGGCCCCACTCAAAGATGGTGTCCTTTTTCAAAAGATGGGTTAGAGGACGGGCGATATCAGCAAAGCCTCTTATAAAACGGCGGAAATATGAGCAGAGGCCCACAAAACTGCCGACGTCTCTCGATGAGCGGGGTACAGGGAAGTCCTTAACTGCTTTGACGTTATCGGGATCGGGATCAACTCCTTGAGCGTCGACGAGGTGGCCCAAAATGGTTAGTTCACGCCTCGCGAAGCGGCACTTCGCTGAATTGAGCTGCAGGTTGGCCTGACGGAAAAGAGCAAGGATTTCACGGAGGTGCTGGAGATGAGTCTCGAAGGAGGGAGAAAACACGATGACGTCATCGAGATAGCAGAGGTAAGTGGACCATTTATATCCGCGCAGAAGAGAGTCCATCATGCGCTCAAAAGTGGCTGGCGCGTTGCACAAACCGAACGGCATAACCTTGAACTGGTATAGGCCGTCGGGTGTGACGAAAGCGGTCTTTTCTCGGTCCATCTCATCAACTGCAATCTGCCAATAACCTGAGCGAAGGTCTATGGAGGAGAAGTATTTCGCCCCATGAAGGCAATCTAGGGCATCGTCGATTCTGGGTAAGGGGTAGACATCTTTCTTGGTGACCCGGTTCAAGTGGCGGTAGTCCACACAGAAGCGTCAGGTGCCGTCTTTCTTTTTTACCAACACGACGGGTGCAGCCCATGGACTACAGGATGGTTCGATGATGTCCTTTGCGAGCATTTTTTCGACCTCCTGCTGGATGACTCTTCGTTCGGAAAGAGAAACACGGTACGGCCGGCGATGGATAGGCCTGGCATCACCTGTATCGATGCGGTGCATCACAGTTGTGCTTTGCCCCAAAGGTCTGTCACCCAAGTCGAAAACGGCTTCAAATGATTGCAAAAGGCAGCGAAGTTTGCTTGATTGAGATTGAGATAGTTCCGGACTGATCAGGCGTAAAAATTTATCTGGCGAGGTAGGTCGATGAGTAGATCCATGTTGTTGCATTGGGACACGGTCTAAAGCATATACCGAAATTTCAGCTGCCGCTAAATGGATGAGAGCGGCGACGGTTATACCATCTGGAAGTACTTAAGTATGGAGCGAAAAGTTGAGGATAGGCAAGCAAACGCGGTTCTGCTTGATGGTGACCACAGTGTGGGGCAGTGCAACATTTCGCGTCAATAGAACGTCCACGATGGGAGTAGCAAGGTAGTCGCCGTCAGGAATGGTGGTAGACGTAGTGAGGGGGACATAAGTGGCGGCTTGACTTGGTAAGCGAATGTGTCTGGACGAGCACAGGCGCGGCGGGGAGGAATCGGCAGTAGGGGGCAACTGAAGACGAAGAAGGCCCGTAGAACAATCGACGAGTGCTGCATGCTCCGTCAAGAAATCGCGGCCAAGGATCACGTCGTGTGGACATTTGTCCAAAACAGAGAAAAAAGCAGTGGTATCGTGGCCGGCGATGGTGACGCGACAGGTGCACATACCAGCGATCGCCGGTGTACCACCGTCGGCAACTTGAACATGCGAAAGGGCAGGTGTGAGGACTTTTCGCAAGCGGGTCCGTAGATTAGCACTCATGACGGAAATATGGGCCCCTGTATCAATCAATGCCCGAACAGGCACACCATCAACTTTCACGTCGAGCAAATTGTCCCGCGTCGGCAGCATCAAAAGAGGATTTTCGGTCGGTGTCCGGAATGCAGCATCACCTCTGGGAGCTGCACTCGCTAGTTTTCCGAGTTGGAGAGTCCGTAGTGGGTCGGCGAGGTAGAGCGGCGGGGCTGCGGAGAGCGAGACTGTCGGCGCTGGGGTGATGGGGAACGGCCAAATCGTGGAGCGGAGTAGACGGCATCGGCGGCACTGCGTTGCTGGTAGCTGGCAGAAGTGCGGTTCGTCGCAGACTGTGGGACACGGTCGTTCCAAGTGTTTCGAGCGGAAGAAAACCAGCGGCTCTGGCAATACCGGGCAACATGACCAACACGCCTGCAGTTAAAGCATATGGGCCGGTCATGGGATGTTCTCCATTGAGCCGGGTGCCTGTAAGACCGTGGCCAACACTCTTGGCGAAAAGGGGTCGGGGGCGACTGAGCTGGCCCATAATGATTGCAGGCAGCGGCGTTGGCGGGAAATTGCCGACCGACAGGATGGCCCATGTGGCAGGCTGGCTGCAAGCCCATGCAGGCAATTTCGTCTCGCACAACTGCTTGTATAACGGAGAGTGTCGGCAGATGAACATCAGCGACGGAGTGTTGGGTGGTGACCGGAGTCGTGGCCTCTATCTCACGTCGGACGATACGGGTCACCGTGTCTGCACTGGTTTCTGCCGGTGGTGGGCGCGGTGGCGAAACTGGGCCCTCACATAAAGACTTTGCAGCGGTATTGGGAAGGCGCATGAATTTCTGAGTGATTCGACGGCTTTTCGCTTGTTCGAAGCGCTTGCACTCATCCAAAATTGAGCTTACAGTGGAGCAGTCTTTGCACACGAGCAAATTGAAGGCATCATCTGCTATGCCTTTCAAAATGTGGTCAACTTTATCCTGCTCGGACATGTGGTCGTCAGCTTTGTGGCAAAGGGCCAGTACACCTAGGATGTAGGCTATGTACGGCTCAGTTGACGTCTGCGCTCGCGACGCAAGCTGATTTTTGGCAGCGAGCTGGCGACCAGATGACTTGCCAAAGAGCTTAATCATCTCTGCCTTGCAGCTGTCCCAACTAGTAAGAGTTGCTCCGTCGGTATTGTACCACGTCTCCGCTGCACCTTTCAGGTGGAACGAAAGGTAAGCCAGCATAAGGGTGGGATCCCAGCGATTGTGGGCACTCACACGCTCGTAGAGACTGACCCAGTCCTCCACGTCGACATCGTTGGTGCCGTAGAAGAAACCTGGGTCTCGAGGGTGGCTCACGATGACAAGCGGTGTAGCGGCACTGGGGGGTGCAGAAGGCGGTGCCATGGTGGCGCCTTGCAGATGACGCCCGCTTCGAAGATCCGTGATCAGGACCTGTGAGCCAGCAGTGTCCAAGTCTCACGGGCCACGGAAGGGGTTGGTAGAGCAGGACGGGGTCGAAACAGCACTCTCCACCAAATGATACGCGGTAGTCCGGTATCTACAGAAGGCACAGTAAGACCGACTAAGCGCCGTCCAAGCAAGGGGCCGAAGTCCACGCGCGTCCCTCTCAGCGTCTTCTTTCTCTTCCCTCCTTGATGATGATTCCGACATGATGGTGATGTCCAGTAACAATATATATATATATATATATATATATATATATATATATATATATATATATATATATATATATATATATATATATATATATATATATATATATATATATATATAGAAAGATACGGGACGAGGGACTCGATAAGGACACATATCAAGGTTGCAGTCATCATTTCCAGTGCTATTCGGCTGTTTCCAAAATATTTAATAGTGCCGCATGACGTGTGTTTGTCATTTTTCTTTGATACAGTGATAAATAAACGAAAATATATGTCGAGAAAAAATCCGCCGTTTTATCCGGGAGCGGGAGTCGAACCCACATCTCCGCATAACGCGTGCGGTGCACAGACCAATTATGCTAACCGGCAGCGGCTCCTCTCTCGGCTTAACCGCAGGGGTTTATATTTACAAGTGCTCTGAGGACGGTCAACTAGCGCCTCCCGCTCCCGGAAAAACCGGCGGATTTTTTCTCGACTTATATTTTCGTTTATTTATCGCTGTATCAAAGAAACACGACAAACACACGTCATTCGGCACTATTAAATATTTCGGAAACAGCTGAATAGCACTAGCAATGACGATTGCAACCTTGATATATATATATATATATATATATATATATATATATATATATATATATATATATATATATATATATATATATATATGTGTGTGTGTGTGTGTGTGTGTGTGTGTGTAGCGAATCAGAATGGGAAGTAAGGGGTCCCTTGAAAATAATACAGCAATAAGGATTAGCAGCCAAGAATGCCAAGGAAAGCAAAGGGGAGGATGCGGTAGGTCAGTGAACCAGATAAAGAATTTTTGGAAGAAAGATGGTGCGATGGTGCGAAAGATGATGCGAAAGATGGTCTGGTGCGATGACCACTACGCTACTGGCTGGGCTGTTTCCCACCACTTTCTCGGGTATTTACGTGAAGGTATTTTTTGTTTCCTGCACTTCGGGGTGGTAGCCAGCGCCACTCAGACTACTCGGGATGAAGAAGACCTTCTTTTTAACCCCCGGGCCGTGACTTGAGTCTCTACGACGTGTCGAGAGGGGTCGACCAGCGTCGAGCCCTTTTAAAGGAGCCATGAAGAGAAAATGCAAGTTGGTTTTATTCGAAAGATTTCGTGTTTTATAGTGCCCCCACCGCTTGTCCGGATACAAACGGTGCTTTATTCACTGAGAAATTAAACAATTTAGGTTAAAATTTTGGTTTTCCCGCTCAATCGTGCGTTTTCGTGGTCCCAAGTGACATCACGGGAACCGACCGCTCTGCAGCCTAGAATACCTTCATTCACGCATCCGCCGTACAGGGTAGAGACACGTAACGCTGGCGCCGCCATGTTCGGTTGGTCGCTCGCCGCCGAAGCAAGTCATTGTGTCAAAACCGCGCTAAAATTATCGCCGCAACGCGGTTTACTGAAGACGTTTGAATCATATTGTCTGTTTCGCGTTGCTAGGTCTCGTGGGAAACGAAAAGAATAACGCGTTGAGCCCGTTGGCCCAATTGCGGCGGCACGGGACCGTTCAAAGGTTGTCTCCACCCTGTAGCGGTGTTGGTTTGTTCCCGCGTTTCTTTACATTCCGTAACCTAGATGGCGCCACCATACCGTGGCAAGCGTTTGGTTTTTTTTTGCCCGCATTTAAACCTGGCTTGTTTTTGTTCTGGGAGAAAATATTCGTTCCCTGAAACAGTGCTCGCTCGACAAATGGGGTCACGTAAGACACCGTTGCTTGCGTCAATCGGCCAGTGTCGTCTGAGACAACCCCAAGCCCCATAGTGCTGTGCAGCTAAACCAAAGCATGCTGTGCGCAGTACGAACAGCAGAACGCATCAGTACTTCTATGTTTACATGTGCTTTCGTAACTTCCACGGTTTGTCCCATCATTCCTATTGCTTTGTAAAGAATGTGCCCTAAATTTAAGCGCAAATCGCTCGTTCGGCTAGTTTGTAAGCTCTACCTAATTTGCGTCTGCTTCTGCCAGCCTCCGCCAATCGCAGAGCTTAGCTCATGTGACATCATAGGTTCTGTTGCGGGAAATGAGCTGGTGGGTCGCATGACCATTCCCGTTTTTCCTAATTATGTAGCTTATTTGAGCGAAGTTTACGTTAAAAGTGGTGTCAGTATGATTCTAACGAGACAATCTTTTGAATGAACCAAACTTGTGTTTTCTCTTCATGGCTCCTTTAAGCTACCTATGACACCAAGACTGCCAGAACAGAGACCCTCGCTATGCATGTAGCGAATAAGAATGGGAAATGAGTGCCCATTGAAAATAATACAGAAATAAACATTGGTAGCCAAGATTGCCAAGGAAAGCAAAGGGGAGGATGCGGTAGGTCATTGAAACAGATAAAAAAATTTTGGAAGAAAGAAAGTGGAGAAAAAAAATCTTGGGTAAATGTATGGGAAAAAATCTTGGTAATTGGAAATTAAAAGTTTACAATATGGGTTAATTAAAAGTTATATTCTTCTCATGTAAAGCCTCGAGACAATCCAGACATTCCATAAATTGTTAAATTGCAAAAACACCCTAGTGTGCCGCCGCCGTCACTGCTAACCACAGCGCAGTGGTATCGCCGCCATCGTAGTTCACCAGACCTCCGCAGATCATAATGCGGCAAGGTTAAGCATTTAAGACCGGCGCTTCCACGGTAGCAGCGCGTTCGCATATTTGTCTATGAATCTTTGCTGAAGTTAGTCGCAAGTGCATGCAGTTCCTTTTTTGATCTGCATAACTTGCTTAATTGTGCGACAAAATTTTTCAAGAAGTAGCAGACGGCAATTACCGATTTGTTTTCATAAGCTTTCAAACTAATAAAACGTCAATTTTCATTCCTTGTGGTTAATTGGCGGTTCGTTTAATTCTAAGTTTTTTGCGGTCCCCGTGAACTTCGTATTAACGGGAGTCGACAGTACTTGGTTTCGAATTTCATAATTTTGTAAATTCAGCGGAAAGGGGGCAGGGTTGTTTTTAAACCATCCAACCATGGTAGTAGTAGTAGAAAACTTTATTATAAAGCAGGCTATCTAGCCCTCAGAGGGTGGTGCCCTTAGTCCAGGGCCCCATTTGCTGCTGCGATCTGTCTTGCCCGGTCGATCAGTCCGCGCTGGTCGTCCAAGGCTGAGCTGGAAAGAACGGCTTCCCATCCGGAGGGTGAGGGGCTGGGTATAGGCAATTGGGTTGGGGGTTTGGGGCATTCCCATGTGGAATGGTACAGGTTCGGGTGTCCTCCACAGGATGGGCATCTGTCTGGGTACATGGTAGGGTAGAATTTGTGCCGAAGCGAGAGGCTAGGAAACGTGTTAGTTTGTAGCTGGCGCCATGCAGCGGCTTCCTAAGGGGTGAGTTGCGCGTGTGGCGGAGGAAGTGTCCTACGGGAGAGTCTGTAGTGTCGTAGTATATGTGTGTATGTGAGTGGGATACTTTCTGTCTTGTCTGGTTTGGGTTGGTCTTCCGCTGGCGCCCGGAGAGTGAGGCCTCGGGCTACCGCATGAACGCGTTCATTGCCAGGGAAACACGCATGCCCAGGTACAAATTATGTTTTACAGCGACATTGTCTTGCGCTAGGTTCTAACCTAATTGAGTGCGCCTATCTATTCCTGTTGACAGAAAATCGCACGCGCTTTCTTCATAGCTTGTATAAAATTGTCTGTAGCTCTCAATCAATGGTAGGTATCAGGTAGCTTGGAAAAATTATGCTGAAATTAGCAGCTGAAATTATGCAGAGAAACCCTGTTTCTGTAAAAACTGTACTGAACTACTTAATAAAACAGTGTCAATGTCAATAAGACGACTGTATAATTAGTCCGAGTTTTGTTTACTTGTCTAAATTAGTTGGCAGCGAAGTTGTAAACGCTGCAGAATTCCCGTCTGCTGTCAATACATGGCCGTCTACGTATGGTCACCAGAAACGTCTGTAACTTTTGTTTCATTAAAACTATCCCGAAACAAACTCTATAAGATTTGATGATTGTTGGATGTTTTTGGTGCCAGGCCAGCTAGGGTAAAGAGCGCCAAACAAAAGTGAACTCGATAAGAATTAGTTTAGAAATATTTCTAACTAAGTTATGGGTATGTATCGTTACTCGATCAATATGGTAAGTCCTGTTACTTAACTCAATAATATAGTTATCCACCAATACAGCTTCACTGGTCTTCTATTTTCACAGTAGTGAAGGCTCTATATATCTTATAAGATATTTAAAAAATCGTGTTTAAGTTTTATAAATAAGCGTTACTTAACACTCAATGAATATTTCCTACGAAGAAAAAAGCTCTGACGCAAGTAACTGACACAGAGGGCCATGGTAGCAGGGGGAAAACGAGGTTATTGAAGAACAACTCGCATGTGTACTGTCGGTGTTTGGAACAAGTACTTATTATTATGCCACCCGCCGCGATGGCTCAGTGGCTAAGGCGTTGTGCTGCTGAACATGAGGACGCGGGTTCGATACCCTGCCGCGGCGGCCGCTTTTCTGATGGAGGCGAAAGGCAAAAACGCCTGTGTGTAAGAGATTTCGGCGCACGTTAAAGATCCCCAGGCGGTCAAGATGAAACCGGAGACCTCCACTAAGGCGCGCCTCACCGCCTCCGTTGCATCGGAACGTTAAATCAATCAATCAATCAATCAATCAATCAATCAATCAATCAATCAATCAATCAATCAATCAATCAATCAATCAATCAATCAATCAATCAATCAATAAATAAATAAATAAATAAATAAATCAATCAATCAATCAATCAATCAATCAATCAATCAATCAATCAATCAATCAATCAATCAATAAATCAATAAATCAATAAATCAATCAATCAATCAATCAATCAATCAATCACTCAGTCAGTCAATCACTCAGTCAGTCAATCAATCAATGAAAACTTATTATTGTGCCAGGACTTAGAGGCGCCACAATTTGCAAATTAAAATGAGCGGGACACTCGCTTAAGGCTAGTGCGAGGAAGACTAGAAATTTTCTACGGGGTCCGTATTTCTGTTTTGGTGATTATCCTCAAGCATGCGCAAAGGAAACCCACTAGAAAGCAAGTTTTTGTAGGGCGTCACCGATGTCAATAGAATTTCGTATAGTATTTACTTATGGTTAGGAATCACTGCTAAGCTTTGTGTCGTCAGGACGTTTTGAAGTCGATAGGCGAGTTCTGCTTCAAGCTGCAGCTAACTTTTATGACCACTGATATTTTTAACAGCAAATTTTTTGGGAGAAATCGGGTTTAGCATGAATTTTGTGTAAGCTCTCGGGAAGTCGGGAAGAAGAAAAATAGAACAAATTGTGGCTTTACCACCAAACGAAGTTCTATATACATGAACTCCAGTTAAGACGAACTCGGTTAAGGCGAATTCTCGCTTAGGCCGAACAATCGATGTAAGTCCAAACAAACGTGGGAACGTTTGTTTGGTTTACATAGACCAGAGTCCTTCAATGCTTTTCTGGTCACGAAACTCCGCCGTAACGCTATGGGAGCAGTTTGCTATGTCGCCGAAGCCGCCGCGGGGCGGCGCTGATCGCATAGTGGGGGACAGACGAAACCTGCGCGCTGCGTCGGCGAGGCTGCACAACCACGGAATCCGGTAGCATCGGCGCGTTGTTTTCCGAGTTTTAAGCTACCAGTTGATGTGACGCCTTTGGTGATATTGTGCGACGACACTGGGCGGAAATGCCCAAGACTTGTTGCGTACCGGGATGCCGCTCCGGCTACAGAGGTACGAGCGAAAAGGTCTCGTTGTTTTGCTTGCCGAGTGACGCCGATAAGCGCGAACAGTGGAAACGTGCGATACCGCGACAGGAAGCCGGCGGCTTTTCTTTTGACTCTCAGCATGTCCGTGTCTGCGAAAAGCATTTTGCCACTGCGGACGTTGTTTGGAACGACACTTTTTTGGTGAAAGGAGACGTCGTCTCTTTGCGACGTGAGAAACCGAAGCTGCGGCCCGACGCCGTTCCAAGGCGCTTCGACGGGCTGCCGGCGTATCTGAGCAAGCCGAAGCCGCGATCCCGTACAACGAGGGTCCAGCCAGCAACAAAGAGACGTCGTTTGTCGTCGCCTGATGCCATCGCAGAAGAAATTCTGCCGTGTTCAAGCACGGAAGCATCCCAAACAGCAGTGACGAGCGCTGCAGGTAAGCTAAACAGTTTTTCGTGGCGATTCTGCTGTTTGGACCGAGTTTGAAGCTCCCAGGAGCCTCAAGCGCTATATAATTACGTTTCATCCTCCTGTAGATGCGGCAGTGGGTATTGGTGCATACGCAGAGACAGCCTGCCAAACAGAAGAGGTCGTCTGCCCCATTTCTGAGTTGCTGGCAGTGAAGGGCCAGCTTCGGAGCACGACGCAGCGACTCCGCCGGAGCCAAATGAAGCTCGCGAAAATGACCGCGTTAGCGAGCAGGCATAAAAGGCAGCTTACTGACACCCAGAAGCTGTCTGCTCGCGAAAAGTTGATCCTTGATCAGTGCCTGATGAAAGCCAACGCGAAGTCTCCGACTGCTGTAAGGTAAGGTACTGACATGTGCTCAAGTGTTGTATTGCTCATAATGGCCTCCTCTCGTGTATGTGTCCATTAATGATTTTGGAGAACACGGATATGGCGAAAGATAAAAAAACTGGTCCAGTGCATTGGCCCAGTCAGCTCAGGATACTAAAGGGGCATATGCAATATTCTACGTCCTCTTGGCGTACTTTGCTGTCTCAGCTTTTTCTGGGGAATGTGCATGCTTCATTAACAAGAAAAGTGCATTTAATTAGGCGTCATATTGTGTTTGCACTCATTTCAGCATTCTGAAAAGACGTAAGGGAAAAATGTGTTCTATCATGTGAGAAGGCCCGGTACTATGTGGTTACATAAGAAACAAACCCTTTAATTAATGCTTCTGTTGTTTGCACTGCTTTGTATGTAATTTTTCGGTTGGTGGCCTCTTCCATATCCTGTGGCAAGCGCATGCAGCTAACCATTTGCATGTCGTCAGTGATGTCATCGTATACCTGCACTATGCGTGCATGACATGTACTGTGATGGAGAGTGGAAAAATAATTAATAGTTGCGTGGCAGCATTTTTTAGGCTGGCAGAAGTTCATTTTTTGTTTATTTTTGGTTGCTTGCGTTTTAAAGCTTAAATTGTGCATGAGTGATGCCGCATGCTTTTCCGCACCCACATATATATTTAGTGGTCGAGCTAGCCGTTAGAACTGCACTTGCTCGTTTACCAGCATGTGAATGCACAACACATGCTCTACTTCTCCCCTAGGTACAAGAAGGAGTGGATATATGACTGTTTGCTTCTTAAGGTGAAGTCGACTGCTGTCTACACTTTCCTACAAGAAAACGGCTACCTTCCCCTTCCCAACCCTCGCACGCTGCATGGCTACCTGAGAAGCCTCAAGGCCGATTTCGGCTTTGATGCAGGTTTATTTGCAGTCTTGCGTGAAAAACTTCAAGGAGTCCCAGAAAGAGAACGCCGAGGTTAGACTCCTTCGGGAATTAACTTACCCTGGTTCTGTTTTCAAACAAGCCGCATAACTAACCAAAATATTTTCGCAGGTGTACTAATGTTTGATGAAATGAGTGTGCGGAAAAGTCTGCACATCAGAGAGTCCGACATGTCCCTTTTGGGGAAAGTGGACTTTGCTGAGCACACGAGACCAGCAGACCGTGAGAAAGATGGGGACCATGTGCTCGTGTTCTTGTTCCGGCCTTTTCTTGGTGGCTGGTCGCAGACGGTGGGAAGCTTTTGTGCGTCTGGTGCAACACCAGGCTCAATAGTGGCAAAACTGCTGCTTCAGTGCATTGTGCACCTTGCCAATGCTTGCGTTGTGGTGGATGCCATCACATGTGACAATTCCACAACAAATCAGTCTGCTCTGAGGTCCCTGGGTAAATATCTAAGTAATGTGCTTGCAGTTCTGAGTTGTATTTTTTATTTATTTATTTCCCTGTAATGGGGCTGACAAGCGTAATTTCTCTCCAGGTATCAGCGGTGACATGAACGCTGTAAAGACCACTTTCCAACACCCATCTGATCCAGCGAGATCTGTCCATGTGGTGATAGATCCTCCTCACGCATTCAAATGCGTACGGAACAATCTGCAGAAGGTTGGCAAGTTTCTGGTAAGAAGTGTTTGCATCTGCACTAATTGTGCTCTACATTGTCTCTTTTCGTGACATTTGTTATTGTTACAGCTGCCCGAAAGCCAAGAAGTTTTTCACTGCCACTACGCTGCCCTACTGGAGTATGAAATGGAGCAAGCTGGGCTGCGTGCGGTGCCCAAGCTGACGAAAGCGCACGTTGCTCCAAATGCATTCCAGAAAATGAGTGTCCGACTTGCTGTCCAGGCAAGAAACTCAACTAATTTACACCTTGGAACATGTCTGTACAATTATTTTTGTCACTGAAAAAAGGGAAGCATGGTGGCTTAAAATTATTCTATGTGTTTTACAGTTGTTTAGCGAAAGCACTGCTTCAGCCATGGAGTTTTACAGTACACAAGAGGCGTGCGAGAAGCTTCGTCACTCGGCAGCAACTTCAAGCTTTACAAGACGCATGAACAAGCTATTCGACAGCCTCAATTCTCGCAGACCAGAGCATGTGATGTACAATGAAGCTGAACACATTGCTGTAAGTGACTGATATTAGTATTCTACTAATGGCACTATTTTTACCTATGCTGATATTGTTACTGAATTTCAGACGTTGAAGGAGAATATAACTTGGCTGGACGAGTGGCAGAAGTACATCGAGTCGTTGCCTGTGGCGAGGCGAGCGTGTTTCTTGAGCAAGCCAACCTGTGCAGCGCTTAGAATAACGCTCCACAGCACAGTTGCACTAGTTGAGATGCTCCTTGGCTCTGGTTTCCGCTACGTGCTCGTGGGTAACTTCGGACGAGATCCCTTGGAGGTAACCATATTTACATCTCAAGCTTCTGCGTTTACTACAAATTGCTTTCTTCTTTCAGCGCTTCTTTGGCATAGTGAGGCACGTAGCTGGCGATGGAGGGCAGCCTACTGTTCAACACTTCTTGTTCATTTACCGTATGCTTTCGGTGAACAACCTGGTGCGACCACCTAAGCGTGCTTCTGTTGATGGTGATGGGCCACAACTCCTGCTCAAGCTGCAGGGCCTCTTTGAAAAGGAACCGCCTGCCAACAGTCAGGTAGAACACGAATTATTTTTCTATTTAGGGACAAAAGAGAACAAAGGTGGAAATCAGTTGTTGGTTTATGTGTTCTTTTTTCAGTAGTTAGTTTGCGAAATCTTTGTTATGAATGACCAATCAGCCCAGATTTATAGTATATACATGCTTTAGAAAACAATGCTGAAACATGGCAACATGAAATATGCATTTCAGGTTGATGCCCTGGCAGTCCTCTTCGACGATGTCTTGTTGGAGCCACCAGGGAGCATACAAGCTGCATCTGCTTCGAACCAAGTGCTGTCGCCCAAAGAGTGCATACTCGACTACCTCGCGGGCTATGTGACAAAGAAGTTCCTCACCATGAGCTGCCTTAGCTGTGTGGACACTCTGAAGGGCTCATCTCGGCAAGCAAGCGACTTAATACTTGCAAAGTCAAGAGGTTTCCTGCAGGTGCCGTCAAGCCGACTGCTCAGTCTCCTGCAGATTGTGGAAAGCTACATCGAAGAACTCACTGTTAGTAGAGTGGCTTGTGTGGACGTTTACATGAACATTGTGGAGAGAGTGTTGCTGGATGAGCGTACTTCAGCAGCTGCTGTGGGTTGTGGGTCCCACTATGTAGGCACCACGGCAGAAGTTGTGCACTTTTTTCTCAGGTGTCGTCTGCACTTCTTTACGAGGGAAAAGAATAAGCTTGCACGGGCAAGTAAGCGTGCAACATGCCCAGCTGGTGGGGGCAAGAAAGTGATTAGCTGAATTGCTTCCTGAATGGATTCAGGCATGCAAATATGCAGCATTTTACTGTGTTTTTTCTGTGATACATAATTGTATAAATGCATTTTTAAAATTTTTGTTCTCTAGTATCTCAACCATATTATTTTTAGTTCCACTTCATAACAACTCACATTATTTTCCTGTAGGTGTCTGCTTCCTTGTGCGGGCCTTGTACAGTTTATTTTTCACTCTTTGTAAATTGTCTTTGTAGTTTACTGTTTTTAGTTATCCAGCGTATTCATGCACCTTATTTTGTCACCTTGTTTGCTTTCGCAAAAAAATCTTTCCCTGTGTTTATTCACTGATGTGTCAAAGACGCCAATTTCCCTTCGTACTTTTTCATTTTGCTTCAAAAGTTTGCGTTGTTTTTAGTAGTTTTGTTACCTTCATGTGTCGGCCTTGTACATAGTTTTTCAATGCCTTTATATACTTTGCATTCTTACTTCGTTTACATTAGGTTTGTTTTGCAATAGTGCCATGTTCGCGAACATTTGCCGCAATGCGTGCCTTGGATTTGTTTGTTTTGTTACTACTGCATGAATGCACCTTGCTGTCTGATCTGGTGTTACGAGCTGAGCGCTAATTTACTTTTTCTGTCGTAAGCAACGCTCGGTAGTTTTGTTTAATAAGTAAAAGATGTAACCTTGTCGTCACTAACCCAGACTTCCTATCTCATTAGCAATGTTCTCGGTCTGTACAGATGTTTCTCGAAAGAAAAGCATTTCCACACAAAAGAATGCATAGCAAACTTTGAGGCATTCAATTCGCTAACACTCGTCTGTGCAAGTCACTTTGCTGACTGTTTCTTCGACGCTTATGCTTTCTAGCTCATCGCGGAACACAAGTTCGCTCCTTCCTTTGCCCTTGAGTACGTTGCCCTTGAGTACGTGACCTTCCCTTGAGTACGTGACATCGCTGCGCTGTCTGTTGTTTATGCTTTTATAGCTTATTGTGTGAAATTGTTTTCTGCTATAAACCGTATTGATTTAAGAACACTCCATCATCATTGAGGACATGACGATATGTATTCAAATATTCCCTTCGTGGCATTATTGACTCTCTAGCTTGACAACATGTAGTGTATTTTGACCAATGTGAAGTAGTCAGCTCAATAAATCAGCGGTGGAGCAGCAGCATCATGCTCATAAACAGGTGTGCTTTTTTAGAGACTTTTAAACACGGCTTCATTTCAGTAGGTCAAGCATCCCCAGTCAAGTATCTTCATAGCTATGCCTTGCGAGTATAGTCTATCATAGCAAAACGCCCTGTTAAACTGAAGCATGCAACATCGAAGTGGTAGTTGGATTTGGCTCGGAGGGTGGGACATTTCTGGGAAAGCAACTCATTCGGAAATTGGAGCTTCCCGAATGACCTTGAGTGGCTGCACAATATTTCGCGAGACTCAGTTTTTCTCGTTCTGTGCCTATGTAACGTTACTCTGTTGAATGAACCAACTAGCCCAACAGCAAGTTTTATTACCCTGTTGAAGTTCCATGAAAACGAACACAAGGTAGCTGCGAACTCGAACTTAAACTTAGAATCCTAGAGATGGGCATGTATTAATGCGACGAAAGCTTCATCGCTCGCACTTTGAAGCTTTGCTGAAGCTCTATGTAATGAGCGCACAGGAATGAGGTCAACTGTAACAAACTAAACACGAAATTTACAGCTTTAGCTTCGGTACCGCAGCCGCGGCGATCATCGGCGGCGTAGACGGTCGGATTGCATAGCGCGATCGGCGTCGCCGCGGAGGCTCACTGCGCGTATCATATTTGCGAATTTTTAAATCTGAGGCTTCGCCAGAGTCGCAAGCCCAACTAGATAACCGTCGCTTAAACAAAGCACAATTTTACGCTGCCTTGCACGAGATGAAAGAACTGCTGCAACAACACGTAAATTCATAACTGCTGCGGCACGACTGGCTCCATCGAAGCGTTGATATCGTGCAAAGGTAAGCGAAGAAAACTTTTACACGCGAGTGCAGCAGTCACATTGTACGTCAGGCTAAATATGAGTAATAGCAGAATATTCTGTGCGCTATCATCAACTGAATGATTCTGCTTGAGCTTTAGTTTCGGTACCGCAGCCGCGGCGAACACCGGCGGCGTAGACGGTCGGATTGCATATAACTCGCACGATCAGCGTCGCCGCGGGTGCTCACTGCGCGTATAATATTTGCGAATTTCTAAATCTGAGGCTTCGCCAGAGTCGAAAAACCAACGAGATAACCTTCGCTTAAACAAAGCACAATTTTACGCTGCCCTGCACGAGATGAAAGAACTGTCGCAACAACAGGTACATTCATAACTGCTGCGGCACGACTGGCTCCATCAAAGCGTTGATATCATGCAAAGGTAAGCAAAGAAAACATTTTCACACGCGAGTGCAGCAACCACATTGTACGTCAAGCTAAATATGAATGATAGCAGAATATTTTATGAGCTTTCAACAACTGCCTCGAACGGGTACCAGCTTCGGCGGAATGCTTGCGCGCGGGTGGCGCGGGCATGAAATGCCCCCGCGCTGACAGCGGCGACCCTAGCGGCGACTTTTGTCCCTGTATGAAACGGGAGCCGGAGTTTCGTGACCAGAAAAGCATTGAAGGACTCTGCATAGACCCAATCCAAAAAAAAAAAATCCGCTTAAGACGAACAGCCTTGCACGTACTCTTCGGTTAAGATGAACAACTTTCGGGGTGACCCCCACTGCTGGCGATTCTGTGTAGCAAACATGGCAGTCTTGGCGGGGCGCGGCGGGGCATTCACGCGACCAGAGGGAAGGACGAGTAAAAACAAAACCACAGCGCCAAGCGAATTCGCGCAAAGCAAAGAAAAAAAAAGAGCGAGGGTGAGTTTTGTGGCCGCTCTGATCTGCAAGAGAGAAGCGCAAAACTAGGAGGATCAAAAAAGTAAGCGACGACGGAGGCTTTTTGTTCGCGAACGTAGCAGCTTTCCTGACCAATGCCGTTTCTCAACGGGAGCATGTAAGTTCGCGTCGGTTCGCGTCGCGAGTCCCACCGCGTCACTGCCGAGAAAGCAAGGAGGTAGCTTTAGGTAGCGGGTGTCGCTTTAGGTAGCGGGTGCACGCTCTCCGTGGCCGCTTGGACTGGATAAAACCAGGCGAGAGCACTTGAAGACAGCTTTTTATGAAGTTGCGTTCTCAAAAAAATATTTTTTGTCTTTTTCCTCTATTGTATGTCTACTTCATTCCCCTTCTTGAAGCAAGACATTTGCATGCACCTGGGCGTGTTGCCGATTCTTTTTTCTTTTTTTTTTGGGGGGGGGGGGGGTGGAGCACTTCTGATAAGACGAACTTCCGATAAGACGAAAACACCATCAATTATGGTCCTTTCGAGTTCATCTTAACGGGAGCTCACTGCAGTTAACCGACTCTTTCAAAGCAGGAATTACCCTCAATTTTTTTGTACTGCTCATAGATAGACCCACCGTGGGGATTCACAGTGGTGCGTATATCACCAGTAACGACGAAAAGTAGGACGCTTTAGGTTTGGCGCCGTGCTGCCACGCGTGAGGTCACGGGATCGATTTCCGGCCGCGCAGCTGTACACTTCGGTCTGCTGAAATCGGAAAAATCCCGGCGCATGCGAAATTTTAATCCCGTTTCCTCCCCTGAGGCTCGCCCGACAGCCTAGTTGCAGCCTCAGTGCGTTAACATACCTGGCTTTCAACTTTTGTTATGTAATTTACCCAGATTTACACACACCTCATAACGCCGCGGTGATTTTGACCTTTGCTGCGGACTTTCGCTTTCAGCGTGTTATTGCCGCCACCGACAGTTATTCTCAGAAAAGTCGCGACCCGCTCAGGGAAGAAAAAAGTGCGGCTTCTGTTTGCTTGTTTGATTTTGCCTGCTTAGTGAACTTGCGCGAACCGAGTTGAAACCAGAACGCGTGAAGGTGACGGGGAAAATCTCGCGCATGAGCGCGTGATATTGAGACCGTGGGCTTGGTGTCTCGGCGGCCTAAATGAGGGCAAAAAACAGCACCAAGGGAATACAGCAACATACTAATTGGGAAAACCATCACTGAAAACCAAGATGAATTCGCTCAGATTACAATCTTCCCAAGCGTCTCTGCTTCGCTGCAAGCATGTCATGGCAGCTACCTCGCTTTTATTCAGCGTCTTTTATATAAAAAGATTTCCGTAATATTGTAACACGATTCGAATGATTGTCGGTTTGGCTTTTTGTGATTGTATATATGTTATAGGCTATGACGTGGTGTCTAATTTAACTATTTTGTCTTTTCTTGTCTTGGACAGGTGTTGATTGATGTTTGTATCCGACCACTCTAAGAAAATATAAGAATAAGAATAAGACTTATAAGAAAAAATAGGGACTTTCCAACCACCAATATCGCTCCCTTTCCTCCCTAAAACGTGTCCCTTGCTTCCGAGGTCGCCGTCGCCAATTCAATTACTAGCCACGGCAGTTGAGAGTGTGATGGAGGCTTTGAAAATATATAAATATTGTCACGAATGACACTTGGGGCCTCGCAAACCGTAAAGTAAAATGAATTTAATTGCTGCAAATTCATAGCAGCGGCCGAGAGTTGGTTGGTTGGTTGGAGCCATAACAAGAATGACACGTACCCACTCTGGGGGATTGGCCAAGTCTGATTGTGGTTTGCTGACGCCAAGCCCGCGACCAAGGGTTCTCGTCCTCCTCTTTTGCCCCCTGATGATAATAGCAGCGTCAATAAATACGTGGTTGGTGTATGTTAACGCTTCAGATGGTCAAACTTAATCATAAACTCTCCACTACTGCTTATTCTATCAGCCAAGTGCTTCCTGGGCGCATCTTAAGGCGAAAGTATTAAGTACCCCACTGTGTGAATAGCCGGCGTAGCTGTGGTTGCCCGGTGCACGAAATGGCCGGTGCTGTAAAGAGTAAATCAGCATAAAATATAATAAAGTAAAGTAAAATTCCGCTTCATCATTAACCCATTTGGCTCTAATACTTGCGAAAACTCCTATCTGGCCTTTTCAGCAACGAAGCTGATGAAGCTTTTAGTTCCGCAGTGGAGCGTTGCCAGAAAATTATCGTCATCGGCGAAGCGGAGAGGGCGAAAATGCTAGGCCATGAAGTGTGAGGAAAAGGAGCAGGTTTTGGGAGTGGACGCCTCAAGAGAAAAAGGCGGTTACGAAGATCTTGGGAATCGAACCCGGGACCTTTACGCCATAAAACGGGCAACCTAACCACTGGGCCACCCCAAACGCCCGAGGCCTGGGTACGGGTTTAGCAGCGGCGGGGAACAATAACGTGTGCAGCCAATTGGAAAGAAGAAAATGGTTGTGTTGGCATGCTGTGTGCAACACCTACAAGGAAAAAAAGGCCACATAGGAATTTTCATGAGTATTAGACTAGCCAAATGGGTTAATTTTGGAGCAGAAAAAAATTACTGAACGTAAACAACGAATTTAGGCACCCATTGCGTGCAAAAATCTCGTCTTCCCAGGCCGCCTCATTACGCGACGGGAAAACAAATGCACACATGGGTTTGGGAGATTGGAAATAAATAACACAAGAACAAAAAAAAAGTGATACCCTAAACCCCCAAATTAAGCACGACAGAAAACAAATAAAAGACCGCCGCCGCATGAAACAAAAAGAGACGAAACAGGGGAAAACGCTTCCCGTGGTCGGAATCTAACTTGGATCCCTCGCATTACGAAACCGGCTTCTGTGCGATTGCGTTCGTGGCGTGATCTCTCGCGCGCTGTTCTCGCCAGTTGACGCGCGTTAGCGCCTGAAGTGTGGAGCACAGACGCCGAGTTGGCGAAGCTGGTTGCCGCTGGTTCTAGTGCGTGCTAAAGCGGTCCACTTTGGGAGAAATGTGAAAGGCTGCTGACAAAACGATCTGGGCCTGCCAGTCATGAAGGCCTTTCAGCGGCAAGTTTGTAAATCCATGTGAGGTGCAACAGTCGGGTCTCCGACGAAGGGAGAGGGGCCGCCAGCTCCTCTCTATCTCCACCCTTGCACCACTCATGCAAGCTGCGCCGTGTTTTTCCTTGTAGGTATTGCGCACTGCGTGCCAACACAACCTTTTTTAGATGCGACGCATCTCTTCCTCTGAGGCATGTCCCTCCTGCGTCGGCGTCGGCGGCGTCCGCATGCCACCTGCGCATGCGCGCCTCTCCTCCGCTCTTCTCTCCGACAGCTGTGCGCAACACTCTCGCTCTGTCTCATTATCATAAACAACAGCTGCGTGCGCGCGCTTCGCTCCGCTCGCGTCTGCTCCGGCGCGCAAGTGCGCGCATGCGCGACTCTCCTCCGCTGTCTCCTCTCCTTCAGGCGCTGTGAATATAAAGCGGGTAGCGCGCTGCGGCGGTTCAGTCCGCGCTCGCTCTCGTTCGACTCCCCGTGATTTTGCTTGACGACTGACTCCGTGCTTGACTTGATTCTTCCGATGAAGATGTGATGGAACCGACGGTCCCTTCAGCGAGTGGGCTGACAGAATCCAATACCAGCGTCAGCGCAAACGCTCAAGGCAACGTTACGACCAATTGAATCCCCCGATGCGTCGCATCACATCAGGGTTCCCTCGCGGGAAGATGGGCGTAATTTTTCTATCCGATTGCCTCTGTGCCCCATAATTCACCCTTCAAAAAAATGCTCTTGGAGCACAACTGAGTATGCCTCCATTCATAACATTACGCGGGCCTGTCCCGACATTTCGAACATCCCCCAAATACCCAACCCAACTCTTGAGCAGTGGAAAGCTGCGTAGCTCAGCTCGGACTTGGAAAATCAGCGACAGCTAGTACGAGGGGCCACGAGTGCGGCCAGAGCTTCACGGGCCCTGGAATAGGGGCACCTCCCCTCCTCAAGCAAACGACACCCTTTCCGAACCGGCGTAAAATAAAGTTATTTCTCCCCCTCCCCTCCCCCCCTCTAACTGGCTACACAGATTATTGTTCCCCACCGTTGCTCACCCCCGAACCCCTGTGTCCTTTTGGGTGGCCAGTGGTTAGGTTGCCGGTACCATGGTGTTATGGTCCCGGGTTCGATTCCCTCGACCTCTTTAACCACATTTCTTTTTCTTGAGGCGCGCACTCTCCGCACCTGCTGGTGGGCTCATTGCCTTTTCGCCACTTTCCCTCGCACTTCTTGGCCTGGCATTTTCACCCTCTCCACTTCGCCGATGGTGACAGTTTTTTGGTAACGCTCCACGGCGGAACGAAAAGCTCAAACGGCTCTGCTGTAAAACGCGTGTGGGTGCGTACGGGAATTCAACCCGGGTCCCCAGAGTAGGAGTCGAGTGTATTAGCACCACACTACCTAAAACACTTCCACAAACGGACATTGAGATAGCCTAGCATGTGCAGAGCCGGCGTCATATCACATGACCGGCGAACGGGACGTCACGTGAGTAGAACAGTTGCACACCTGCCACGGAGAACGCTGACCATGGGAAAGTAATGGCGTGAAGTGTCGCCAGTCTGTCTGGCAATGTAATTTGCACCGTGTCGCATGATTGAAAGTGGATATCGCCCCTTTCTGTGCCGGCTAAGAGTGGTCGACTAAGCAAATACGGAAACATGGCCGAGGCACGTGAGGCGACAAAGAGACAGACATTTTATGAACTCGTGAGCAGGAGGATGCTGTTAGGTACATTGGGCAAAGAATGCAGCAAGGAGAACGAAAAGACCAAGAAAGGAAAGCGAAGAACAACACGCGCACACGACGTAGCTGTAATAAGCCCTTGGTAAGAAGCCCTTGGACGTACTCCACGGCCCGCGTACGTCTCATACAGCATCGATCATCAGCTCAAGGTCGGTGTACCATTTTGCCGCACAAAGACATTCTCAGATCCATTGCTTCCAAAGACATCTGAAGAAGGAAACCACCTTTCTCACCATGTTATGTACACTGATAACGCATGCGTCACTCAAGAATGGGATGTCTGGATATTTTCTGAATAACATGACTCGTACAGTTTTGTAAACTTTCTACCTGTACTTCTACATTATTTTATATTTGTCGGGAACTGTACCCACTTCCTCTGTGATGTTTTAAGGACCGTGAAAGTACTTTACATAAATGAATAAATAGTCAGGGGATGTGGCGGTGATGCCACTTCCCGCTCACTGTGATGCCTTCCGCTTCTCAATTACAGGATGCAATGTAGCTCGTACATGTCCACCACACTATAACGTGGGTGTATGCCTGAAGGGTGGCAAGACGGTGGACAAAAAGGGAGAGAGAGAGAGATAGAGAGAGAGAGAGAGAGAGAGAGAGAGAGAGATATAAAAACTTTTATTGACACCACTGGCCTAGGGGGCCGCCTCCCCGCCTTGTGCTCGGGTGACCAGTGGATGCTGGGAGTCTTCGTCCGAGCGGCCCAGGGCCTCCGTCCAGTGGTCAGGGGAAGTTATGGTTGGGTGGGGATCAGAGGGGCAGGCCCACATGTGGTGTTGCATGGTGTATTCAGCGCCACAATGTGGCCAGAGGTGAGAGGGGTAGGCGGATGGGTAAATGGGATGAAGGAGGGTTCGGTTGGGGAGCGATTCAGTTTGGAGGACGCGCCCCAGCCATTCCTCCAAGGGGGTTAGGGATGGGTGAGCCGGGGCAGCGTGTTGCGGGAGAGGCGGTAGTAATCAGTAACCTCCCTATAAGTGGTGAGGGAGTCCCTGGCGGAGTAAACTCCTTGACGGGAAGTGGTCTCGTCAGCCGCACGGGTGACGAGTGCTCGTGCCGCCTTCTGAGCCCTCTCCGCGCCGTCTAGTCCAGTGTGTGCTGGGAACTAGAGGAGCTCGGTAGGATGATGGGGGGCTGAATTTTGAAGGAGAATTTTGCAGGCTAGCGTGGAGATAGTGCCGCTAGCAAAATTTTTGATGCAGTTTTTGAATCGGATAATATTACATCGGGGGAAGGGCGGTGTTCGAGAACCAGGGCTATGGTCACCTTTTCCGCAACATGTGGGGCTGTGGTGAGAATAGTGAGAGACGTGAGAGGAGTCGGCAACGAGACGATAGCTTAAGTGAAGGCCGGCTTGTGCCTGTGTGCTGCAGAATCTACGTAGACGGTGTTTGGCGAAGGTGGGGAAAGTGGAAACGAGGGCACGCGCTCGAGCAGCTCGTCGGGCAGTATGATAAGTAGGGCTGATATTACGGAGGAGTGGACGGATTATTATGCAATCTCTGTAATCGGGTGGAATGCGAGCCGGGGGGGTTGATGTAAGAGAAGCATGCATTTGTGCCTCCTTAAGTAAGAGTTGGCCAGGTGTGTGTTTAGCCAGGCGATGTATCTAGAAGGTACGGTGCGCTTCAATTAATTCGACCAGGGAGTTGTAGGTGCCGGTGGCCCATAGTTTGGCAGTGGATGCGTGAGGAGGCAAGCCGAGAGCAGCCCTGTAGGCCTTACGGATGAGTCCATCTACTTTGGTGGCCTTCGTGGTAGAGAGGGACAGATATGGGAGGGAGTAGGTAATGCGGCTCAGTAGAAATGCCTGGATAAATTGGCAGCGGTCCTTCTCCGTCGGGCCATGGCCGCTAGCAGTTACGCGCCTCAAGAGGCCTATGATCGGCGTTACATATGAGGAAAGGGTGTGTAGGACCGATGTGTTTCAGTGATTGGACTAGATGACCAGGCCGAGTATTTTTATGCGATTCACAGTTGGTATAGGAGCATTATCCAGAAATACATGCACTCTGTGTGCTGTTTTAGGGGTGGTGGCGTGTGGTGATAGCATGAGGAGTTCGGATTTTGATGGCGAGCATGTTAAACCAGCTTTCTGGTCTGCCTGTTGTACCGCTGAGACTCCTGCTTGAAGTGTTGCTTCTATATCCGCGTCTCTGCCCCCACTTACTCAAAGGGTGATGTCATCAGCGTACATACTACAGCATAGCCGAGGGATATTGTCCAGGATGGGGGGAAGATGGGAGACGGCGAAATTAAAGAGGAGGGGGGAGAGGACTGAACCTTGTGGAGTGCCGATGGACGGGAGTTGGTAGGTGGGGGATTGGAGGTCACTGAATTTGTAGCGTGTCGTGCGATTTTAGAGGAATTCTTTTACGTAATTGTATGTACGATCACCAGGAGTTATGCTGGCAAGGCTTCGAAGTATGGCTTGATGAGTTACCTGATGAAATGCTTTTTGTAAGTGTAGGGCTAAGATGGTTGAATAGTCGTGTTTGGGGTGTTGCTGGAGGAGATCAACGTACAAACGCAGGTGTACGTCATTAGCCGCAAGGCCTGCACGGGATCCATACATGTGTGGGGAAAGTAATTGTTTGTCCTCAATATAGTTATTGAGCCGGACAAGTACTATTCGCTCCATCAGTTTTCCTAGCGATATAGGCCGAATGATGGTTTGGGAGAGGGGTTTCCCTGGTTTAGGACTGAGAGTTACCTCGGCGTGAGTAAACCGGTGGGAGGGGGGGGGTGGTGACTGCTTCCCAGTAAGCGTAAAACAGATCGGTAAGATATTCTATTGAAGGATCGTCTAAATTACGGAGCTTCAAGGATTGGTAGGTCAAGGGGTTCGTCAGGGGAGTCCAGAGACGACAAAGGCAGCGGAGATCAATGTCACGGCGCGTTCACTCATAGCATGCTCTCGTCTCGAGTCAAGCGATGCCGATCGTGCTTCTTCACGCGCCAGCGTTTTTGCACGCCATCATCAACCGACGCACCATCGTCCTTCCTCAGGCACATACCCCGTCGGTTGCACAGGGGATTGACACACACCAAACACATATGCCAAGTCGTCTTGCCGGTGACTATACTCTTTCCAGCACTGAATAAATAAATAAATCCCCTCGCACCCAAAGCACGTAGGCAAACTTAAGTGCCCTGAAGAATTGTTGTCTGGGTATTTCTGTTGGTTCCAAGGTTAAAGAACATTCCTGCCCTTTGGTTTCACGTTGAGTGGCGTTTTTTTGCTAGAATTTCCTTGAGTCCACGCTCGAAGATTACCAGGAAGAACACCGTTAACTTGTGCACACGCAGCTCCAGCAGGGACATTCGCTGTGTGGCGGCCCCATACTTGTTTGCACAAAAACAGAGAGAAAGGATTTCTCGCCAGTGAAGGAAGGACGACAACTTCGGCTGCTCCCACAACAACAAGAAAACATCGCCTATAGTGGAGCGAACGTGTTGACGGGAAGGACGGTAGCAGACAAAACTTTTCAAGGGAACACGCAGTCGAGCGTGCACAGCTCGTGTGCACGCCCCCCAAGGTCAACCGGCGAAGACTACGAGCGAAGAAAGAAGAATAACACAGCAATCTCAGCCATGGCAGACCTAGCGAGCGCTGGGAGCCGATGAATAGCAAACGAGAATGGAGATCAATATCAGCGCCGCACGGCGCAGTGGCGTCGGGGAGAACTAAAAAAAATACGGCAAAAAAGCAAAAGCAAGCGTGGCGCGCTGGGCGCTGACCGAGAGTGGGCAGCTCGCTATCGGTCGTGACGGCACCTTGCAAAAGTATCGCATCCTTAGCTATTGACGCGAGAGCAGAACATCGGTGAAAAGCAGAAGTAAAATATGAGGGTTTTGTGCGCACGAGTAAATAGAATGAAAACAAAACCAAAACTGCCAGCCCGTCTTCTTACTTTGCTGCTAATGGGGTTGATAGACGATGGCGCTTCTGCACCTTCGATGTAGCGTCGCTACGCCTTAACTAGTTTGCCGATTTCCTGTTTCACTATATTGCCGCGAACCATGTATGGGTTTGTTTATTTATTGTTTGTTTCACTGCTCGGCCACGCCCGGCTCTGTTATCTGTGTCCCAAGCGAAGCGCGTCTTCCATTCTTTATTTTAGATGCGACGGCATCTCATTCACTCGCCTTGTCCCTCCATACGGCGTTGTCGTTGTCCGTCCACACCCCTCCCCCATTCTCCTCGCCGCACGAGCTGCGCTCTCCGCCGCTCACTCCTCTCCTCTCCGATAGCGAACACTCTCTCGCGAGGGGCATTGGATTGGATTGGATTGGCTTGGCTTGGCTTGGCTTGGCTTGGCTTGGATTGGATTGGATTAAAGTGGATTGTGTTGGATTGTGTTGCGTCATAGCCGCGGCTGGGGGTTCACGGCACGTTTCACGCGATGGGAGAATCAACCTAACGGAAACAACAACGGAACCCCCTATGCGTCGCATCTACACAGGGGTTCCCGCGAGGGGAGGTGGGAGTAATTTTTTTATGCCGCACGGGCCATCTCATCCAGATAAGCAGACTGTTTCGCCCTAACGTCACTAGCCCAGAATAATCTTCTCTGATCTACAATGTTCTGGATGTAAATCGACGGTTCCAGAAACACTCGCGTCAAAAGATAAAAGCCTGCAGAGCAGACGCCGCGGCATTCGACTGCCGACGCTCGGATACGCACGTAACTTTGTTGACTGCTGCTTCGCCACCTGTGTATTCTTTGAGTGGTTAGGGGAGCACAAGTTCGCTCCAATAAGCTTGTTTTCCTTGAAGACAACTGCGTCGTCTTTGGCTTCGTGACATCTGGCAGAGTTGCGGGGTAGCAGGGTGCACCGGCGATCCTTACAGCAATAGGTTTTCGGGGTTCGGTTCCGGCGTCATGCAGTGATCGGAGGAAAATGTTATAGACTTGGCCTGTAGATCAATTATTGCACCGTTGTCCCTCAAAAAGTCCATTTCGCGAATTACGTCGCGGGAGACGTTAGGCAAAATGACGAACGCCGCAGGGTACGTTGTGCCGTCTATGGTGACGCGCGATGTGCACGTTCCACTTGGCGTCACGAGTTGGCCTCCTGCTGTGCGTATGTTCGGACCGTCCCATCTGGTCATAACTTTCTTCAGCTTAGACGCAAATGGTCCGCTCATTACTGAGTAGTCGGCTCCCGTGTCTATGAGGGCGACTACGTCAAAGCCGTCGATGGACAGCTGAACGTCGGACGCCGGTTTCCTCGAGTTTCGGGTACGTCGTGGCGTCGTATCTCTGCTTGTACGTGTTGACGGTCGGGCACTATGCGTCGTCGTCTTCGTCGTATTCTCAGCGGCAGGTTCGGTAATGTCGGGTACGCGTCGCACCGTTTTGCTATCGTCGTGTTCGGGAGTCACGTCAGGGTTAGTTGGGTCGTCGGGCTGAGGGCATGTCGTGAATCATGGTCTTCAGCGAGTCGCTGCGTTGTTGGAGGGTTTTCATTTTTCCGCGGTCGTGCAACTTTACCTCCAGAAGTTGCTGCTTTTAGTTTCCCCCGCGTGGGCTGGGGGACCTTCCAAGGGAGAAGTCAGCAGTGCTACGGCGGTTCGGCGACTGGTACGGGTAGGGTGACGGTGAACGGTTGAAGTGGGCTGGTACTCGGTTGGTGTTGGAGAGGTATTCTTCGATCTCAGTAGGATGCTGGCCGGGTCGGGGGCGTGGGGCGTCGACGAAGAACCCTCGCAAACCGAGCCTGTTGTAGGGACAGCGACGCTAGATGTGGTAGGCCTCTCCGCAGGGGTAGCACAGCGGGTGATTATCGGGCGTTCGCCACACGTAGGTCTTCCGCCGCGTCTGGTATTTGTCTACAGGGGGTCGGGCGGGCGGCAGTGGACGGCGGTATGGCAGGGCCTCTTGACGACGGGTTTGAACAGGGCGGGGATGACGAAAAGCTGCGGAGTAGGTCATCTCTTGTGGCTCGCGAGGTGCTTCGGATGGCGTAGAAGTCCCCAGCGCCTGTTGAACCTCTTCTCGGATGACGTCAGTCAGGGAAGCCACTTGAGGCTGCGGCGTCGTTGGAAAAAGCTTCTGAAGCTCCTCCCTGACCACTGCTCGGATGGTCTCGCGCAATGTATCGGAACTTACAGCTGCGGCACCGATGGTCTCTGAGAACAGCGCGTTGACAGGGCGGTCGTAGTGCCTAGTTCGAATTTCTAGCGTCTTCTCCATCGCGGCAGCTTCAGACGCGAAATCGGCCACCGTCTTAGGGGGGTTGCGGTCAAGGCAAGCCAAGAGTTCTTGCTTTACTCCTCTCATAAGAAATCTCAGTTCCTTTTCTTCCGTCATTTCCGGGTCCGCACGGCGAAATAGTCGCTTCATTTCTTCAACGAAGATCACGACTCCTTCGTTGGGGTTCTGCGTTCGAGTTTCAAGCAAAAGCGCAGCCCGCTCTTTTCTCACCACGGTAGTGAAGGTCTTAAGGAACTCTCTTTTGAATTGAGTCCATTCGGTCAAAGAGCCCTCATGGTTCTCGAACCAAGTTCGAGCTGCATCTTCTAAGTAAAAGAACACATGTTGGAAAGTTTTTTCATCGTAGCGCCTGTTGAAGATGTGGACACGCTCGAGCTTCTCCAACCATTCTTCGGAGTCTTCAGAGGGGGCTCCCAGGAACGATGGCGGTTCCCGGGGCAGCTGCAGGACGATTGGCGACGTTGCTTCTCGCACCATGGTGTTGGTTGCAGTGTTCGTTCTGTTGGGCCCTTCTGGCAGAGGACCGAACTCGGGCAGTAAACCTTGCAGTCGGCGGCTGGATATGATTTAACCTGCTTGGCGGCATCCAGAAATCGCAGGGAGCATAACGGGTGAGTACCCAGCACCTCCACCAGATGTCACTAAGCCAAAGACGATGAAGTTGTCTTCAAGAAAAACAAGCGTATTGGAGCGAACTTGTGCTCCCTAACAACTCAAAGAATACACAAGAATATATACAAGAATGAATATTTAGTTTCAGACAGTTGCCCAGGCGACCAGTGCGATAGCGCGTCAACACCCACCTCATTGTTTGGCACGAATAGCAAAATGGAATGGAATGGATGACTTTAATATAGTAGGAGGCCAATAGGCCCTGTTGGGGGACATGGGAAAAGGGTAGGGGAAGATGGTTCATATAAAGTCTTCACTGCACTGTGAGGGTTCACTTAGCACGGATGCACAGTTGAAGTTGTGGCGAGGACACTCTAATACGACCATTATCGGGGTATCCAATAGGAGCCGTTCAGGAGCCACAAAGGGTGTTTTTGGGGGGCCATCTAGAGAGTGGGTGAACGATCCGCCATCATACTACTTTATAGAGACTTGTTCTGAAACCGAATTCTGTAATTTTCTGTAAAATTTGGGGGTTATTTCTGACATGTTGGACATGTCCTTCAGAAGTGGTCGGGCGTACTTGCGTTGTAAGGAACTGGTCGCGTTCAAATGAGTAAGCTGAACAAGCCCAGATGAGGTGGAAAAGGTTCGGTGTATTGTTGCTGCTGCAGTAGGGGCACCGAGGACTAGCAAGGTGCCTATGCGTTGTCCATTTGGAGATGACGTCCGGAGTGCAGGCCGAGTCAGCGTAGACTTTATTAGCAAAACTTTCTCCTGTTCTTGGCAGGGACTGCAGAGGAGCAAGAAAACCAGGTGGTGAGGCGGTGGCTCAGGTGGTGGCTGAGAACCAGAAAACCAGGTGGTGGCTGAGGTTCTTAATTCTACGGTATTTTTGCGGCCAGTCCAATTCGCATACCTGTTGGTGCTCAGGCCTTTCCTGGATGGACGCGGGAACCATGGGAGGATTGCGTAAACACTCCCGGGCAGCATTATGCGCCGAATGGTTTCCGTCCGCTCTATATGTGTGAGCAGGAGTCCAGACCAGGCGTATTTTGAACCCTTCGTGAGTGAGGTCGGGAATTTTCTAAAGAATGTTGGTGGCCGTAGAATTGGGCGAAAAGGACCTGTTCAGTTCCGGTAGAGCGACATGGGAGTCAGTGATGACACGGAACTTGTTGGTGGTGATAAATGAGGTCGCACTTTGTATGGTCTGAATGGCCCCGAAGATTTAGAAAAGTTCGACTTCATAGCAAAACAAAAGTTTTCAGAAAGGAGCAATGGTGTGTCTTTTATGACGACAGCCGTAGATCCGAGGGTTTAGTGTTTTCACGAACGAGGCCGCACGAGCATTCTGAAGTGAAACGAAGTAGACTTCTCTAAATTGTGTCTTCCAATATTTGAAATTAATCTGAATATTGACTGAGCAATAGGAGAGAGGAGAGAAAGAATGAATGAATAAAATTTCTAATAAACAGCAGGTGCTGTTGTTCCCCCGCACGATGGAGGGGATCCTCCGTTTTGGATCCCATGGCTGTTGCTTGTTGCGTAGGTCCTGTTCACCGGGTCAAGCTGGATCGTAGGGCCGTTTCTGGCCAAACACGCCGTCCACTGCTGAGTGGAGAGATTGGGGATATGCAGACCTGGTGTTTTCTGGCACTCCCATACCTGACGGTACTGGGTGCCAAGTGATGGACAGTAGTAACAGTTGAATTGATACACTGTTGAATAGATGGTATGGAGGAGGTTCGATGCGGACAGGTGTTGATTTGGAGTCCTTTGTGGGTGTTGGCTTCATCTCTTGTAAAACACTCCGAAAAGTTACGATAAACGAAAAACTACGGTAATGACGACACTCTGGTTTTAATTGTGTTTTCATGCTATTTGGTCCTTCAATTCTTTGTTATCTCCAATCATTTCATTGTAAACGTCGGCTTTTTGTTGTAGCACATACCCGCCGCGGTGGCTCAGTGACTAAGGCGTTGCGCTGCTGAGCACGAGGTCGCGGGTTCTTTTCTGATGGAGGCGAAAAGCAAAAAACGCCCGTGTGTACGAGATTTCAGCGCACGTTAAAGATCCCCAGGTGGTCAAAATTAATCCGGAGCCCTCCACTACGGCGCGTTAAACCCTACAATCAATCAATCAATCGTTGTAGCACATGCTCCAAAGTGAAACATGCTGGCAGTCTGCTAAATTTGCTTCTGCGGGTTTGCCCGTGTGTTTTTTAGCCGACGTCAGAAAATTATCAAAGAGGATAGCGCGAAGAAAACGGGCCTTTCGAACTCACGTTTCTCATTAAAATCGACCCGTACTTTCGGGGTATGATTATCTACGTAAGTGCAATTAGGATTCTACTGATTGTGGTGGGCATGTAGCCATTACTATATCTTCAGGCGGCAAGAAGGCGTTACGAAGTGCGACCATCGAGAGTTTGCGACCATCGAGAGTTATTGCACGTGAGCACTTAGCACATCGTGTCCTTACGAAGCGCAGTGGTCTTGTAATGGGGAGGTCATTTCAATGTGCTTTCGTGTGTGCCCTAGCAGTACGATTCTGATTGTGTGACAGATTTGTGTTGGCGAACTAAACCATGGAGGAAAGAAAGCTTAGGAAATGCCCCGCTAGCCCCTGGCGCACCGGGAGAAGTGCGTAGAAAATCACGTGGCTTTTTCACGCTCTCAGGAGGCCACCGGCAACGACGTCTCAGCAAAGGCGGCGAAGGCTTGCCCACCAATGCTTTGCGTCACGACGCAGCCCAGTGGATATCCAATGGTCCACAGGTGCATACTGGGCAGACGGAGCGAGCAAAGGTGGAGAAGGTGGCGAGTGTGCGCAAAGTACAAGCAAAATATGATACCTCTTAAATGGCGTTTGCGCTGCGCCTTTAGCAGAAGTGACGTCCGGGCCTCTCGCAAGCTTTCTCTTCATCCGTAAACTTAATTCACTTCCCTTATCTGCCTCGCTCTTACCTTTTCCCTCCCCTTTCCCCCACCACTTCTCTTCTCCCATTCCCTCCTACCCCCGACCTCACCAAAGTCTGGGTGGTATTCGACGACTCCCTTCACCCTCTTTGCGAAAAAAAAAGCAATGTTTTCTAGAACTCTCCGGAGGCGTGTGGTCATTACTGCACTGGGCTTATCGCTCATCCTTCCCTTCTCGCAATTTCCGGAATGTGTCCCACTTGGTAATCATATGTCGTCTGCCAATTGATTTAGCTGGTCCGGTCTGGATAATTGTTTCGACTATGTAATGGACACATTCCGGAAATTGCGAGAAGCAAATGTAGAACCAGATGGGGAAGCGATCGAAGACTTGGATGAGTGGATTTCGGAGCTACAAAGCCATGTTGACCTGGCCACACACATTATACCCGAATAGGCAGACTTATGGCAGGCTGACTCCAGACTTCTGCACATGTGGGAGGCTAAAGCCAGCATCCAGGCGCGGCTCCACAAGCAGAAACTGAATGGCCCCCTTCGTAGGAGATTAGCAAGACTGAATCGGGAAATTGAAGCACACGCTAACTATCCACGAATCAGCAATGGCATACTGTATGCGACCACATGGATTGCCAAATGGGGAAAATCAGCCCGTGGAATACGTTAAGAAGCCTCCTAGACTCAAACGGAGGTAAAACGGTACAGCGAAATAACCTGCTCGCTCTCCTACATACATACGGCGGTGATGAGCAGCAACTTTTGCAAACTATTAAGGACCTTTACATTAAAGTGGGAGACCCAGAGCCGTTGCCAGAATACACTGGGCCTGAAAACTCCGAACTCGACAGGCCTCTAACGGAGGCTGAAATCCGAGTTGCACTAACGAACCTCCGGACCAAATCGGCGCCTGGCCCGGATGGAGTCACTAATAAACTGCTGTCTAACTTGGACGATTCTTCCATAGCCGCCCTCACACGGTACATGAACAAGTGCTGGGAACGAGGGCAAATGTCGCCCGCCTGGAAAACAGCTAAGATCTCCATGATACCGAAACCGGGCAAGGAACTCAAGTTGGAGAACTTACGGCCTATTTCTCTTACGTCTTGCCTGGGCAAGCTTCTGGAGCACGTGGTGCTGAATAGGTTGTACAAGAACATGGAGACAAACCACTTGTTTCCTCACACGATGGTGGGTTTCAGGCCCAAGCTTTCCACGCAAGACGTTATGCTGCAACTAAAACACCAGATCTTGGACATTCAAGGTTCGGACCTTGACACTAGAGTTATACTTGGACTGGACCTCACCAAGGCATTTGACAACGTCAGACACGATGCCATTCTATGCAATCTGGCCGAGCTTGGAGTCGGGCGCCGTGCCTATGCATACATCAAGGACTTTCTGTCTCATCGCACGGCACGTCTCACCCTGGGAATATCTGAATCGGAGCTCATTCAAATGGGGAGTCAGGGCACATCACAGGGATCCGTACTGTCGCCCTTCATCTTCAATGTCGCCATGATCAAGCTGCCTCCACCCCTAGAGGCTATCCCGGGAATCCAACAAAAACAACAGCCTCTACACAGATGATATTACAATCTGGGCGACTGGAGGCAGTGATGGGAACCTGGAGGAAAGGCTGCAGCAAGCTGCCGATGCAGTCCACGCCTACATCACCCCGAGAGGTCTTGCCTGCTCACCTCAAAAATCGGAGATCCTTTTTTCCAACCTCCCAAACAGGGAAGAAGAAAGAAAGACGTCCCGAACATTCAAGTGTATATACAGGGCAGCCTGATTCCACGCGTCGAGTGCATTCGCGTACTTGGCCTTCGTGTTCAAGCAAATGGAGCCAACACAGCTACTATATCGACGTTGAAATCTAGTGCGGAGCAAATCAGCCGACTTATAGCCCGCATAGCTGACAAACACCATGGCCGCAAGGAGGCCAATTTACTGCGCCTGGTTCATGCTTTTATTATAAGTCGCATCATATACGTGGCTCCTTTTCTGAACTTCTAAAGAGCAGAAATAGAGACGCTTCAGTGCATCATCCGGAAAGCCTACAAGCAAGCTGTAGGAATACCCGTCACGGCATCCACGGAGCGCTTCCAAGCAATGGGGGTGCACAATACCCTGGAAGAGCTAGTAGAAGCACAAAGGATGGCGCAGCTGCACAGGCTCGCGTGCAGCGAGACTGGCCGCGCAATTCTAAGGTCCCTGCGCATCCCCTTCGCTACTAAACAAGAGATCAAATGCTCTCTGGATGACAGCACTCGATCATACATCCATTGTTCTCCCATACGACGAAATATGCACCCAGATCATCATCAAGAGAGAAGAACCACCAGAGCTTCTGCACTTCACCGGCAGCTGTGAGGGAACCCACATGTCCTCTCTGTGGCTTCTGCGGATTATCACGACTGACCGGCTGCGGCCGTAGCCGTGGTAGACCAGCAAGGAAACTCAATGACCTCGGGCACAATCCTGACGACGCACCCTGAGGTGGCGGAAGAAGCGGCTATTGCGCTCGCAATAGCTAGCACGGAAGCCAAAATTATTGTGTCTGATTCTAAGACAGCAATAAGAAACTTCCTGGGGGGACGAATATCCCTGCCAGCGGCCAAAATTCTTTCGACGTTTATTGGCGACAGACGCAGGCAAGTACGCCTTGTATGGACACCAGCGCACTCGTCCGTGCCGGGGAATGAACTTGCTCACGAAGCAGCCCGAGATTTCGGCAACTAGGCTGACCTCGACGGAGACATCGGGCCAACGTTCACGGGGAGCAGAGACAGGCTGGCCACGTACAGGGAGATTACGCACCACTACAGGTTGAGCCGCCTCAAGTACCCGGCACCACACTCTTCCCTCAACAGATGGCAGTCGGTTGCGTGGAGGCGAATACAGTCGAACACCTTCCCCAACCCCATTCTCTATAACCGATATTACCCAGACACGTATTCCTACAGATGCAAGTGGTGTGCAGACAAAGCCACCCTACAACACATCATATGGGCATGCCCACAGAAACCTCGTTCACCTAATAGAGCATTAAGACTAAAGAGCGATGGGAGGCCGCCTTGCTCAGCTCTCACCACGAGTTACAAATACTCGTCCAGCTGGCGGAAGATGCCGCTAGGGCCCACGGGCTCATGGCCGCCATCTAACGGGGAAGGCTAGGTGACTTCCACCCTGTCACCCCCTTCCTTCTACCAGTTTGGGCTCAAATAAAGTTCTCTCTCTCTCTCTCTCTCTCTCTCTCTCTCTCTCTCTCTCTCTCTCTCTCTCTCTCTCTCTCTCTCTCTCTCTCTCTCTCTCTCTCTCTCTCTCTCTCTCTCTCTCTCTCTCTCTCTCTCTCTTCCCTTTGACATACTCATGACTGCTCCGGCGCCTCCCAACTTTCCCCTCATCTAGACCCCGAGACACGCGTTCCGAGAGGGGAGTCATGACGGGCGCATGTCGCAGCCCGCGCGCACGTCTTCAACAGCGTCCAGCGTCAAAGGTTAATGAGGCCTTCTATGGTGATATCATAACCCTCCCCCTAGTGTCTCAGTGGCAACGCAGCGCTGGGTTGCCTCCCAATGACTGTTCCGTACATTGACACCAACGGCGAAATCCCCGGGATGCCTAAAATCACCTCTATCTACACTGGAAGCAATGCAGATGACGCTCAATTATATGCATTAAAATTATGCTGATTATCATACGCAGATGAATCATCGACGACCTCCTCATCGTTGTCAGCTTTCACTATAGCGAGCCTCAAAATTGTTCAGGGGGTCAAGCTCTCACACCCCACATCGTCGACAGCAGCAAAGCTTTATGCTATATGCCTTGCAGTCAAATTTATCGCTACCATGGCTTCACCGACTAAACGAAAAATTTTCACCTATTCAAAAGGGGCTCTTCGAGCCCTACTCCCAATTGCGGCTTACACTCACAACAATCTCTCGGAAAGGCGCATCTTTGATGTGATGGCAAGTGAAAAGGGAAGAACTAAGGAAATAATATTTCAGTGGATTCCAGGACACATTGGAATACACACGTGGAAATTCGCCAGCTGCCAAACTAGCAGAAGCCGCTCATTCAAATTCCGCGTGCAGCACCGTGCCTTAAACCAGACATGATATGAAAATTATTTGAAACAACTGAGGACACACATCACTTTGTGGACCAGGTTGACAGATAAATATCGTTCATCGCTGTTATACCAAGTGGATCCGTCCCTTGCATACTCATGTGCGTGCCATCTCGGTCGCTCGGTTGACACGTTATTACACCACCTTTGTATTGACGTTGCCTACACCAAGAAATTCCGTCACCGTATTATATTTGCTGATGACACATGCTGTGCTTGTGGACATCGAACTGACGACGTGCGTAAAAAATTAAGTAAAAATTAAATTAAGACGTGCGTAAAAAATTAAGTAAAAATTAAGACCGTAAAAAATTAAGTAACAAGCTTAGTCTCCTCGGAAACCCCTATCTTTGGAGAAACTACTGGGTCCGTGGGAAGATCTGCGTAGTCATACAAAGCCTTCTTTGCCCTAAGGGAGTTCTTTAGGCAACGAAGATGTGCCAACGCTACTATAAATGCGCGCACACTTATCTGGATGGGCGTGGAAACACAATAGTTTTATGAGTTGTGGGGTGTATAGGTGAAGGTATCGGCGTCGCATCATGGCCATTTTTTATTTTTTGTATATATACTATTATTATTATATATATTATTTGAATAATAATATTGTATATATATTATTAGCATATTACTACTGTACGAAGACATATGTACTAAACATAGCAAGTAGTTTACTGAACCCGCGCGTGATGTTTCAGCCGTTACCCTTTAAATGTACTTCTTATTTCTAACAAACAATTATTTCTCTCTCTCCACCTCTCTCTCTCTCACACACCTACACACGCGCACACGCACACAATTACATTGAAAAAAAATATATATTGAAATTTTAATCAAAGACGACTCTTATCATTACGCCGAGTTTCATTTGCTTGTCATACTTAGTTCACAGTGGTTGTAAATGATGTGAAATTTCCGTTTGCTGTCAATACATGGGCCTCAGCGGGAGGGAAACGGGAAACGTCATGTGTGTCCGTAGAGTATAACTCTTGTACTTCCAAGTTTAATTCATCTAATTAGCTAGAAAGTATGCCAAATCGCAGATTACAAACAAACAGGTTTTGTTTCGCGCACTCATTGGACTGCGCCCGGCCAACGCTATCGCTCGCGTCGAGGCTGTTTACGGCCAACTGCGCGTCAGGTTCCAATGAAAATAACCTAATAATACCTATATCTACATAAATGTGTTGATCGGTGTAAAACACGCCACATCTTGGCTGTTAGTCCTTCACAGAGTGGAAGGGCTGACGAATTTTCTGCTTGGCTGCTCCTTTTGGTTGTGCGCCGACGTTTTGGATACTTCGAATTTTCCGCGGACTGGCGCGCTTCCGCGCAGTCGACGATGGCATGTCCCCTAGGCTGCGCCAGCTGGAATAGCTACCCCTGTACACTCCAACACAACCGGCTCAGTGTAGCTATGAGTAGGCAAATGGTAGCAAGAATGCCCTTCGGCTGGCGCATGCGCAGATGGCTTCGGGATTAGTGCGCCGACTGTAGTAAATTTCATGAAACAGTTGAACCTGCGGTCTGGCGAGGTGCATGCCGGGATACGGTGCCGGCGTGTCCGACGTGCTGCGCACGGAATAAAGACATGTCCTATCTCTGCGTCCCTGCCGCTGAAGTGCGCCAAGCTCCGCTGAACGCGCCGTCGGTTATATGACGTTGGAGTATAGGAGTCCCGCATCCGCCAACGTAGCGTAATCGTGCCGCGCGCGCGCGCGCGCCTTCGCAACATCGGAGTATAAACGCGCCTTAACAGTCGTTGGTGCGGCGCCTATATAATGGGGTAACTGCGTGCATTGAGTCTGTAAGTGCTCGGCAGTGCCAGAGAGCTGTTTTGCGGTTGGATGATATACTCAGGTTGGAATCTTTCTCACAACCCTCTTTTCTGTAACCTCGTTATGCAAACCGTGGTTTCAACTGCCTCTGGCTCCCCGTCGTAAAATGAATTAACTCGCCCACAAAAAGTTCGCCATCCACACTACGTCGAAGCGTGTTGTCACAGTGGGCCCGGTCGCAACACTGGTTGGCAGTGGCGGAGAATATCAGGGCTGTGTCGAGGGTGAGTGCTTTGACTTTTGAACAGTGCAGCTGTCGAGCGAATCGTTTGTGTAAGGTGTCCGCAGTTAAAAATACCAGGGAAATGCCGAGCCCTCGTGCCCGCGTGCCTCGAGCGCATGTTCGTCAAGCCACGCATACCCACTTAGGGAGATTGGCCAACATTGGCCACAAAAAAACTCCAGCGTTCACCGTAGCGTGGCCGCACTTGCTCGGAATGCGATAGACACGTTATAGCGTACGCTCCTCGTCCGTTCGTCCGTTCGTCCTCGTGTCGTCGTGCGCGTGCGTTCTGTACCGTAGAAGAGCCGCGATTTGAATGCCCAAGCTTCTATACAGGGTGTCCCAGCTATCATGCACCAAGTTTTAAAAAAAGAGTAATGGCGTAACTCGAAGAAAACCTATTGGATAATGTTTGCAGTACTGTGAAGAAGCGGTGACTATTTTTTCGTTAATGAGACTTAAGTAATTATTTCTAATTAATTATCTAACTCGATAATTACTGTCCTAATCACGAAAGTGTCAATGAGGCACTTGTAGGTACCCACGAGGGGCATCTAACTGCGGTATTTTCAGCGACGAACTAATTACGTACACATTTATTCTGACTGATAAAGAAAACCCGCGAAATATGAAAAATACCACGTGACAGCGCGTCCGCGCGCATCGTAAAGCAACGCCCTCAAACAGGCTGCCTCTGAGTTAGCCAGAATGAAATAAACAAAAGAAAGAAAGAAGAAATCGCCACCGAGTTTCTGCCTTATCTGCACACGCGCCTTATCAAGGTGATGCGCTGTCTCTTCGGGTGGGTAACACCGGAAGCAGTTGCTTTCAATCAGCTTATTTGGGGACGCTGCTTTACAATGCGCGCGGATGCGCCGTCACGTGGTATTTTTCATATTTCGCGGGTTTTCTTTATCAGTCAGAATAAATGTGTACGTAATTAGTTCGTCGCTGAAAATACCGCAGTTAGATGCCCCTCGTGGGTACCTAGAAGTGCCTCATTGACACTTTCGTGATTAGGACAGTAATTATCGAGTTAGATAATTAATTAGAAATAATTAGTTAAGTCTCATTAACGAAAAAATTAGTCACCGCTTCTTCACAGTACTGCAAACATTATCCAATAGGTTTTCTTCGAGTTACGCCATTACTCTTTTTTTAAAACTTGGTGCATGATAGCTGGGACACCCTGTATATATAGGTGGTCATTGACTCCACATGACCCGACCGCGGATAGTCCGCACAGCCGAGGAAGAGGCGCGCTTAGAGAGGCTCGGCGTCCAAAGCATCCGCTAGAGACGACAAGTCGCGCTTGATGAGTGGCGTACGAAAACGTCGAACGAAACGACGAGCTCACTCTGGCCTAGCTCAACATACGGTCACTGAAATGCCATGCCCTCGACGTCCACCACGACACCACAACGATACCAAAACTCAACTTAGCCTCCGTCAATGATCACCTACAACAGCTTCGCCATTCAAGTCTTGCGCGTGAGTGCAAGCTTCCCTGAATTTTTTTCCGCAAAGTTTCACAGGCATTTGATGATAGCTGATTGAGTCTATCCCTGTACAAAGAAAAAAAAGCATGGCTATACTCTGTCAGGACTGTGAACGCGTTGAAAGAACAGCAGTTGTTGGAGCTTGCAAAATAATTTTGTTTAGAGGTTTCGGTCGCACTGCGGAAGCCAGAGCTCATAGCACCTATACTTGCAACTGAGGCTGGCGACGACGAGCTATCAGGATGCAATCTACCAGATTTAGGGTAAATCCCCAAGGTGGAGTAAATTTCTGTAAAGGAAAGTTTGACATCCACCTAAATGCAGCCATACGGCTACAAAGGAAAGCTATACAGCTTTCTCGGAAACTTCGCAGTTGAAGAAAAATTCGTCCTGGTCCAGGATTCGAACCCGGGACCACTGCTTAACCGGAGCAGTCGCTCTACCAACTGAGCTAACCAGGAGGCTAGTCGTTAGTAGCGCGAAAGCGAATTGATCAACAACTCGAAGTGAGGGACAGGTGTTCATCGACCAGATTTAGGGGAAATCCCCAAGGTGGAGTAAGTTTCTGTAAAGGAAAGTTTGACATCCACCTAAATGCAGCCATACGGCTACAAAGGAAAGCTATACAGCTTTCTCGGAAACTTCGCAGTTGAAGAAAAATTCGTCCTGGTCCAGGATTCGAACCCGGGACCACTGCTTAACCGGAGCAGTCGCTCTACCAACTGAGCTAACCAGGAGGCTAGTCGTTAGTAGCGTGAAAGCGAATTGATCAACAACTGTAAGTAAGCAAAATGTCAGATTTTAGAGGCTGATTGCGAGAAATGGGAGTGCGAAGAAAAATGAGAACAGGAAATAAGACTTGAATAAGAAAACGCCACGAGTAAGAAGACAAACTGGGGAAGTAAACGAAATTGGAGAAAAACTATAGGGCGATAGAAAGTGCCCGTGTTCGGGTCAACAGCAGCGTGCCGTCCTCTGAGACTGGAAGGCTGTCGTTCAGAATGACAGATCTTATGCGACGCTATAAAGGAGCGTAGTAGATGGTTCTTTTTTTTTTTTTTTTTTGACAAATTTTGAACAGAAGTGCGAGAAGGTCCAGTTTTTCCCTCGAGATGTGACCGCAGCGCTTCCACGTTGCCATGTGAGGCGTCAGACGCAATGGTCCGCCGCTGAAAAGAGGATGCAGGCGACTATGACGTGGCTAAATCTAGTCTTCTGCGTAAGTACTGCCTGTCAGCAGAGGCGTTTCGTCAAACGATCTGTGAAACCAAGAAAATGAAAACGAAACGTATGCCGAGTTTTTTACAAGCCAAGGCTAGCAAGGAGGAATGACTAAAGGAACCAAACGATTTCGATGGGCACCATAAGGCGGTTCAGTGTTTTGGGCCGGAGCAGTTTTATTTCCAACTGTCTGGAAACGTGAGATACTGGGTGCAGGACCGGCTGCAGGTAAACACTGCAGTCAAAGCAGCTGAAGTCGCTGATGAGTTTGTCGCACGCCGTGCGATAAAAGAAAAGACGCCCAGAGAGGTTTCAGACACAGACCCGAAAGCTCATGGCTGAAAGGCGGAGCCTATCATGAAAGGGGCAGCACGGGCCACATGGAGCCCCCAAGAGCAATCCTGACCGATAAAACACGCGTACATGGAAACCAGCGCCGAAAGAAAACGGTAGAGGCAAGAAAACAGCATTTGTGTTTCAACTGCTGTAAACCAGTATGCTTTAGCGCGACCTGCAAAAACGAGAAGCTCGTGTTCAACTTGGTGAACAGCAGGGACGAAAGCAAGACACTTTTAGAGACTTACACGCGTGACCTCGTAGTTAACGGTAAGCTTGACGAGAGCTGCGTGGTGTGGCGGCGACCGTGTATGCAGTAAAACCCTTCTTACATCGACCCGCATCAGTTGGCGGGGGAATATATGTGGTTGAGCACGCCGTACAGGCGCACAGAGTGCGCCTTCCAATCGCAAAGTGTAGCATTAACGGTACTTCGGGGTAGTGGATATGGAGGCAGTGGTGTCTCTTCGCATTTAGCGCCTCAATTTCTTATCTGTTTTAAGTTTGCCTCTGGCTCCTCGTCGACCAAATAGAGGCAGCTTGTACGCATTAAGCTGTCCAGTCATGCGACCACTCCGCGGGTCGTCGCGGAGGGCCCGGTCGCTGCCGCATTTTATCGTACCTGCAAACAACGCTGCAAAGGATCAAGCACCGCCTTGGGTGCGCACGTAGCTGTCTTTCGTCTGAACGCCTCACAGTCTGCCGTACGAACCCCCAAAAAACTCCAAGGACATCTGAGCACTTATTATGAGTTATGAATAGAAAAGCATCAGTGTCCCAATCGAACGACGCTGAGTGCTTGTTTGAGTTCTACGTTCTGTCATTATCGTTGCCTAGTAAAATTCAGAACGGTGTAGGGCGTTGCCATTGCACCTCTGCGGGTGCGCGCTTCACTCCGTAGCCAACGGGAGGTTTAGGTGCCGTTTCGATGCCTGTGCTCGTGCACGCCGCTGAATGTCCACGCGCTACGGAAAGTGTCGGAGCGAATGGGCGCGCTCCTTTCCGAACTTGCCACATTGGTGCACATCACCTGAACCTGCAGGCAGAAGCAGTCGTCCCATTACCCTCCTCTTAGTATGAGGAACCCCCCACAGACAAGAGCAACAGAGCCATGTCAACCGCACCGCACAAACGTCAGGAGGAGTGGCAGGGACGCCGGGTTTTCACTCAATGGGTCACTTAGGTAATATTTCGCATTAACAAGCCGTGTGTAGCTCCATTGAAAGCGCACCCGTTTCTAACGCCTGGGATGTGGGTTTCTGTTCCTATCTGTAACTCTGCTGAAAGTTGCTTTCTGGCTCTTCAATTTCTTTTTGGAGGGTTGTCAAGGTGACAGGCAGACGGACGGAGTGAAATTCCAGCATTTACCTAACCAAAAACTATTGCCTTTAAAGGGTCCGTGAAGTCAAAATGCAAGTTTGGTTAATTCAAAAGATTGCTTCTTTATATTAACACTGACACCACTTTTAACGCAAACTTCACTGAAATAACCTATATAATGAGCAAAACAGAGAATGGGCATGCGGCAATCACTTTTGCGAACTGAACCTATAACGTTTTATGGGCTGTTTGTTGCGATTGGCCAAAGCCGACAAAGTCCAACGCAGAATAAACAATTTAAACAGGGATTATAAGCTTGTAGAACGAGCCATTGGAGCTTAAATTTAGTGCACATTCTTTTTATACCAGTATGAATGTTGGGCAAAGCAATGAAATTTACGAACAAACACGTAAATATAAAAGCACTGGTGCGTACGACGTGCACTATGCCGACCGACGGTGCACAGTCGTCGAGCACGTTGGGCTTGCCTGACACGACACTGGCCAACTGGCATATGCGACACTGCCACTTACGTAATCCTTCCTGTCGAGTCATATACAATATTTCACGACACAATTACGATCAAGCGTAACAATAAGCCACGTACAAGTCCGGTCAGAAGAAGAACCGTGTGTGGAGAGTGGTTCTTCGGCGGTGTCGTTACGCCATATATATGAAGGGAGACGGTAACCAGGCGTAGCTATGCGTAGCTATGCGCAGCGCAGGAAACAATTCATCATCATCAGCAGCAGCAGCCTGGTTGTGTCCACTGCAGGACAAAATCCTCTCCCAAAGATCAAAGATCTCCAACCACGCCTATCGAGTGAGAGTTGAGTCCATTCCCCCCCCCCCCCCCCCCCCCGAATTTTCGGAACTCGTCTCGCCATCTTGTTCTCGGCCGACCCCTATTGCGTTTGCGGTTCTTTTGGAAGCCAATCTGTTAAACGGATGGTGCACCTGTTGTCCGTCATACGCATGACATGACCCACCCATGCCAATTTCTCTCGCTTAATTTGAACTACAATGTCCTCCACCCTAGTCTGTTCCGTAATCCACGCGCCTGGTTTCCTGTCCCTTAGCGTGACCCTAGAATTTTCCTTTACATAGCCCGGTGTGCAGATCTAAGATTACTTTCAAGTCGTCTAGTGACACCCCAAGCTTCTGCCCCGTACGTCATTACTGGAAGAACGCCCTCATTAAAGACCAGCTTTTTGAGGGACAGCGGAAGCTTGCTAGGCTAGGCTAGGAAGGCTAGGAAACAATTACCTTAACATAAATACAAAAAAAGTGAAGGGGAGCACAGCCCTGCCGGTAGCGTAGTGGTCATCCCACCAGATGCGTATTCTGGAGGTTGTGCGTTCGAATCCCACCCGGCAAGAATGTTTTTCTCCACTTTTTCTTTCACAAATCTGTATCTGTTTCAAGGATAATAGTCCTACCACGTTCTACCCTTTGCTTTCCTTGGCTTTCTTGACTGCCTACCCTTATTGATGTATATATATATATATATATATATATATATATATATATATATATATATATATATATATATATATATATATATATATATATAAAGTAGGTAAAGACAAAGACACACGAGAAAAAAACATTCACAAATAAAAGTTTACTAAGGTTTCAGGAAGAGGACTTCCTTTCTTCAAAGTGAAGAAAGGAGTGGCTCTGAAGAAAGGAAGTCCTCTTCCTGAAACGTCAGTAAACTCTTGTTCTTTAATCTTTTTCTCGTGTCTCTGTCTTTACTTACCTTATTTTCTCGCGCTCTTTGTGAGTTTTGTGTTTCCAGTTTTCTTTTTTATCGAGACTCATTCTGTTATAGATGATCTATCCCCACAACCGCGCTTCTTTCGTAAGGTCAACAACCGCACAATCAAACATTTCCGAGAACTAGTGGAATCATTAGATTGGGAAATCGTCTATCAGAAGAGCGATGTAAATATCGCTTGTAATGTTTTCCTGCAATCCATAGGAGAATGCTACGATGCAGCCTTTCCTCTACAACCTGCAAGTAAAAGAACCAAAAAGCTGCGGAAACTCTGGGTGGATTCAGATCTGTATAAACGCATAAAAAAGAAAAATTCTATGTTATACAATTTTATAAAAACGAAGAATCCCGAAATACGCAAAGCGTACAAAAAGTTTAGAAACAAGCTACAGAGCGATTTAAGGAGAGCGAGGAGAAAATATTATGAACGGCTATTTTTTCACGTACGAAACCAGCCTAAAAAGATATGGGACACTGTTAACAAAATAACAAGTAGAAAAACAATAGTACAGCCGCAATTCACGCATTTAGTTGGAGAACCGGTAGAGAGCCTTCAGCTAGCCAACTGTATTAATACTCATTTTATTGATGCTGGTGCGCACCCAACACACACTGATAACGGCGGCCGCGACGCGACTGGCATTCCACGATTGTCCAGCTCTATCTTTCTCGAAACTGCGAACGATACCGAAGTACGGGACCTTATCGGAAAAATAAATAATTATGCAGCGGGAGTTGACGGGTTTTTATCGAGTGTGATTAAGCGCGTGGAACTAGAAGTAAGTGACGTGTTAGCGTACATTATTAATCTATGTCTGTCCACCGGTGTTTTTCCTGAGGAATTTAAAGTTGCTAGAGTGACGCCGATTCATAAAGGGGGAGCACACGACAGTGTATCAAATTACACGCCAATATCTGTCCTGACAGTTTTTTTCAAAGTATTTGAAGGAGCAATCTATAATAGACTATCGGCTTTCTTTCTAAAACACAATTAAATTTCGAAGTATCAGTATGGTTTCCAAAAATCTAAATCAACAGAGCAGGCATTACTGTGCATTAAAGATAAAATAATTGCAAACATTGAAAACAGGCAGTTCAAAATTGGATTATTTTTAGACCTTAAAAAACATTTGATTCGATAGATCATAATATTTTGCTAAATAAATTGGAGAGACATGGAATACGTGGCATGGCAGGTAACCTTTTAAAAACTATTTGACTCAAAGAAAGCAGTTTGTTAAACTAAAATCCATTGCAGCAGACATATTAGAGCTAAAACAAGGTGTTCCGCAAGGCTCCAAGTTAGGCCCGTTACTGTTTATAGTTTATGTAAATGACATCATAAATATAGAAGGTCCGCAAGAACATGTAATGTATGCGGATGACACTAACGTATTCTTCACATCTGATAATATAAAACTTCACTCAATGGTAAATGCTTACTTGGAACAATTATCACATTGGTTATTAGATAATAAATTGCAGCTTAACGCTAAAAAGACAACTTACATAATATTTAGGCCGTACATTAAAAATGTCGAGAATAAAATCCCGATTATATTCAACGGAACCAAGTTAAACCGAGTGACTGAACAGAATTTCTTCGGTGTTTGGTTTCAAGAACCACTTTCGTGGAATACGCATATTGCTCACCTGTCCACCGAACTCTCTAAAACTATAGGTCTCATATGTAGAATCGGTCATTTGATACCACTATGGTTGAAACAAAACTTATATAATGCTCTCATTTATTCGAAACTATGCTACGGGATTTTGGTGTGGGGGACCACCACTAAAACTAATTATAACGTGCTCATTGTAGTGCAAAAAAGAATTTTGCGCATATATTTAGATTATCATGGCTGTTACGCAGATTTGGGGACAAGTCCTTTATTTACTGAATATTCAATGCTTCGAGCTGACCAAATCTATTACATGAAGGTTCTGCACACCATTTATAAGCAAAAGACCTACAATCAAGTTAACAATAAATCTTCTGGCTACCATCTCAGACATACAATACGGCACACTCCAAAAGTAAGAACGAACTATGGTGAGCAATCTTTCCTGTACCAGTCAACTGAAATAATAAATAAATTGGGAGAAAAATTAAACTTCGACGCCAGTGAACCTACGTTTAAAAAACAGGTCAAAGAAGTGTTACTTAAGCAAAACGCTTGCAATACTGATATATAATTAAGGGTTCGAAATATATGTCTACATGTTCCCCTAAAGGTAGAAATTAAAAACAATTACAAACAAAAATACATTCATACGTAATTGTGACATAGTAGTGTAACTGATGAAACTTCATGCGTACGAATTACTGCGTTTGTGTGTACACTGTGATCCTCCTGTGAATTTTAGACCTATGCTTTGTATAATACATAGGAAATGTAGTAATGACTTTGCTTTGTGCTATTTCTCTATTACGATTGTGCTGTTGTGCTTAAATTTGTGAACAGACGTGTTATTATGTACGCTGTAAATCGGGTAACTGAGGCCCCTGTCAGGCCACGTCCGCCTTTAGTCTCAGCCTCCCCTTTGTTTTTCCAAGAAATAAAAATCAAATACTCAAATATATATATATATATATATATATATATATATATATATATATATATATATATATATATATATATATATAGCGAATCAGAATAGGAAATGAGGGGCTCGTTGAAAATAAGACAGCAATAAGGGTTGGCAGTCAAGAAAACCTCGGTAACAAAGGGGAGGATGTGGTAGGTGATTGAAACAGATGAAGAATTCGGAACGAAAGAAAGTGGAGAAAAAATGCCCGCCGGGTGGGATCCGAGCCCACGACCTCCAGAATACCGGTCTGGTGCGATGACCGCTACGCTACCGGCGGGTTTTTTTTTTCTCCACTTTCTCGGGTATTTATGTTAAGGAATTTGTTGTCTGCGCTTTGGGGTGGTGGCTAGCGCCACTCGGATACACTCGAGGTGAAGGGGACCTTCTTTTTTCCCGCGGGCCGTGATTCGAGCGTCTACGACATATCAAGAGTGGTCGACCAGCGTTGAACCCTCTTCAGCTACCTATGGCACCAAGACTGCCAGAACAGAGACCCTCGCTATGAATGTAGCGAATCAGAATGGGAAATGAGGGGCTCGTTGAAATAATAGAGAAATAATGATTGGCAGCCGAGAATGCCAAGGAAAGCAAAGGGGAGGATGCCGTAGGTCATTGAAACAGATAAAGAATTTTTGGAAGAAAGAAAGAAAGTGGTGAAAAAATGCCCGCCAGTTGGGATCGAACCCACGACCTCCAGAATACCGGTCTGGTGCGATAACCACTACGCTACCGGCGGGGCTGTTTCCCCACCACTTTCTAGTGTATTTATGTTAAGGTATTTTTTGTTTCCTGCACTTGGGGTGGTAGCCAGCGCCACTCGGACTACTCGGGGTGAAGAAGACCTTCTTTTTAACCCCCGGGCCGTGACTCGAGTGCCTACGACATGTCGAGAGTGGTCGACCACCGTTGAACCCTCTTAAGCTACCTTTGGCACCAAGACTGCCAGAACAGAGGCCCTCGCTAAGCATGTAGCGAATAAGAAACTGGGAAATGAGGGGCTCGGTGAAATAAGGCAGAAAATAAGGGTTGGCAGTCAAGAAAACCTCGAAAAGATAAGGGGAGGTTGTGGTGGGTCATAGAAACAGATGAAGACTTTTTTGAGTCCGAAAGAAAGTGGTGAAAAAATGCCCGCCGGGTGGGATCCGAACCCACGACCTCCAGAATACGCGTCTGGTGTGATGACCCACTACGCTACCGGCGGGGCTGTTTTTCCCTCATCTTTCTCGGGTATTTATGTTAGGGAATTTGTTGTCTGCGCTTTGGAGTGGTAGCCAGTGCCACTCGGACTACTAGGGGTGAAGGGGACCTTCTTTTTTCCCGCGGGCCGTGACTCGAGCGTCTACGACATGTCAAGAGTGGTCGACCAGCGTTGAACCCTCTTAAGCTACCTATGTCACCAAGACTGCCAGAACAGAGACCCTCGCTATGCATGTAGCGAATCAGAATGGGAAATGAGTTGCTCGTTTAAACAATACAGAAATAAGGATTGGCAGCCAAGAATGCCAATGAAAACTTTCTTTGGCATTCTTGACCACCCCCATGCGCAGAAAATAATCACCATAAAGGGACACTCAAGTGAATTTGTCAAGATCCTGTTTTTGCTTGCTCTGTGTAGACTGGATCAAACAAATGCGCTTTTCACAGTTTATTCGGGCGATAAGGCGGTATTTATTTTATAAAGCCTGAAAGAAGGAATACTGCCATGCGCGGTTTGCGGCGGCCGCACCAACTCACAGCAGTGATGTCAATACAAGGTGCTACGTGATAGGACGATGTCCAAGATTACAATTCAAACCAGGTTGAGTTTCGGAGCTGTGAAACAACATGCTTGGTATACGACGTTATAGTTGGATTTCAGTCAACCTAATGAACAAGCAGGCTTTCGCAAAGGCTATTTAACTATAGACCCTATTCACACGATCAATCAGGTGATAGAGAAATGCGCAAGGTATACTCAACCCCGACATATAGCCTTCATAGAATAAGAGAAAGCATTTGACTCGTTCGAAACTTCAGCAGTCATGCATGCGTGGCGGAATCAGGGTGTAGACGAGCATTACGTAAGGATACGAGAGAGAGAGAGAGAGAGAGAGAGAGAGAGAGAGAGAGAGAGAGAGAGAGAGAGAGAGAGAGAGAGAGAGAGAGAGAGAGAGAGAGAGAGAGAGCTCTTTATTAGAAGAAAGCAGAGAGGTCTGCAGGCATGTATTCGCCTACATGCTACTCTGCAGGGATGGGGTGAAGGGAATAAAGGCCCTAAAGGAAGCAGGGCGAAAGAGAGGCGGAAAAAAGAGGTAAAAAATAAGGTAACATGGAGTGTTCCGTGGGTTACGTGTCCACAGCTACCTAGTCCTCTTTAAGGAGAGCAGTCGAATACCTATAAGGAAGGGCGTCAGACAGGAGAAACAATCTCTCCTATGTTATTCACAGCATGTTTACAAGAGGTATTTAGAACATTGGATTGGGAACAGGTGGTCGTAAGGAGAATACTTCAGTAACCTCAGATTTGCTGATATTGTTGCCTTGCTAAGTAACTCGGGGGACGAATTGCAAAGCATGATTACGGCAGTGGACAAGCAGAGTAGAATCGTGGGCCTGAAAATTGATATGCACAAAACTAAAGTAATGCTCAATAGCCTCGGGAGAGCACAGCGGTTTGGGGTTGGTGGTGAGCGATTATATCTACTTAGGCCAAGTAGTGATCCCGGATCCCAACCATGAGATACCGATAATCAGAAGCATAAGGATGGGGTGGAGTGCATTCGGCAGGCATTCTCAAATAATGAATGTCAGCCTACCATTGAACCTGAAGAGGAAAGTGTATAGCAGTTGCATCTTACCGGTACTCACCTACGGTACAGAAACTTGCAGGCTCACTAAAAGGGTTCAACTTAAATTGAGGACGACTCAGCGAGCAATGGAACGGAAGATGAGAGGTGTAACATTGACGGACAAGAAGAGAGCGGAGTGGGTCAGGGAACAAACGCGTGTTAATGACATATTAGTGGAAATTAAGAAGAAATAGGCGTGAGTAGGGCATGTAATGCGAAGGCAAGATAACCGTTGGTCATTAAGGGTAACAGAGTGGATCCCTAAAGAAAGCAAGCGTGGAAGGAAGCGGCAGAAGTTAGGTGGGCAGACGAGATCAAGACGTTTGCGGGGATAAATTGGTCGCAGTTAGCACAGAGGCGGGATAAAAGGAGATTCATGGGAGAGTCCTTTGCCCTGCAGTGGGCGTAGACATGCTGATGATGATGTTATAGTTGGATAGGCATTCTGCTATCTCATTAATTGGCATACCGTGCTTATGCCATGTTGTCGGTTGTAAAATGCGTCAGATAAGCCTACCAGCACGGCTTGGAATCGTAACAAGCACCAGCTGAGGCACACGCAGTGGATGAACGCCCTCCGCGTCACCGCATAGGCTAAAATGCGATGCGCTTTTTCCCCATCTTTTGAGGTTGCCTGGCTCGTGCCTGTATCGTAAGTGACGTGTTCGCACCAGGCCAAGGGTCGGCTGATTGGGGGCCGTGCCCGCAAGCAGCCGCTGCTTATGGCAACATCACGCCAAGGAGAACTCGCCAGCGCGCCAATGTCAGTCTGCACGCGTTCTGCGAACTCGCTCGTGGAGCAATGAGGGTTGCAGCGCAAGAATGTTGACTTCAGTATAGAAAACATTGCCCCAAAACAAATAAACCAACTGCAAAAAACATGCACTCTTAGGGATTCGAACTTGCAACCTGCAAAGCAATACACCTAGTTCTCCAGACCCCATCGGCCATAAGCCTTTATTTTCTGTTTATCGCCTGCTTAGACAATTTTACAGAACATCGCACATACGCTCATAATGTTGAAATCCGTCAACCTATAATATGTTGACTCAGTGGCTTTAAAGCTTTCTCAGACACACTAAATTGTCAAGCACAGGCAACCACTCAGGAGGTTCATCCTCTGCACGAAGCACTTCCCGTATATACTGTACGCTTGCGATGAAGTTTTCCCTGAGAGGCCGGGCATTTATGTCCGCATTCCGCACTGCCGTTCTCGTCTCCCATATACTATGAAGACTGAGGACCATGATCAAATCGTAAGGCGCACCGCCCTAATTTATCACTCATAGGCACCGAAGTCTTTGTTTAACGTACGTTCTAGGACGTCCCAGCAGAACACGGGGTCCCAGCAGTCGATAAACGCATGATTAATAGTTTTCTGCTTTTGTACAGACTGCAGTTTGTTGTCCACGGCACACAAATGCCTCTTTCTGCTAGCCACGTATTTAAGTTAAGGGTTTGGCTTTGTGGATTAAAAAAAAACTTAATTGGAGGTTTCAACGGCATACTTTTCACCCTACTTAAAGGGACCATGCAGACAAAACACAAGTTTGGCTTATTCGAAAGATTGCCTAGTTAGAGTCATACTGACACCACTTTTAATGCACACTTCGCTCAAATAAGCTTTATAATTACGAAAAAAGGGCCCATCTCCCCGCGAGGGGGACTCGAGTAAATGCGTCGCATAGGGGGTGGGTGTATTGCGTTAACGTTTAGTGTTTGGGGAGTTGGTGGTAGTGAATGCGTTGTATCAGCAGCTTCTTGACGTAGTTTAATGAGTCAAGGATATAAGGCGCGTTCGTAGCCTTTCATTCTGTGTCGGTTTTGTGGAGCAGTGGGAAGAGCACCATGTACCTCGCGTTCCGCCCACAGGTAGTGAATGCGTTGTATCAGCAGCTTCTTGACGTAGTTTGAATGAGTCAAGGATATAAAGCGCGTTCGTAGCCTTCCATTCTGTGTCGGCTTTGTGGCGCAGTGGGTAGAGCACCATGTACCTTGCGTTCCGCCCGCAGGGTCGTGGGATCGAAACCAGGCGCCGGTAAGTATTATTTTTTTATATAGTGTAGGGGGAGGGGTGCGGACCTGTTGTTGAGAGCGAGGAGGGTAGCGTGATGCGGGAGAGGAGGAGTGGGGGAGAGGGCGCACCTGGAACGGCTGTTGCGGACGCCGAGGCACGCCGACAACGCCGGCTGACATCGTGAGTTAAAGAAATGCTCTGCATTTAAAAGGGAATGACCATGCGACCCACTAGCTCATTTCCCGCAACAGAACTTATGATGTCATATTCCCAACTGTGCGATTGGCTGAGGCTGGCAAAAGCAAACGCAAATTAGGCAGGGCTTATAAGCTTGCCGCAGAAGCTATTTGCGCTTAAATGTAATGCATATTCATCTTACAGCTGTAAGAATGGGGCTGTAAACAATGAAAGTTACGAAAATACACGTTAACATAGAAGTACCGATGCGCACTGCTGTTGGTACTGGGCGCACTATGGTTTTTTTGGCTGCATAGCAGCCCGCCCATTTGGAGTTGTCTTACACGACACTGGCCAATTAGCGTAAGCGACGTTGTCTTACGTGACCCTGTTTGTCGAGCATACCCTATGTTTCACGAAACAATTACTTTCTACTGTAACAAAAAAATCACGCCATATCCACGGAATGAATGATGATAAGTGGGGCGAAGCTCGAGAGGGGGATATCATCGGTAACCGTAACTCTCCCGTGAAAGTTCGCCCATTACATCATTAAGAAAGACGTAAGACTGTGTGCGTACATTGTACAAATCAACTTTTATTTTCGGAGTCAATGCTCCCAGGCCCAGACCTGGTGAAAGACCCCGCGCCATCGAGGACTACCCCGCACCTCCACCACAATTTGTCACGTAGGATGGGACACAACGGTAAAGAAAGAACTTTTATTTAGGGCGAACTTGTGCCCGAACAAGACGAGAGGAAACGAGCAAAGGTCCTTGCGTCTCGTTCGATCTCCGAGAACGACTGCCTGCGTTCGTGGCGTGATCTCTTGCGTGATCTCCCCCTCGCAGTGCACGTGCGCTCGCGCCTCCGTTGGCGAACACAGACAAGCTCGCGCTCCCGGTGCCGAGTTTGCGCTGCCGGTTGCATCCGGTTCTTGCGCGTGCAACGCGGCCCACTTTGCGACATCTCCGAAAGCATGCGGCGGTCACGTACCACGAGACACAAGGGATGGACAGACCCATGACTTAAGGAGCTTCGCCCCTAAAACAAGCCAGGAGCAAATACGGTCAAAAACAAAGCAACGGCGGACAAAGGTCCGCGCGCCTAGCTGACTATGGTAGCGCCATCTGGGAGGACTGACGTTAAGCAAGGCTGCAGGGCCTAATGACGCACTGGAAGTTCGTTTGAATACACGCGCCCTCATGACATCATGGCAGACGTCTCGAAAACACACGATTAGACGGGAGAATGAAATGTTTAACCTAAAGTGATTAATTTCTGAGTAAATACTGCATCGTTTGCTGCCGGACAAGCGCTGGAGCACTATAAAACACGAAATCTTTCGAATAAAGCAAACTTGTATATTGTCTGCCTGGTCCCTTTGAAACTTCTGTCATGGTGCCTGTACCCTATAAAGGCCTATACAGTAGCACCGGTAAACAAACATCCACCAAGTCTTCGTACAGGCGCTCCCTGGAAACACTACACAGGTAGTCGAAAAAAAACTGTACTTTCAGAAATTTAACAGAAAGAGCCACTTCTCGCAAATATCCTTTAACCCCCCTGCAAACAATATCGCTTGAGGATACAACAGTCAGGTAGCACGTTTTTCAATCGCTCTTGAATTACCGTGAGCAAGAAGGCGTCTTTTTGTTTCCGCACAAAACAAAACCTTGCGACAACTTGTCGCAAAAATAAATGACAAAGACTAAGTCCTCCCTTTTTGACTGACCGAAGAATACTAGAGCGACTGGTTCTTTCCCAGCTAGAAGACCAAATAAATACAGCAAATACTCTGTGCATTTTCTGGACAGTCGCATGTGACCCACACAACACTTGCAGCAAGTAGCACACTTTGGCTTACAAAAAAAGGTCGTAAATACTGGCAAGGGCAAACATATCAAAATTGCGCCCTTGCCAGTGGCTTGTTTTGTCCCTCAACTTTTCGGTCTCCTCAGTCCATTAGTCCTCGTTATCCCTATAATGCTCCTGCGGCAGCCCCAGATAAAGGGGTGCCGCAAAGGGGTCCATTGTATGCCTTCAAACGCCAGCGATGCCAGGGGTGGAAACAGAAAGTGTATAATGTATAGACAGTTTTTATTTGTTTTTATTTTTAGCATTTCAAACAGCTTAGATGACTATTTCTTGTATAGCTCTCGTGCAGTAAGCGTCCCCCAAATTACCACAATATCTCATGTCTAGCGACTGCATTCCTTAGACGGAAAGCCGTTCGCAGATGTGTGGTCGTGCTACCGATCGCTGTGCTAGTTCACCCAGCACAAAAAGTGCTTCCCGCACCTTGGTTACACGCTGTATGACAAAAGTTTCGGTTGTTGTTAATTCCTTAGTACCTATACAGTAAGATCTACTCGCTATGAATCCCACATAAGCGAATTTCTCGCATTTACGAAAATTTTCAAAATCCCCCAGATTGCCTATATTTTAAATGTAAAAATATTTCAGAAGCACGAATTTTCAGTATAGCGCATATTTCAGAATAACGCACGTAAATTATTTTCTTTTTTACAGTCGAGGACCACCAGTACTACGAATTCAGGTAAAGTAACAGCGCCGCAACTCTCGCGTGAAGCAGAAACCGCAGTTTCTTTGTGTGTTCCCCCAAGTGGAGTAGCTATCATCATCACCATGTTGAGTGCCTATTGCTAGCGCCACCACAAATCATAGTTTAATGTGCAGTAGCCTAGCCAGCCTAGCCGCCCTTTCCCCTTTTCTCTCTCGTTGCTTTGGGTGTCAGTCGGTGGCCCGTGGGTGGTTCGGTTGTCTATTCACGTGTGCGGGCAGGTATTTCTTTGCTTTCTTTGGCAGGTATTTCTTTGGCAGGTAAAGTTCAAAAAAAATGTTTTGGACTTTAAAGCGACGAAAAACTAAATACAGATCTGGTGCTTTCAAAGTACCCCTTTTTCCCTGTAAAAGGTGCGTAATTTTAACGACAGCAGTAAGTAATTAGGTCAGGTATTAAGGAAAACGGATCAAGTAGTGAATAATTATCAGCTACTTTCTCATCCAGTCCTTATGTTGTCGTAAGGACAAGTTAAAGAAACCACAAAGGGTCATCACTGTCTGGGCGATATACTGTCTTTGTTGATATCGTCGAAAGCGCAATCGTCCATCACCCTCAGCGTTCAGCCGCTAGAGTTAGGCCTGCGTACCGGCGAGTCACCTCAGTACATTACCCGAGAAAGTGTGTAAATAGCACCTGTGTACTCTTTTTTATCAGTTGCAGCAAAGAAAAAAAAATCCTACAGCAACCCCGTAAATGCTACCTACTAATTCGATTGTTTGGCCACCTTGGGTAATTTGTTAGCAATACATTCTCGAGGGCGTGAGCCAAGATTTTCTTAGAAGTGAGCTTTAGTTAACGCAGAGTAACTCATTGCTCTGATGACTGGAATGTATTTTTGCCGTAGTTACCACGGGCATGCGCGTCACCTTGAATACGTCTCCGTTCTACCTGACCACCAGTCTCGTTCCGTCCGCTACATTGCGGAATCTTATAGCATAATATGCGATTACAAATTGAAGTGTGATTGGAGGCATAAAGGCCGAGGTGGAGCTCTTTCGAGAAGACACTTCTTAATTTGTAGACGGCACTACTCTCCGTCCGAAACAGCAGCAGTAGCAGCAGACTAGCGAGTTAGAGTAGTCAGTAGAAGTGAATCTCGTAGCCCTGAAGGAGACGAAACACAGAGCAAGGGGAAGACATAAGCGCTGTTCAAATGGGATAGTGCGGGACCGGCCTGCCTTTCCGCATGTGTTAGCTACTTCATTAGTGTCGTTTTTTATCCAAGACGAAATACGCAGCGCCTGCAAGAACCGGATATACAGTTTATACCAAAAGGAGAAAGCGCGTGCCATATGCTACCAGTTTTCTATGCTATATCTATTATCATTATTTGGATATGTTAATAAACGCAAAGTTGTCCGTTCTATCCCTCCTGAAAAATGACTATTACGCTAGGCAGTGACGGTGCTTGCTGTTTTTGCCGTGATGCCACGTTTGGATGCGTTAAATCATGGACAAAGGAGGGGTTGTCTATAGAGCGCATTCTAGCTTTTTCGTGCATATTCCATGGCTGAAGGCAGCAAAAGAAAGTGCACATATTTTTTGTGTAGGCATTCGGCGCGGAATAAATTAAAACCACGTTGGGAACTTTTCTTTGTTTCCCCATGGCAACACACTTCTCAGAAAATATCGACGCGTTTGATGCCCCGAAGCTACTCCTCACCGTATATTGCAGGCCGTCACAACAATTGAGACCACCTGGGAATATTTAACGTGCGTCGAAGTCTCAGTATGGAAGTTTTCATTTTTTGTCTACATCAGAAAAACGGCTGCTGGGTGTAATGATCGAATTTGCATCCTTGTGGTCAGCAGTCAACAGCTCCGCCACTGAGCAGCTTTGAGGGTCATGCTTGTAAAGCATTTACACTTTCCAGGCGTGCGACATTTGTTAAGCAAATAATGAAATGCAACAAGCACGGCCTCTCGATGGAAACAAGACCTTGATTCAATCGAGAGGCCGTGCAACAAGTATGCATTTCTTTTGTGAGCCTTCACCATTGCGCAATGGAACAGTCTTGTGGCCCGATTGTCACTATACACAGTCGCAGCAAGGTTAGGGCAAAGTCGGTACTTCGTGTCGCCTGCAGGTTTTGGAGAGTGTGTCATTTCGTTTGATCAGCAATTGCATTCTGCTAGCGCTACTAGCTGCAGCATTTCAGCATTGCTGTGCACAACTTTCCGCATGTTGTAACGACGGAGGTGGCGTAGGCGGTGTTTTGACGGATCGGAAGGGGAAAGTGCATGAGAAGTTGCGAAGTAGATGCTCCGTGGAAGGAAAAACCCTCGAATTGGGTTGACCGTGAATTATAAACAGCGAAGGGTTGAACTGTCTCGTCTTGAAACGGTAACCATTATTTATTTTTTCGGTTCAGTTCCGGTACAAGTTCAGCTTGTTCAAAAAATTACGGTTCGGTTCGGTTTCAGTTCGACACAGTGAATATATATATATATATATATATATATATATATATATAGAGAGAGAGAGAGAGAGAGAGAGAGAGAAAGATAGGTCAGCAGTCTACAACGGCAAAGGAGGCATAGGGGTGTGCTTAGGCTCTTTTCTTTTTCACTACGGTTGATGAAGTAAACATTTTTTTTTAAATATACAGAAGAAAGAAAGAAAAACACGCGCCCAGAGTGGGGACCGAACCCACGCCTTTCGATTACATGTCGAATGCCTTACCAATTCGGCTATCTGGGCGACTGTGTTCTCCTTCACTTTCTGGGCTATTTATATTTACTAGAAGTGTATCTGACGCTTGAGGGTGGTAGCCAGCGCCACTCTGACTACACGGGGAGAAGGGGACCTTCTTTTCAACCCCAGGGGCGTGACTCGAGCGTCTACAGCCTGTCATGAGCGGGTAACTGGCGGGAAGCCCTCTTATGCTACCTAGGCATCAAGGCTGCCAGAACCGAGACCCTCGCTAGGCTTTCGCAGAATAATATAGTAAGGAAATGAGGGGCTCGTTGAGGAAATAGAGAAAGATAGGTCAGTCACGTTATTTAAAGATAGGTGAGTCACGTTATTTAAAATATTACGCAAAAAGTAAGTAAAACCGGATAAGTAAAAAAAAGCACCAAAACGTAGATATTGCTCTATACTTTTCTTTGCCCTGCCTTTCAAAATCAAACGTGTCATCAACGCGAGGGAAGTGAGTACCGTAGTCAGTTTTTGAGGACAGTATGGCGGACAAGTTCTGTTTTTTACAGATACAAATAACAACAGATATGTCAGGGAAAACTGTTAAGGTGCGCACTTAATCCCTTGGCAAGAAACTGCAGCCCTCGACCTTGTCTTGGAAGCAGAAACAGTAATAAAGCAGATGACACGTGCAGAAAGGCAGGCCGGTACCTCACACTGCCCCATTCGCCCAGCGATCATCTTTTCTGCTTGTTCTGCAGTTTTGTCTCTTTCAGATCTGCTTTTTTTGGAGGTGCAGTTGTACTGACTGCCCAACTCGCTACATTACTTCTACTGCTACTCGTTCGGAGGGGAGTATTGCTGTGGACGAATTAAAGAGCGTCTACCCAAAAAAGTCCCATCTCATGCTCCGCGCGTCAAATTTCCCTTTCGTTTTGTAACAGCATAATCTGTTATAAGATTCCGCAATATAACACACGGAACGATGGCCGGGGGTCAGGCGGTACGATGACATACTGATTGTAATGCACACATCCGGTATAGCTATCGCAAAAGGAATTGCAGTGGTCAGAGCAATAATGCAGTGACTGAGCGTTAACTGAAGCTTACTTTTAACAAAAATGTGGCTAACACTTTCGATAAGGTGACAGCTAACAAATTATTCAGTGTGACCAAATAATCTAATTCATTGGTAGTATTTATATGCCTGTTGTAGGATTTTTCTGTTTTGTTACAAATTGATTGATTGTAGAGTTTAACGCGCCGACACAACGTAGGCGATGACGCGCGCCGTATTGGAGGGCTCCGGATTTATTTTGACCACCTGGGGATCTTTAATATGCGCCGAAATCTCGTACACACGGGCGTTTCTGCTTTTGGCCTCCATCAGAAAAGCGGCCGCCGCGGCCGGGAATCGAACCCGCGAGCTCGTGCTCAGCAGCGCAACTTTTGTTACAAATATAAAAAAAAATGTGCGCCATTGGTATTAGCGCTGGTGTTTGAACGCGCCAGTAAGCAGGCCTAAATTTAAGGCTTCGAGGTTAGCGTGATGGGCGATTCGATAGCGACGATTGCGATTTCAACAAAAAAGGAAAGGGCTGAAAATATATCCCACCGTCATATCTCTCGGTGGTGGCTTTACGAAAAAGTCGCTAAGACAACATAAAATCTTGGCGAGAAACTAGGTGGTAAATCGTCGCCCCTTCATCTGTTGTTCTAATATCTCGTAATTGTTTAAAGTTTGCGTTTCAATTCCGCCACTGCCCTTGGTGAACAGCAGCATTTTGAATTTTTGTTTGTATTTTGATTTGACAGTCGTTTTAAACTTTTTTTTTGTAATTTCAGTGCTAATTTAACTCATCGAACCGGTTCGGTACGTGATTTTGTCGAACCGGTACTGAAACGGAACGAAATGATTTCGCCTGAACCAGAATCGCAACCGAACCGGTATTTTTTGCGGTTCGACATATATATATATATATATATATATATATATATATATATATATATATATATATATATATATATATATATATATATATATATATATATAATTGGTTAACGCACCGCACGCGTTATGCGGAGATGTGGGTTCGACTCCCGCTCCCGGAAAAACGGCGGATTTTTTCTCGACTTATATTTTCGCCTATTTAGCACTGTATATATAAAAAAAATAATAATAAAAAAAAACATGACAAACACACGCCATTCGGCACTATTAAATATCTGGGAAACAGCCGAATAGCACTGGCAATGACGACTGCAACCTTGATATATATATATATATATATATATATATATATATATATATATATATATATATATATATATATATATATATATATATATATATATATATATATATATATATATATATATATATATATATATATATATATACATACATACAGTATATACTCCTTTTCTCTCACCCAATTTCTGCGCTTTTTGCGATATTTGTTTCTAGGTTGCACAAATATGGGTGCATTTGTTCGTGCGCGTTTGCCTGTGCACAAATCAATGCACCCGCCTTTGCCATACCCATGTTGTACCATTTTTTGGAGAAGAAATCGATCCCATTTTCTTTTTTGCCCTCCCTTTTTTTCTAGCTATGCAGACAGTTCGCCTCCAGCTTGGAAGTTGCACTGGGACGGAAACCATTTAAACCACAGCTGGACGCCCGGGATCCGCGCGTTTCTCGGCGGCGTCGTTGCTGCCGGTGATCAACGCTGCCAGGACCCCTCGACGATCGCGCGCCCGCGCGCTTGCTTGTTTGGGTTCTCCAGCGCCTCCGGGTCGGCGCCGCCGCGTAATTGCGTCATGTCGCCGCGGATGCTGTTGGCGCACTGTCCGTTCCGTACTGCGGCGTCCTCTGCGCGCCGATGCGAACGTGAACCGGGCCGCGGGACGTTGAACCGGCCACTGAACCTTGGCGGTGTCTTCTCCCGCCAGCGGCGTCGGCCGCGTGGTTCTGCAAGAAGAGACCGGTCAACCAGAACGAGCAACCGCATGCATCCGCGGCCAGCTCGCCTCCTGAACGCACGCACTCCGGAGACGAGTCAACAGACCCGTGGACACTCGCTTTCGTTCCCACCCCCGTGCTCCCGTCTGACCTCGGCTCGCTGGCTCGACTCCTCCTGCAGCCCTCTCCACATCAGGCCCACTCACGGCTTCTTCAATTGTGCGCTTTAATGCCGCACGCGTGTCACGCCCACAACGACGCTGCTGCTGCTCATGACTGCGTAGCTAAACGCCGACGCTACGATAAGCGCGAGGCGTATCGTGACTGAAGCTTTTTACGGAAGATCGACTATTCATTTTTTTTTACTTTTCATTGACCGAAATCAAATAGGAGATAGGCTCGACGAAACTTCATCACGTCTGTGACGCGCGTGGTGGGCTACGGGCTAATTTAGACCACCTGGGATTTAGAAACATTCGCCCAAGAGTTGTGCACGAGGCTTTATCGTGTCACGCTTGAGATCATGTGCCCTTAAGATGAATACTAGCGTCGCGTATGTATGAAGCCTGTCAATCAAGGGCGCCAGCTATTGGAAAATAAGAAGTTTTCCAAGGCATCGGCATATGTCAGTGCAGCCAAGAAGGAGCGTCGCTACGCAAAGTCGTTCTGTCGGAGCGTGATGTTTCTCAATCAAGGCGATAAGGGGGAAGAATGCCAACCGAGCAAGGAAACGCGTCGCTAGGAAACACCGAGGATAGTCGGTGTGTGGCGCTGCAGGCGGGAGCATGCGAAGCTCGTAGTCTGCTACCGTGCATAACCACGCAGTAGTGGCTAAGGCGTTGTGCTGCGGTTTAAATTCCCAGTGGCGCGGTTTAAATTCCCGGCGGTGGCGGACGCTTTTCTGATTGAGGCGAATAGCGAAAACGCCCGTGTGTTTGAGAATTCGGCGCACGTTAAAGATCCCCAAGTGGTCAAAATTACTCCTGAGCCCTCCACTACGGCGCGCCTCATCGCCCCGGCAGCGTCGGCGCGTTAAACCACATAATGAATCAACAACCAAGCATTGCTCCCCACGCTCGAGCGCTAACCACTCGCATTCCCCCGTTAGTGAAAGGAGTCTGTTTTACGCGAGCGCGTAAAAGTGAAAGTTGCGGGTGCATAAAGCTCGGCGATAAAAGATGGCCCGACGCCAAGAATGAGGTCAGCAGCGCAGCAGTGCTGGTGGCATAATGTAGTACATAGTTCTGTTTTCTTGGAGTGAGCTAAACGCAAGGTCAATGATTATGCAAACAGTGAGAAAAATAATCAGAGAATACTTAATAAACGCTGACGGTAGAAATGAGCAAAAGTACGCTCACGCGAACTACGGGTTCACTTAATAGAGCGACCCTCTCAGTTTTTTTTTTTTTTTCGAATATCTCAGAAACACAGCCTCCGCGGCCGGAAACCGAACCTACAACCTAGTAAGTAAAAATACGATACTTTAAAGGTATTTCTGGCTACCGTGTCCTTTTTCTGCTTACGACAGCGATAGCGCCACCATTAGTTAGCGCTTACATTCGATGGGATCTTCGATTTCAGGTCATCGACATCGCCTCCCGTCCTGAGCGTCATCTCACTGCGTTTACTATGCTCCCTGAACACTCTCGCCTTCTTTGAGTAGACACTTTTGAAGTCGCTCATTCTCTTCAGATGAAGGTTGTATCGCGAGTGCGAATTCATAATAGGGGAGACTTTGATGCCTCACATATTATTCGGGTTTATCCACTCACCTTACGTCGTGGCCGCATAGTCAATGACACTTTAAATGGAGCGCAAATAACAGTTTACAACACCCCCGATTCCATTACTCAGGAGGGTCACAAACAACAACAATCTACCATGCCAGAGGGGGAAGAATAACCTCTATTTAAGAGAACTCACGGCAAGGCGGGGAGCGCGAGATGTCACCTGGCATGTTACAGATGAAACACTCCTCAGCGATCATTCCATTATTCAAATCACTATTTCTAGCTGTATCCGTCCACCTAAACCTAAAATTTCACACACAAACTTTATACCCTCCGCTCTAATCGCAGCGCCTGGAATGTTTTAGTTCAGCCCCATCATAAAACCCCGACCCTTATCTTGTTCGTGTCTGGAAGAGGAGAAAATGACTTTTGCGCACCCGTCGCACCCAGCCCAATAATTGTCGCCTCGCCGAGCGCATCTTCGAATTTTCAGGTCAAAGAGCACAGCGCTACACTTTCCACGAACAAATGGAATGAAATGTGTAAGGTCACCAATGGCACGCTGAATAGAAGACCTGGCACCTACTGAGAAAACTCCTTGGGCCTCAACCGGCTCCTGTTCCCCCTCTCGAGAAGCACCATTCCTTGGTGGGCGCAAACGTCTTAAGGCCCAAGCTCCGCGATCTTTCTATTCCTCTTCCCGTACCTAGCCTTTATCCTCACTACATGAGCGCATACAATGCAGAACTCGATGTGCAGTTCCTCTACGACCTCCAGAGGGAGCGCTGAAATAACTAAAGCTGAAATTACGTGAAGCTGAAGAACCAGATTACGTATACACTCATACGAAACCTATCCGACAAGGACAAGGAACCATTTCCGGACTTTATAAACTCCCACTGGGAAGAAGGCATCCTCCCGGCATCTTGGAAACAGTTCCTCGTAACCCTACTAACAAAGCCAGGCCAAAAATCTGCCTTTGAAAACCTCCGCCCTATCTATCTAACATGTTGCCTGGGAAAGACCATGAAACGGTGGGTTTCAATTGACTAGAGGTCTATCTTGCGTACACGGATTACTTTCTCCCTCAACAGATTGGCTTCCGCAAGGGTGGGTCTTACCCAGGACCTCTTCCTCCTAGCACACGACTTTGCCCCTCCTCCTTCTTCCTAGATCCAGCCATATTTGCCCTTGATGTGCATAAAGCCTTCGATAAACTTTCCCACAGTCCTCTCCTAAATATCTTTGCCTCTACCGGCTGTGGACCCAAGATGTACGGTTACATCACTGTATTTCTGCGTGACCGCACGGCCATGTTCGTCTCCCTGATTCTGTCACCGATAATTGCCCCCCACGTGTGGTACTCGACAGGGTACTGTTCTCTCGCCCACCCTTTTTAACCTTGGAATGCCTCCCCTATCTAGTATTTTAGCATCGATATCTAACCTCCAACATGCATTCTATGCAGAGGACCTTACTCCTTGGTGCGCCTGTGGGTGTTCCGAGTCAGTGCAAGACACCTTGCAGCAAGGTATCGATGCAATTACGAGTTATCTCGGCACAGTAGGCCTACTTCCGCACCTGAAAAATCCGAATTGCTGCTAAAAGCGAAAATTCGCTATCAACGCCAGCACAACCATCTCATCACTCTCACAATGGCGGGCCACCACGTTCCTCGCGTATTATCCTGCCGAATTCTTGGACTGCATAACTACGAGTCATAACCAGACCAATGTAGCTGCGGCCATCAAAGTTTGCCATCAGCTTACCATTTAGTGCGCCGCATTGTCAACAGGCACGCTGGGCTCCGCGAGGGTCAAGTCAGGCAGCTCGTATACACGTCTTAGCTCCCTGCAAAAGTCTTCATACAGTTCAATATCTTGCTCTGACTTGTCAACAAAAACATCAGATTGAGGTTGCGCTTGTACATTATATAAGACCGCCCTCCAACTTCGCGTAAATACGACCCATGAGCGACTATATTCTACGTGGCTGTTCTTGCCCCTGGGAGATCTCACAAAACGCAAATGGCGCGTCTTTCTCACCAAGTGGCCCCCAAACCTATTGATCTCCCTATCATTACTCCTCTTTCACCGCTCCCAGATAACCTCAGAATTGCTCCCATACCACAAAACGTTGCAGCTGATACCAATCCAGGGAGAAGTTCTGCTCCCGTAAAAGGTTTTTTACTACTACTACTACTACTACTACTACTACTACTACTACTCTACTACTACTACTACTACTACTACTACTACTACTACTACTACTACTACTACTACTACTACTACTACTACTACTACTACTACTACTACATCTGCTCGCGTTGAGAGTCATGTCCATTATATGGATTCTGCGGTCGCTTACAGGGATGCATCACGGGCGCGCGTCGGAGCAGCCGCTTATTCAATCAAGTGGTACGAGGTACTCACACACAACCTTGGCCCTTTCATCAATCCTCCTCCTACAGCGACTCAAGACTCTCCCGATAATTACCAGCATTCAGGATCTCTCCTTAGCACCGCCTAACCCCAGAGGATATACCGTGTACACTGATTAAATGCAAGTTATCCTCGCCATTCACATGGGTAGGAACAACTACAGGATGATCTACACAAAGCTTTAACCAAACTACGTCCCCACACTGTTACACGTACTGAGGTGGATGCCTGGTAACGCCGGAATCTCAGGCAACGATGTGGTGCATAGCCTTGCCCCACGAACTTCTGCAGCGTGCCCCTTGGATTCCCTCGCCTTATCCACCCACGTGGGACACTACTCTCAACTACAAAACAAGAAATAAAGCGTCACCGTAAAAGCATCATAAAAACTCTCCGTACACTTCCTGTTCCAGACAAATCTCTAACCACCACGAAACTAGACATTATTCGACGCATACACTTAAATGACCATCTTACTCCTGCTCATTCCTTTCCATACCGTATCCGACACGATCCCACACATGCCCCAATTGTCCCCAACCCTACGCTAATTTAGAAAATAGTATTTTCTCCTGCCCCATTGCAATTCAGTCCCCACATTTCCACACCTCCCTCCTTCAACAAGGCGGGATTGGTTAATGTTGCATTTCAGAGCGCGTGCTACCTTGTGGGCGCGTGCTACAAGTTTGGTGTAGTGCGGTGAAGTTTTCCTGTGCTGCGGCAAAGCCCGCCATCCTCAAACAAATTACAAGATGGGGAGCGCCTCTGTGGCGCAGGCCCTCGTTGGCGAAGATTCACGTCCACGGCAGTTGAAAAAATTACCCCATCTTCCCGAGGGGAACCCTGAGTAGGATGCGGAGCATCGCGGAGTTCACCTAAATTTCCCCCAAACCCAACTACTAACACAACGGAACGCAACGAAACCCCCGATGGGAATGTAGACGTTGTTGACGTTTACAAACGGCTTCCCGTTCTCGAAGGTTCGGTTCCGCCGCTCGCTTCGTACGTTTGCGTTCCACTTCACGTTGTCGAAGTTCCGGTACCGCCGCTCGACGTTCTCGAACCGACGCTGCTTGACGTTGCCGAAGCTCAGGATCCGCTGCTCGACGTTGACGCTTCGAAGCTGCTTCGCGCTGACGAAGTTCAGGGTCCGCCGCTCGCTTCAAGCGTTTGCGTTCAGCGTCGCGTGCCCTTCGCTTCGCAGCTTTGTCTTGAGTGGACGTAACGTTGCTGTTAGTGTTTGGTCTGATGCTGACACGTGCTTGCGTCAGCCCACTCACTGACGGGACTGTTGCTTCCATCACACTTCATCGGAAGCATCAACGGAGTCAACCGAAGCAAGCGCTGCACTGAACGCGCGCAGCGCTCTACCCGCTTTTTATTCACACTTGAAGGAGAGGAGACTAGAGGAGGATAGTAGCGCATGCGCCGCGAGAGCAGAAGCGAGAACGCAGGAGAAGCGCAAGCAGGTGGTAGGAGAGAAGGGGAGAGAGTAACGCGCAGCTGTTGGAGAGTGGGAAGGAGGAGAGTTGCGCATGCGTAGTGTGAGTGTGGACGCCGACGCCGCGGGACATACCCCCGAGCAAGAGATGCTCTGCATCTAAAATCTGAAACAAACTGGTTCTAGCAGGGTCGTGTTGAGACTTGACTCTGCGAAGAGACTCCACCCGCTGATATTTCCTCTTCCCCTCTCTCAGGCTCAACATGCGCCGGCTATTACGAGACCGGGAAAGGGTGTTCTTGTGTGTTTGTACTTTGGTCGGGACGGGCGCAAAGCGTTGGAAGGCGGCAGAACCGTTACCTCTCCTGAGTACTCCGCCCTTTCAGTGACCCATGTCAGATCGTTTCAGGCTTCCGTAAAGAGCGTCGCTGCGTACGAGTCAGGCTGTAAGCCCGCAAGGGTGCTGTTCCTGTATCGTCGCTGTAGATCTCTCGCCATGCCGTAAACCAGTTAAGTTGTTGCCCTCGTGTTAAGTTCGGGCTCCGCATGTAATTAATTAAGGCCGCCAGGGGCTCATGTATCCGCGTCGCTTCCGGTGGTAGCTGCTTTCCCGTGTCCCTTTCATGTAGCCGCACGGACGCCAAGTTCGGAGACGCGGAGAGCGGGTGTTGTGCCCGTCCTTTTGTGTGTCAAAGGACGGGGGCGATTAGCCTGAGTATCTCTGTCGCGTCGGAGGTGGCTGGGTCATTCGGCATAACAAGCTGACGGGAAGCCAGATTATCGTATCTCTTAGTGTTGAAAGCGCGCGCGGTGTAAGTTTGGAAAATCTTCGACTCCGGCGGCGGCGTTGGTCGTTGACGGGTCAATCGCCTCGAAGACCACCGAGTGGGCCTGAAGCGCGTCTTCGGTGGGACTGGCGGCAGGCGGCGGCGCCCTTCGTCTGGGAGGGAATTAGCAACCTTCATTGTCCCGCCGAGCGCGCAGACGCACGGCGTCGCGGGAGGCGCCGCGCGGAGGGAGGTCAGCCGCGCGAGGACCGCTCCGGGCCCTCGGCTTGGCTTTTGTGCAGATGCCGACCGCTGAACGTAACGGTGCGTCCACTTTAGGACGCAGACGTCCGGCATTTGCTCGTCAGGTGTAATAGCGTGCGGGGGAAACGCACTATGAGTGTATAAGAGAGAGCGTTGGGTCACGTGACCGCAGGTGGGGACATGTGTGTGATTGGCTGGTTCCTTTGGCCAATCAATGATTTGTATTAATTGTTTTGAAAGGTTTTTCTCTCTTTCTTGTACGCCCCCTTTTTGGAGGCGGGGTTTTTGTTATCAAAACCGGAGTGTTGGGTTTTCTCGAGGGTCGGTCGAGAGGGGATCTAGTTCAGTATAGATCTCGGCCGAACAGGCTGGTGCTGTTAGAGTGACAATGTAACCGTCACTCTGACCTGATGTAAACTTGGAGTAATGTAAATAATGTAAATAAACCTAATATCCAGCAAGGAAGGCAGTCCTCATCCCTCACCCGCTCCAAGCATCGGTCGTCGGTGATCGGAGCGAGTCGAGATCGTCCTCTCTGCTCGCGCATCAAAAGAACATCACTATTTCGTCTCCATCAGTTCGCCAAGAAGATGTAGAGGCGAAATTTAACTCCTCGGCTCTTTGATGTCACCACCGAGGTAGCTCTTTTACTCGCCGCTCGTTCACCGCGCTAACACTGCATGACAGAGGTGACGGAGCTCGGTACGGGGATGCGTACGCCTGCCTTCGAGGAGGAGGTGCGGACTGAAGACCAAAATCTTCAACGCCAGGTTGTCCAGCGAGTCATCGTGGCGCTGGCCAGGGAGGTTAATGTTACATTTACATTTGTTTACATTGGCATGACCCCGGCGACCCGGTGACGGGGAGCGGGGGACCCCTAGCCGGGTTGGCTACATCTGCGGTGACGGCTCCGGCCAAGTCATAAAGACCTAGCAATAGGACTTTATTCGCAGGCCCCAATGAAGTTTTCCCAATCCAACCCAATTCGCCAATGTAACACTAACCTCAGACCAGCTGATGGACCAGATGGCGTTGGTGCACCTGGCCCGGGACATTCTCGACGCTTGCAATAGTGTTTTTCTCCTCCTCCTCCCCTTCAAAGAAGCAATAAAGTGTAGGGAGAGGCTCGCCTGTACTCGTAGTTTAATGCGCCGTGCACGCAAATATACCGCTCGCGGACGCACCACTTGTTTATTAACAGAAAAAGTTTCGAAGAAATAAGAACATGAATCACGGCCCTTGTGCGACTCCTGACGCCAGAAATCCTGAATGGCAATAAGGGCATAACGGAGCATGTCCCGCAGCGTTTTTACGAAAATGGGTAGTGCCAGGGACATGCAAATTTAAAAGTATGATGGTGCTTACTTGTTCTGCGCAGATGCAAAAGACACAAACTTCACCTTTCAAGCACTACCCAATGCTTTGCCCCTCTACAACACAGGTAAGTTTTGTTTTCGTGTCTGTTTCAGTCAAATGGACGTTTGTCACTTGGGAGGAGGGATGTAAGCAACAGCTGCAAGCGCCGAGGCACACTGGCACTGAAAATTGGCTCGCGCTCGCTTGTTTGAGTAGATATTCATTTACTACGCCATGTACCCACCAACGCGAAGGAAAAGCACGGGGAGAATTTTTTTAACTGTTTTTACCGATCACAAGCGGTATCTGAAAAAACGGGGGTGTCTGCCTCGAATGTGAGCGGGGGTGCCTGCACCAGTCGCAGGCACGTGCATGCACCGGCTTTGGCTAAGGCGTTGCGCTGCTGAGCACGAGGTCGCGGGTTCGATTCCCGGCCGCGGCGGCCGCTTTTCTGATGGAGGCGAAAAGCAAAAACGCCCGTGTGTACGAGATTTCGGCGCACGTTAAAGATCCCCAGGTGGTCAAAATTAATCCGGAGCCCTCCACTACGGCGCGCCTCATCGCCTGCGTTGCGTCGGCGCGTTAAACCCTACAATCAATCAATCATCATGCACCGGCTTGAGGTACACCCTCGCGCCGCGTCCCTGAGGTGTCCACTCAGCGCTAAGAGGCAACCGCACGCTTTCCCACCCTGGAAGCAGCGCTAAATTTATTTGTAAAGCGAAAGCTCTAAATGGACCACTGAGCATAAAAATCGGCGTCCGTGATAGAAACGGCTTCCTCGAAAGCGTTCCATACCACGAAGCATTCCAAAACTCGACAGTAGCGAGAGGTGGCTCATTCGGAAGCGTTGAACCCTGCGCAGTAGCGAGCGGAGGTCTTCCGCTCCCGTACACTGCCCACGGAGAGAGCGAGACAATGCAACCGGACGAGCAAAAGACAAGCAGATAAATTGACCTTTGTCGTCAACTCTCCCATTACTCGGCAGCAGGATCAAGCAGTAGTGCAGCACGTAAGAGACAGATCGACGTAAGAGACAGATCGAAGCTATTCGAAAGCGTTGAGGCGGATCCCAAAACAAAGTGTCTTAAGGGACAAGATTATAACGCCATTTGTTACGAATCAGCGCGTAGTGCTTCGCCATTCCCCTGTGCGCGCGAGCTATTGCGGAGAAGTTCTATGTGCTACGGTGAAGCTATCCTGATTTCATGTGAGCACATGCCTGCGCACTGCGGTCGCCTACGTCGTCCAAGAGACCAAGACACGGGTGCTTGTGGCCTAAGAGTCACAATTTCAGCCGCTCCAGAACCGGTGCAAGTGGGGTCCATCCAATGGTCGCAAATGCTTGTTCCTACAAGCACAGCTAATGGCGACTCATCAACCGAGAGCCGTTGCTCGTGGCTCATGAGCAACCTCTGTGCCTGAACCAGTAATAGTGCCTGTTTGTACTTGACTCTGTTCGCAATTTTTGGTGTGGGACGTGTGCAAACTGACGGTTACAGTTTGTGCCGATGTATTTTTACATCTTTTGGCGAGCAGTGGCAGTGTATCGTTTGACTCGGCTTCGGAGTGTTACTCTGCCCACTCGAGTAGTCATGTTGTCGCCCCCCAGTGGGCCGTATTGTCGCTTTTCCCACCTTGCCATGGATTAAGCAGTTGAAGTTTGTCCTCATCTAGCTCGTCGTCGTCGAAACGGAGGCAACTGCCTTCTGCCAGCCGCCTGCCAGTCACACTACTTCGGCGAGACGGGCCGTGCTCGAACGCTTCAGTCTCAGGGGATGTCGCTTTGCCAGGTAATTCGTTCGCCCTTTCGACATCTTCCTCAGAACACTGCTTGTGTGATGTTTTTCTACGTGCGTTTATTACGGTGTTTACTTACGTAACATCTCCCTTGTAGCTTTTTTTTTCGTTGTCTGAAATAAACAGTCACTTTACCTCGACAGGGCGAGGCGGACGCAAGGTGTCCCATGCGTTCAACTGGACATTCATGCTTTCACATTCACAACCTAGAAGTGCTTAGGCGCCCCCTGGGCAATTTATTTCCTGCTTTTAGCGCCTTTCACAACGGAAAAACAATGTCGCCGCTTGATTTGTTTACTTTCCATCTGGATATACTCGTTCCGACCTCCCAAGTCCGCGCCAAAAGTTGCGAAAAATTTCAGACGATCTGGCTGCGCCAAACACGAATTATCGTGCGAAAGCAGCATTGATTTTTGCTTATAAAGCGCTGTTCAATACCCGGTACGGGATACTCTGGGGGTATGTAACCTTTTGGTAGGCTACAGAGAACGCGCGGAGGATTTATTTATTTATTTATTTATTTATTTATTTATTTATTTATTTATTTATTTATTTATTTATTTATTTATTTATTTATTTATTTATTTATTTATTTATTTATTTATTTATTTATTTATTTATTTATTTATTTATTTATTTATTTATTTATTTATTTATTTATTTATTTATTTATTTATTTATTTATTTATTTATTTATTGCTAGGCCCCAGTATACACCGCTGTCGGCACCGTCTGCTGGAACGCGCGCAGCGGCAGAATACATTCATGTTTCTAAAGCATTGTTTGATACATCTCCTCGCGTATGTGTTGCTTTATGAGTATGGATTCCTGCTAGAGTGGCGGTATGGGCCAGATCGTACACCTAACATTTCGCCGCCTTGGGGCCTTCAACCGGCAACCGGAGCTTGTCATAAAATGAGTACATTTAGGGACCTCCGCTGATTTTACGTGAGTGGGGTCAAGCATTATTCTTCCAGTCTCATTTGTGAATCAGAGGTTGATGCACATCCGAAGGAGGGGGCGACGCGGGTATGCGACGGCTCGACGTTAGGCCTAAAGTAACGCTTTGAAATATGACGTCGTTAACCGGTAGCCGCAGCTCTACGCAGAACGAGCGCGTAGACCTACGAGTGTAAGAATATCGAACACCCATATCATTTAAGGGTGTGATCCGCTTTGCAGTATACATACACCGCGTCACTCGTCTGCCGTTGTGCTTCACTGGTAAATACTTCAGTTATTGTAACAGGTTTAGATCTGTCTGCCACTCCGTTTCGAAATTTAGTTCTCTAACATCGGATATCTCGTCCACAGTTGCTAACACACTTAAAAACATTCTTGCGTTCCCGCATACTATGCAGTTAACCCCATCGAGGCTCATCCACGTGTCTTATAAAGGATTTCTGGAGTACAAAATTGCGTATGTACATTATGGCAGAAGACAAATCGAACTCCCTCACGCCCTTGTCGAACACACTGCACCATTTTTTAGCAGACTTGTGCCACTGTGGCACCACTTTACTACCTCAGATGTGTGCGCTGCGAACATTTTATTTTGTCCGTAACAGGCCAGAATAAGAGTCTCCGAATGCATATTTCTCAAGTTTGATGTTGCCTTTGTAAAGCAAACATCAAACTTATTTCGGTCTCCGCGCTCGACGATGAGAGTGTTCGTCCTGTGGAAACAGCGTGAATGAGTGAGAAATAAGGCATGACAAGAGCTTTTATAGTTGTTTACAATTCCACACACACAAACAAAAAAAAAATCCGTCTTTCGTCAAGGCTTTCGGTAGGCCGAGAGGCACACATGTATTTATCCCCTCCATTCACTCTCTTAATTCCGCCCTCTTTGCCCGCCCTTCTCTTTTCGTGGCTGGCGGCATGGCGCTGACCTCTCTCTTTGTCTTTAGTAAATCAATTCTTTCTCTTTGTATCTTACGTGTTGATGCAGCTCAAACGTGCGGCAAGAAGTAAGACAATGACCGTCTTTTGCTTCTTCTGCTCCACGTTGTTTGCGCTGCTTCGGTAAAGACAAACCTTGCCCTTCGCAGGCTTCCACTTCGATGAAGTTATTGACTCAGTATTGTCTACCGGCGCATGGATTAAGGGGACCTGAAAGGGACTAAAGAAGGCTTTTTTTTTTTTTTGCCTCGGAGCAGTGTCAGAGCTTTGCCATCGCCAGCTGAAAATGGTGTACTCTGTGGTAACTGAACACGCACAAAGCATCACGCATAATTCTGAAATATCTACCCTGCTGTTACTGCGCTATGATTTAATGTAGTTACAAAATGCTTTCAACGCTGTGACTGAAAGGACGACGGCCAGTAGTGGGGCTATTGGGCTGTTACGACACACCGAAAGCGAAAATTCCAGTAACTGAAAAAAAAAAAAAAGAACGGCACGAAAATGGGCAGTTTTTTGAGGTAGCTTAGAACATTTATGGTTCTGAAGACCCGCACGTAATATTCGGTTCAGATGATTAAGATCGCCTTAGCTTACGGCAAGGCACGTTTATTCACCCCTCTTGAAATACTTACCGACGTTCAAACAGGCGTCTCAGAGGCTCTTTAATTCGTGACAAGCAGCTCTGGTTGTAACGTAGGCTCCCCGAATTTGATCACGCGTGCTTGCAATTGACCTTTCTGCGAGTTATTCAATGTGTGATAAAAACTCGGACAGTTTTAAACACTCGTCAGCTTCCTCGCTCTCCGAAAGTATACATCCCCTGCGCGGATAAAACGTACTACTATTGTCAGCCAATTCAGGTACCTATAGATTCGCCCGTACTTCATTGATGAGGCAACCTTGCTGAACGGTAAACACACATTCCTTTTGCGCCGTATTTATCCAAATTCAGGGAGAGCATTTTTGCATTTGATCGCTCACTGTATGTAGGAGGTCAGCATATATGATGAAGATAAACCACTCATATCTGGGGCCTGAAAGAAAACCTGCAGCTTTTTGCCCTAATCCTACGGATGATTGCAGGCTCTGTTGGTGTTGCTAAGTTCCTTCGCTGCTACAACTCTACAAGGCGATCCTGGTTGGTCTGCTCCATTACAGCGTGCCTGTCCTCGGTACCCTCCTCGAGAGCAACTGGAAGCACTTCAGGCGCAAGTCATGCGAGTTTGCCCGGGACTCCCTAAGTTCACTTCAACGACCGGGACACTTTGCGAAGCGGCATGCCTCTCAACCGCTTCGCTACAAAGTCAAGAAAATGTCGGCGCTTGTCACCGCAATTTCAGCGGCTGGTTCACCCATCCCTGGCCACTAACTCTATTAGTCGCGTCCGGAAGGTGCTACCGGTTAACTAGCAACGTCCATTGCGACCCGAGCTACCATTATGACCTGCGTGGCCGTTAGCAACAACAGGGCTCTGAATTGGAAAGTCAGCAATCTCCCCGCCGGCCTTGACCTACTTCGCCCTTAAGCACGTGTCTCGCTGCTATGACAGGTATACCCACGTTTGTATGCGGATGGGTCAGTTGCCTCGGGCTTCCGCCGCAGGACTTTATAGATGCCGAGTGTAGGCGCCTGTGTGAGCCAGGAGCTCAGCCACAACACATTTTTTTTATTGCGAAAGTTTGCTCTGCAGCATAAAATGGTGGGGATGAGTGAGTCTAAATGTACGCAAACAGGAAGTTTTCACTGAGAAAGTATAAAAAGCACCGGTGATACGGCCCAAAGAGCCAGCGTCTGTAGTCGGGCGGCCGGCCTGGGTTGAGTCCCACACTATTTAGTACTTGCTGTCCGGAACGTTGGAGACCTCCGCCACTCCACACAAGATGGTGAATGCCTGCGGTCGATGCCGACGTAGAGCAAAAGGGACATGTCCGGCCAAACGGAGCCCGTCGATACGGGGGCCAGGTGTGGGTGACAACTGGTGTAAGAGCAGCCCCGACGCGAATCCTTCGTAGCGCCACCTCCTCACGGCAGGTGAGCCCACCAGGAAGGTTTGATCCACACGGTGGAATAAGTGCGCGTGTGGAGCGCCGAAGGTCTTCTTTGTCGGTGGCCAACTTTGAAATGGCGTCGACTGGAAATAAGGGCAGTGAATGCGTCGTGGGAGGTATACGCATCGCCACATCCGCCTGCTGTTGTGCAGGGGTCGACGTCCTCTGGGCCCAAGTCATCTTCACTCTAAAGCTAAGGGTAGCAGCCTTCGCGTGGATGGTTTGGGATATGGGCACTTGATGAAGTACCTTCCGGAGGTCTCGGAAGGCTTGCATTGAATCCGTAAAAATGTTGACAGGTTGGGACTGGTCTGGCCTCAGCACCTCTATAGTCGTCAAGGCGTCGGAAATCGCTTTGAGCTCAGCAAGTGTTGACGGGGGCCTCTGAGGGGCGTTTGACAAAATTGCAAGGCTGGGTTTACGACGGCTGTGGTAATAAGGCTTCCTGAAATACTGGCGTCGACGTAAAACGTACCTGGAGTTGCGGCGCAACACAGCTTTACCGACCCATAGGGCTTGCAGTCAGTAATTATTATTTGGGTCCAAGGAGGGGGTTCTGGAGAGGGGTCTGGTGGCGTGTTAGTTTGGAGGCCCATATACCACCTTAAAGCAGCCACAGATGTGTACACCTGCGCTATAAGAGATCGTGCCTGTCGCCGCTGGTGAACCAACTTCCTTGTAGCGTAGCGTAGATATGAACCTTCTTCCTGTAGCGTAGATATGGGCGTTAAGCGAGGAAGGCAGACTACAATAACAGAGCTGGCGGCAGTGTGAGATGCGCTGCAGTTTATTGGCCACTGCCCTTCGGCGATCTGGATCGTCCTCCTTGGCGTTGCAAGCACTCCGGAGGCTAATTAGTCACGAAGGCCAGTTCGTTTAAGAAATTAACGTGTTACGTACGGAGGCACCGCGGGATTTGCGTATCATTTTGTCGCAGTGGTTGCCCGAACACTGTGGTATCAAGAGCAATTGCATGATCCCAGACGGGCATGCCCGTGAGGGTCATTCCGCGCTCTCCAGTGCACATCTTCCGTTGTCTTGGGAGGCCGCCTACGGACTTGTTCTGCCATGGGATGGCACATGCAGTTGCAACAATGACGGAATCTGGGCGTACCCTCCTCTACACTGTGGGGCCGTAATACTAATTCCGCAAGTTGTAAGATCTTCGCAGATACATGCAGTGTGTAATACATCGCCTGAATCTCAATGTTGCCTTTGCGAAAAACTTCTTATTCAAGTTCAAACTGGTGGTGCTCGGTAGTGCACTGCACACCTTTTGTGTTTTGTTTTAGCTCTTCTCGTCGGTGTGTGCGTCAGTGCGAAGATTCCTGCGGGTGAGAAACCTCTGTGGGAACAACTTTTCAGGTTCCTGTGACACCAATGACAGTGTGCAGACGGGCTCGCGTAAAGCCGTGCGCCGTGCGCAGACGGGCTCGTGCGCAGACGGGCTCGCGTAAAAGCAGACAGCTTCATCTGAGCTCGCATGAGACATTGTAAGGAAAGACCAGCCACGCCGGCTTCTTATGCCTGTTCCCGAATCTGCTGAGCGCTGCGTGAGCAGCTTAGCGCTTTCGGGTCCACTTGTAGTTTTTTGCTTTATTGTATTCTTTTCGCCTTTTCCATCCTATTGCCTTTTTTTCTAGTACTGCGTTTCATTCTGATCCTTTTTTTTTCATTTAGTCTTTCTTATCTTCGCCTCTTCTTTGTCCCTCTACATATCTGCTTCTTCTCCTTGCGCGTATGGTCACGAAACAAGCTTCTGCCTTTTCCCGTTTACTCCACTCTATTTCACTATAAAGTCTTTCCGAGAAGTTTAACTTCAACCCGGCGCTTAAAGGGCTTTTCGCGTTTATCATGTTCGTGCTGGGGAGTGAAGAAGTATGATAAGATTATTTTATAAAATTTACAGCAACCGCTTCTCACTAATGAACCTCAATTTTATTCGATCATTTATTTCTCACGGCGACGAGTTACCTAGCATGAATGATTATTATTCGTATTTACACGCCGACCTCGTTTTCAGGAGTATTGAACGAAACTATAGTGCTGTTGACTTATAATCGTGACCAAAAAAGGTCTACTTCAGACGGTGATGAGGGAAGGTACATCTGTATGGTCGTCCCCAAGGACAACCAATTGGAACAACTTGGTAAGTGTTTGGCTGTTCCGAACTTCTTCCCCTCGCCTCCCTCTCTAAGGTCAAGCCGCGATAGATGCATGCTGGTCTGCCTCAAAGAAGGGAAGTGCCAGAGGTGGTCGCTATCGCACCGAGTTAAAAAGTTGGCCTGATCCTTTCTGTATCTGCTCGCTTCGCTGCAAACGTCTTCGAAAGACGATAGCCTTCTGCAGCCCCTGCTACGGAACGGTCTCTCCTCTCTCCCCTGCCCATTTATCACGCTGTTCCTATTCCGTCTCGGTCCTCCCAAAATAAACGCAATAGAGGCTTGCTGAATTCAATTCAATATTCCCGCGTTCGCACTGCTGGCACACCATCCGTTGGAACTTTTTGCTACTGTTTTGCTCGGCCATGGCCACCGATATCACCCCCGCGCGCGTCTGTTGGTCGAGCCACGAGCTCCAGGCTTGAGAGCTAGCCCTGTTTGTATCTGTTGGTTAAATAGTGTATTCAACGTGTTTTTTTTTGCGACTGCAAAATTTGTGCCAATGTATATGTCTAATTAAAATAACAACACTAGTATCAGTTATGTAGTGCGTCAAATACGCCAAATGTGTTTTTTTTTCTTTCCTGAGCAAGATTGACAAGTATGCAGTATGCTACAAGATTTAGTAGTTTGGAAATATTTTGCATTTATGAACATCTGGTTTAAAATTTCTTTCAAATTTGGTCAGGAGCTGAATCAAGGGACACAGACAGACAGACAGACAGACAGACAGACAGACAGACAGACAGACAGACAGACGGACGGACGGACGGACGGACAGACAGACGGACGGACGGACGGATGCACGGCCAGACGGCCAGACAGACGGATGGACGGATGCACGGACAGACGGACAAACATACAGACGGAAATTTTCTCGTTTTGTAGCCCAAGAAAGATCGTGTTTAAAATTTAAACAAAAGGAAGCGCGCCGAATCACTTCGCTGTGAATGTCCCGAGCACTCGCAACCGCGATTTGCGATGTCCGTTCTTACAATATAGATGGCTCATTTTTACTGGCGGAAACAGAACGCATGGCCGCACTGTGAAGTCGTGCAAAAAAAAAAAAAAAAAAAAAAGGCTGTCGAGCTTACTGCACTAAAAGAGAAAAATTAGCATACCGGCCAACTGTCCGACTGACTCATCATCCTCCGCAACACCATAAAAACTACCGATATCGATACGTTCTGACGTTTCGGTACGGGGCTTACTACCGGTCTCGATGTGAGTGCAGTACCGCCAGGCAACGGGAATGCGTCGACGACTAGTGTAAGTGGAGTTTTAGCACTCCGTATGCTCCGTCTTTTCCGTTCGTACCGAGTTGGCTGTAGCCTCACTGGGCCTTGCCACGCGGGCACGGCGAGGAGGACACCCTCCACCTTAACGAATGCCCGGGCATGGCGACGGCCGGCCCTCAGGACTAATCTACTCTACTAATCCGGAAGTGCACAGGTGGGTCCCAGTAAACACGGTACGAACGGAGCGGACGGAGCATACGGAATGCTAAGACTCTCTAATAACTCGGACTCACTGTTCCACGTCTGGCGCCCTCTATGATGGCCAGTGACGTCAGTGCCGTAAAGTGGATTGAAGCAGCAGAGAACACAACCTTTGTGTGGGTTTTAGGACGTAGCCTTGCAAATCGTAACTTCTCCAAACTGACGACACAACAAATCTGCTGTTATGAAATATGTCGGTCGTGAGTGTCTAGTTCTTTTCTTGCTATTCAATATTTCTTTTTTGTTGTTTATTGTTTCGTAATCTTCAAAAAGCTCAGGCCCCTACTTTTGCGTGCAATTTATACCATTGTTTGCGGGATAAAATGTGCGGGAATAAAACAAAAGCCGTCGCTCCAGTGATCTCTTTAACGCCCTCTGGAAGGTGACGTGCAAGAAGATAACGAGCCACGGCTTCGCGTCTGCTGAGAAGCAACATGAAGTCCCATCATCATAACCATAATCACGTCGGGCTCTCTGTCTGCGTCATCGGCTCATACCGCCTCTTCCGTCTGCTTGCTGCATGAATGCACGCAGTGCGCCAAAGCACGAAGAAGACATTCACAAGAAGGCGAGGCGAAGAAGGACAAGCAAAGAAGAAGATAGGAAAGGCGCAAGGAGGAAAATGGTTCCTTATAGCATTTTCTCGGCTCGCTTGCATGCGTCCATTCGCTCTGCGTGTTGTCTTACGCTCACAGCTTCGCCGACAGAAAAGCGCGACATTCGCGAAGGAAAGGCAGCAAGAGCGGCAACAAGGCGGGCAGGCGTGCGAAGGAGGGAGGGGGGTGAACGCGCAAAACGAAACACGCGCGCGCGCTAGCGGGAAGGCAGCGCGGGTAAAAGTATTCATCGATTTGATGGCTCCCGATTTCTGCTCGTTTCAGCGCGCACCACTCGCGGCCCCCGGCGACGAGGCGCCCTCCCTCGCCGCGGCGAGAGCCGAGACGTGTGTATTATGTCTGGCCCTTTCTTTCTCTTGCTTGGCCCTGGAAGCAACGAACCGCCTTCTCCATTAGAGAGCGAGTTAAGTAATGCAAAAGGCGCGCTGGCCCAGCAGCGGCCCTGGACGCCTCTCCTCCTCCCCCGCGCGTCACCCTTCCGCGCCACCCTGGGCGGCTCCTCTTATCTGTGAAACTGTTTTCGTGACTTAATGTAGCGGCCACCGGGGGAGGAGGGGAAGACGATTCGGGTGATGGAGAATCGATCTTCCCCGCTTGCTTCAAAACGAAACCACCTCGAATACTACTCCCTCCTAGCCGCTCTTCCCCGAGCGCTCTCTCTCCCGCGACTATTCTCCGGGATCTCGGATTTCTTCGCTTTATTGCAGATTCCTGGCCAGCCTTGCAGGCCTTCTCCTCCAAGATTCATTCGGGCCGCTCTCATTCTCGACCTCCTCCGCAGGAGCCAGCATCGAGCACCTCGACGAACGAGCCAACGAAATGACAGGAGCAAGCGCCGCGGCAACAGCCGCGCAGGCGCTGCTACGAGGTGGCGCCGCTCGCAGCGCCTTCTTGGCGGGCATCGTGAAAGCGAAACCGAAAGTACAAGATAGCGGACGAATCCTATCCATCGATCGCGGCAGCATGCTCTCTCGCTGGGATCTGCTTCCCGGGACGGCTTGGCTCATTTTGTTGCGCCTTCGTGGCGTTTTCCTCTCTCGCCGCTCCTTTCTCTGCCGCCTTCGGCTCCGGAGAGCATCGAAAGCAGAGTAGGAAAATAAAGGCCCTGGAGAAAGCAGCCGGGCGCGAAGATTGTAATAAGCAGCCAGCGAAGAGTGGTCGCGACCCGGTACGCGAACAGTTATGGTCTTTCGCTTGCCCGCAGTGGCTGTTGGCCGGCCCGAATGCGGTTCCGCAATGGCTGGACGAGAGCCGACGCAGATGAAAAGTTCTGTTCGAAGAGCTTTTTTTCTTTTTCCAGAAGGCGCTGTATTGTCCAAAAACAGTATATCATGGTTGAAAAAACAATACAGCGAGCGAAAAAAATGTAGTAAATCAGAAAGACAACTATCAAAGCTATACCGGATTTATTTTATCCAAGTTAACTGAAAATTGAAAAAAATAAATTTGTACATGGCAGAACGGCTTGTAATTGATTTAAGCCACTTAATTGCCCATATCGAACTAGATTGTTGATTTACGTGCTAGAAAGCAAGTACTAAATAGATGCAATTATATTTCAAAGTAGGTTTTTTTCGCAATATGTGGGGTACTACATAATCTCGATAATACAAGAATGTCTAATATAAGAGTGCTGGATTATTCGACGTGGAACTGAATATAGTTCCTAGGACTGCGCAGTAATGAAACATCGCTTTACTCGCATGAATCAGTTCAAGTTGCTACTCAAGCGCAAGCGTTGTTATTTGCCGTTGTTCTCTTGCGGTCAGCATTCCAGGAAATCTGTAAGAAAAAATCAAAGCGTCTTCAATAGGAGAGAGATGATTAAAACGCGAAGCTAGCTTTCTCCCATGCAACCTGAATCGAAGCCAAAGCCCAAAATACGCTCTCCTAAAGTCTAAAATCCAAACTACCAAAGTCCAAAGCCAAGGTCCACTTCAAATCAGCCAAAGTCCAAAGCCAACGTCCAACCCCACACCACCAAAGTCCAACCCTGCTTAGAGAATGTATTTCATCATCACCATCGCTAACCATGTGTACAGCCAAACTATATTTTGCTTATTACGAGACGTCCGTTAGGTGTGCAAGGGCACCCTACTGTTATGTTATGTGATGTATGATTTATGTACCCTTTGTGAGGCCCACTGTGCAAAGTTGACTTATCTGCAGTGTGTTTTACTCGGACGTCAACGCCATGACTGAGGCATAGAAGGCTGCACTTTAAAAATCAAAGCCACGTACAGCAAGACATATTAGGCACAACCATCGCGTCTGAGAACACCAATCAATTCAGACGTCATTCATTGACGCCTCTGTGCAAGGTAGAATTGGCTATCGCTAGACAGCGGTGTACCCCATCTCCCAATCTCTGAAAATGTCGGGTGCACTTTGCACTGTTGCACTGGTGGCAAACCACGCTCTGGCTGACGTTAGGGCTCAATTTACACACGAACACCTGAAGCCGGCCACCATGCCAACTTCACTTTACACTTCATCTACCAACGTTCATGGCGTGTCCCTTCCCTTCCGCCTCTTTTCGATCGCATAATAAGCCAGAGGTGGAGGGGGCGAACAGTGAAGTTCACTAGCGATATCTATCAAGCCAGATTAGAACTGAAGCCCTTTACTAGATGCTAGCATACGGTTTTTTCGCGCCTTGCAAAAGAGCGCACGCGTGACACTAATGCTACCAGAGCGAAAATTTGGCCGCGTATCTGCTTGCTTCACTGCAGAAGTCGTCAAAAGACGATTGCTTTCCGGCCGCACCTATGGGGGCTATACAGTTAAACCTGGATATTACGAAGTTGACAAGAATTCGCAATTTCTCGTTACAAACAGGCTATCGTTACAGGCACGTATTCGTTACATCCAGGTTTCGAGTTAAGGCTCGCTTGAATGAAACAAAAAAATACTCGGCCACCTCCCCTCGCGGGAACCCCTGTGTAGATGCGACGCATAGGGGGTTCCGTTGTTGTTTCCGTTAGGTTGATTCTCCCATCGCGTGAAACGTGCCGTGAACCCCCTGCCGTGGCTATGACGCAACGTGGCGCGGCTATGACGCAACACAATCCAACACAATCCACTTTAATCAAATCCAATCCAATCCAATTCAAATCCAATCCAATCCAAGCCAAGCCAACCCAATCGAATACAATCCAATGCCCCTTGCGAGAGAGTGTTCGCTATCGGAGAGGAGAGGGGGTGAGCGGCGGAGAGCGCAGCTCGCGCGGCGAGGAGAATGGGGGAGGGGTGTGGACGGACGACGACAACGCCGTATGGAGGGACAAGGCGAGTGAATGAGATGCCGTGGCATCTAAAACGAAAACAAAATGCTAGACATCAGTGACGGTGAACTCACCCTTAAATAATTTCACACTGAAAAACGACTTAATTTGCATCTGCTGCTTAGACCCCCCCCTCCCCCCCCCTTCCCCCCCCCTACACACACAGAAGCACCCACCTACAGAAGCACCCACGAGTTTAGACGGTGCTCCAAAGAAGCAATGTCACAAACGTAACTTCAGTATCACTTTTGCCTTTTGACACTTTTCGGTGCCTTAACGCGTTTCAAGGACGAAGCTAAAGCTGAAAGGGCACCTTTTCGTGAACTTGATGCTCTTTTTCGCGCTCAAAATTGGTGAGAGGGTGCTAGCTCGTATACTGTACCGGGCGGCTACATCCTTCTTTCTCGCCTGCGGAGACGGCATTTGAAATTGCGGGCTTGTCTTAGATAGAGATTTTTTTTTTCTGGCAGCAGAACTCGCCACCAATGAACCGACACCACGGATAGCACCGACACGGCCGTGGCAGTACAGACATGCGACTACCAGGCCCAGCACCTGACCGACACCACACCTACAGGCGGACACGCACGCTAGTTTGTGGTGCTGACGACATGGGCGAAATTTGTACATTTCCTTAGCCGAGTTTTCAGAAAAAGTGCAGAACACAATGGCTCACCAGCGTAGCAAATTCGTTACATCAAAGTTAACCGTCGCAACGCCTTCGTTACATAGAGGTCGCAAACACGTGGCTTTCAATGAGGCTGGCAATGGGGGATTGAAAAACTCCGTTAAATCCAGGAATTCGTTACATAGAGGTCCGTTACATGCGGGTTTAACTGTACACAGAAACTCTAGCTGCCCGTGCCACAAACCGCCCTCTCCTCTCTCCCCGTCTTGTCCATAACGTTTTCCCCCTCTTCCTCCACCCATTCACCTCCCCTGTGTCCATTTCCCTTCATGCCTTTGCTATCCATGACATACCTCTCCCGTTCCCTCCGACCCTCCCCTCCTTGATTGTCCATTTTCACCCCTCCCGCTCTACTCCTTTCCCTCCATTCACTCCCCTCCTCTCCGGCATTTCCTATTTCCTCAACGCTGTCATTCGTACCTTCCCCCACCCCATAACCTTCCCTGCTATTCTCTATCCCCTCCACCTCTCCTTCAAATTACGACTTCTCCTTTCTCCTCCTTCTCGCACTGCCCTCCCCTGCCTCTCTCCCACTTATTCCCCAAAGCATTTCATATTTTCATTCCTGCTTCCTCCTCCCCTTCTCCTTCTCCTCCCTCCCTTTAGCCCCGTATCTCTCCCCTTACAGCATCTTCCTCCCTGCCAGCCTTCCTTTCTTATTTTCTATTTTCCCACTCCCACCCGTCCACTACACCCCGCCGTTCCCCTTCCCACCCCCTTTGACTACGTGTTTTTCGCCATCTTCCCTCTCGTCTCTTTAGTTCCTTTCTCTCTATATCCTATTCTGCCGCTATCCTTCTGATACGCTCCTCTTCTTTTCGCCTCTCCCTCTTTTAATACCACCTTTAATTCTTCCTTTCTTTCCGCCTTTCTCCTCAACCTCATATTCGCCAGCTACAATCGCACTGCTCCCCCTCCACTTTATTTCCTTTTCAATCTTCCGCTCACCACTCCTTTCTCGCTTGACTTTTTCTTTCATCCTCTTCCCCTTCGTCGAACCTGATCCTCTCATCTAGCCCTTCGCCGAAGGACGCGGGTTCGATTCCCGGCCGCGGCGGCCGCTTTTTTGATGGGGGCGACAAGCAAAAACGCCCGTGTGTTCGAGATTTCAGTGCATGTTAAAGCTCCCCAGGTAGTCGAAATTAATCCGGAACCCTTCACTACGCCGCGTCTCATAATCTGTGTAGCGTCGTCGCGTTAAATATACAATCAATCAATCAATCAATCAATCAATCAATCAATCAATCAATCAATCAATCAATCAATCAATCAATCAATCAATCAATCAATCAATCAATCCTCTACCCCTTCTTTTGCAAGGAGTACAGAAGAAGGGGTATACGATTGATTTGTGTTTGATACAGCGTGAGAGGAGACCACGCGCGGTCAGGCATGGCACGTGCAGAGTACACCGACCCGGGAGCTGAGCAACGAGGGGCTTTTCTCGTCCGACAAACCACCCCCCCCCCCACCCTTCCACCCCTCTTTCCCTCCTCACACACACACAAAATAAAAACAGGGGAGTTAGGCTATAGCAGCTTTGCTGTAAAAAAATACAAACGCAACTCCTTATGTCGACACCAGACAGGTGTACCGGGGAAAGACGATACGTTTCTCTCTCTCTCTCTCTCTCTCTCTCTCTCTCTCTCTCTCTCTCTCTCTCTCTCTCTCTCTCTCTCTCTCTATCTATCTATCTATCTATCTATCTATCTCTCCCTCTCTCCCTCTCTCTCTCTCCCTCTCTCTCTCTCTCTCTCTCTCTCTCACAAACACACACACGCACACACACTCACACTCACGCACTCTCTCACTCCTTCTCTCTATCTCCCTCTCTCTCTCACGCACTCCGACACGCGCACGCGAACGCGAACGCGAACGCACGCACGCAAAATTAATAAGTGCAAACAGTTTTTTCCGCCTGGGACACGTTGCTTGTGTCGTGGAGGACCTTTTCACACAATTTCGCATTTTGGTGGTCGCTACAGATTCAAAATGTTTCTGTGTGCACGTACTGTTTTCATTAGCTATCAAGCATTAAGTTTGCTATCCAGCACAGCAAGATTGCTACCCAGCATAAAGAAAACTACTATACAGATACACTCCGGATTCCCGGAAAATGATTCATACTTCCAGTTCCGGCACTTGTAATTTTTTAGAACAGAAAACACCGACGAAGCACCGGCGTGCATTGCTACTCTCTTCTCTTCTTTGGTAGTAACGGTAACGCTTTACTTTTATTTGCAGGTAACGTAGGTCCGTAACGCGTTCGTTTTTAAATACCTAAGCATTGTTTGCCGAGTGTCCCAAAGAGCCAACCTGGTAACACCCCGCCCCGCATCTGTTCAAAAGTGCCTAATGGGTTAACGTATTTAATCTTTATTGTAGTGTAAATGTGGATAACTGGTCCGAGGAAAAAAACTTAGTCAAGAGAAGCGGCGTAGGAATGCTCACGTATTAGTAGACAATACTCGGAATTTTTGTACATTTTAAGTAACGCGTTACATGTTTAGTCATTTTTTTATTGGTAACGCCTACAACCAAAGTAACTGTCGCTCATTTAACGCAGCAGCCCTGGCGCTAAAACGTTAGATGAGAGTTAACAAGATTGTACGGAGTGGTTCACAAACGCATACTCTCATTCTCACGTTCTATTTTATGTGCCGCGGGCAATGACGGAGATTCATGCGGTAGGCTAAGGCTGCCCAACAAAATAGCGGACCAAGCAACAGTTTACTCAATAAAAAAGCATCCCCATACGACAACAGGGATATTTGACAGCGTCACGGCATAACCTGCATGGCGGTTACCGCAAATCCCGCTCCAAGTTCCTGTGGTTTACATCAGTGCCACAGCTATATGAAACCGCGGCGAGAACAATGTTTCCGCCCATCAGGTAGGCCATGGGGCTAGCAAACGGAACGCTGCGAGATGAGGACATTCCGTTAGCTACACGTCTTGGCGCTTTCTTGTTCTACGCCGCCGTTCGGCACTCCGTTCCGGTGGGGCTGAACCACCGCACCGCATCTTAACCGCGATCCTCGCTCGCTTAGCCAAACACCCTTACCAACCGAGTCGTAATAGTTTACTCATGCGCGGCTGTCTTATGCTGCTGGACGGCCAATAAAATCTGCGTGGTCTTTGGGAGTTTTTTTAAGCTTATGTGGATCAGTGTTCTAGTCAATGAACAGAGCGGAGTACATCCTTAGCTGCAATGCACAACGGAGACAGGAGAAAAAAAATAAACAAACGCCTGTCTCCACAACTTTATTGGAACGTATGTAGAACAGCAGCCACCACACAGGCTGTCTACGCCCCCTCCTTTTGTATCCGCATAAAAAAGAAAACCGTAAGGACACAATACTGATGTTTAACTTGGGACCCAGTTAGACAATATATGTATCCGCTTGCAAACTGTCGTGATGCGGAATAAAATGTGTTGAACACGTCATTTTCGCTTGGACATATGTGGCATGAAATTAAGAGTTTAGTTACCAAGATGCAAAATGAGTAGAATGCAGGAACTAGCATGCTTTTACCGGGTGCTCCGCTGGGCAAGCTTGCCTCTACTTGGCAGTGGAAAAATGTATGGCCAACTATAGGAAACTGGGTTGCGCGCGTGAAACTTTCGCGCTTTGTAACCCTTGACCTAACACTATACTCAGCAACAATAATTGAGGTTGGTTAAAGACACAGCCGTAGTACTCTCTCATAGTACACATAGTACTATGTAGAGAGTACACATAGTACTCTCTCTTAAATTGTTCCATGATTTCTCCTCGCGATTTCTGATTCCTCCTTCTTAGTGCTCGTACTCGCTTTCTCTCAATTTATAGTTCAACTGTCCGCCGCGGTTTCGGTTGCTTGTGGGATGGTTTAACTTTTTTCGCTATGTTTATTTACTCATTTTTCTATTTTATCATGCAAGGTGTTTACGCCATTTTCGATTTCTTCTGATGTTTTAATGCCGTTTCTCGTAGTTTCAAACCAACTGTCCTTTTTTTATTTCTTATATTACATGTTGCTCACCTGTTAGGGTGAGACGGTACTTGGGTTTGTTAACGATATCGTATAAGAGTAAACTAATAAATTTATGGTCGCTGGTATTGTAATCTTCCATTACTTCCCGGTGAATAGTTTCTGGTAATAAAAGTGTGCCCTAAAATGGTTACGATTTGTTAACAGTTTTATATTCCTTCACGATACAAGTGAACCTTTTATTCCTAGAATTCTGAAAGCTGCTCTGGCTAAACAAATACCGCAGTTTGTTATTTCGTAATGAACACGAACATCATTTCGTAATGATCATGAAGATTACCCCTTAAAACTTGTTCAAAGGAGACAGTTGAACCTTAAGGATTGTTGTGTATCTGCAGTTTTGCTTGAGAACCTTACTACTATTTCAAAAAAAAAAAAAAAAAAACGTCAGTCACAAGATGAGTTTCTTCTACAGCGAAGCTGTTAGCCTCTCGTTGGCTGGAAAATTTTGTGCCGTAAACAAAAATCCCAGGCAGGACCCAGCAGTTCTGGCCCAAGACGCAGAGTGCAAGCGTCAGGCTAATCAGGTGAGCAGCATAGAGCTCAGTATTCGTGTAAAGAAAAAAACCACAAAACAAGCATCTTGACCGCATGGCGGATGATAAGCAGCCTGTAAAACAATAGGAACCGCCCCCCCCCCCCCATGTGTTCTGGTAAAGATTAGGTTTGCAGCTGTTCTGGAAGGGTTGACGTCATTCGAGGGTTAGCGCATGCGTCAGGCTAGGCAGGACCCAGCACTTCTCGCCCAAGGCGCCGAGCGCATGTGTCAGGGCCCAGCATTTGCCGCTACAGAAGCCGAGTGCAAGCGACAAGCCCGCCGAGACAACGAGGGACATTTCATACCCTCCCCCGTCAGCATGTGTAGTGGTTTACAACAGCTTCGATTGACATCCACTTTCGCAGGGCGGGATGGCATCGATTTTTAACACGGAAGTGTTTTATTCCTGGATACTCGAAGTTTACCCTGACGTCATATCCGTCACGGAAGTGACGTCAGTACAACGAAGCAAGCGGCCTGTAAATGGTGCACCCCTGCACACAGGGTCTTCTTGCGGGGAAGCAACCTTTAGTACTAAAGAGTACGCTATACTTATGGTTGTTCGTTTTCGGGTTTTATATTTTAACACGAAAGTGTTTTATGCCGCGATACACCAAGACTTCACTGACGTAATATCCGTCGCGGAAATAACACCACTACACCTTTGCTGAAGCGACCTGCCAGCAGGATGTCGCTCGCCAAGCACACCCACAAGACAGCCGCCGACCCGCAATTCATGCTCAGCTGCAGATTTCGCTGTATATTTCACTACCGCGTTTTACCGATTCCTATGACAGAGGAATCAGCCACAGTTTTTGTCCTGTTCCGCTCTACCGAACGATCTATTGTAAAGGCCCAGGACAATATGTATTGTGTTCCGCCAAAAAGATGATCATTCCAGCATCTGCGACAACAGTTTTTAAGCTTCGTTCCGGAATACTACCGGTGGAAACATGGATGAACAAAAAAGGGACTGTTGGTGCTATGGACAACACAGTGTTTTTTTTTTTTTTTGTGCAAGAAACCTGAAAAACTCGCAAGAGTTTTCATACACTACTGATTTGTCATCTCTTTTTGGAAACGTTCGCAAAGAGCATTGAAGAAGAAATGAAGCTCATACCAACGCGTAAGACTTGAAAGTAGCGAAGCTGTACCGAACCTTTACGACCAGCACGGCGACTTAGTCCACGATCCAGCCGATTTGCTTCTTCGCTGCCGCAACGACCTTTTACTTCATCATTGTAGCTATAAATGTGAGCTGGACATCACCTGAGAGGGGCGTATGCTATGACGTATCTTTCTCGTTCCGAACAAGTGTTGCCACAATTAAGGGGAACGCTGGAGTGTTTTTTTTTTTTTTTTGCTTTGCCAATCTCCCTAAGTAGGTATGCTTGGCTTGACAAGCGTGCACCGGGGACGCTGGGCGGTCACCGCGAGGCACGCGCTCACGAGCTCTCGGCATTTCCGTGGTTTTTTTAACTACCGGGCGGTCGACGCGTGGGACGCGCTCACGTGCACCCGGCATTTCATTGGTCTTTTTAACTGCGGACACGCAAAACTACGATTTGCTGAACAGCTTCGCTGATAAAAGATTTACCTGTGATTCAGCATGAAATGTTTTTTCTTCCTGTATAGATAAACAAGACGGGGCAACCAATGAATTGATAATGCTTTTGGACTTCACGCCACATGTCGATGTCGTATGGCGGCGCGCCAATCTGGTCTTGATGACATCACTGTCAGCAAGTGCTTTTGTGAAAATGGGATTAGTTGAAAAAATGTACTTCACACACAATGCCCCTAACTTGAGTGGGGGCCGATTTTAGAGGGTTTGCACAGTTTCCATGATTATAATATTTTTGGAATGTGGTTTGGCAGGCGGTTTACTCACAAACACTGTCAGCTAGACTGTGCATACCAAGGCAATAAAAAAATCTCGGGCCATCTCCACTAACGTGAAACCTGGGGAGAAGCGAAGCAGGTAGTGTATAAGTGCATTCTTGGCGCCTTGGCGTTTTTGCCAACGGAGATGAAACCGTTGGGGTGGTAGAGGTATACAGCTTTGCTTTAAAAGTCTTTTGTCTTTAAGGCATGAAGCTCTCCAGCGCAAGGCGTGAGTGAGTGTCCCGGTGTTTTCTTGGCACGCGTTACGTTCTAGCTCGAGGCGTAAACAAGTTGCCCGGTGTTTTAGTACCGTGACTACGAGACGATGATTACGACGACGACGACAGGAGGCGCCGACAACCCCAGCCCCTAAGGGGCTTCGCCCTAAAAAATTAGGCCTCCGTGGCGGAGGTGCCGAGTCGTAAGTTTTCACGCGAACGGCCATGGTTCGAGCCGAATTCTAATATTTTTTATAGGAGCGATCTATCTTCTATAAAATAAGAATGTTTTGGCATAGCTTTATGTCGGTTTATTCTGCCAACATATTTAATTAGTTCTGCAATTATTCTGGTACCGCGCGAGAATAAGGCACATGTGGGGTGCGTCTATGCGGCCAGGTTTGTCAACTACGGGTGCAGACACAAATTTCGTGTTCTGGACCCTCCCAGTGCTCGCTCCGTGATTGATTGATTGATTGATTGATTGATTGATTGATTGATTGATTGATTGATTGATTGATTGATTGATTGATTGATTGATTCATTCATTCATTCATTCATTCATTCATTCATTCATTCATTGGGGCCTGCCCAAGCAGCTACTGTGGCAACGCGCGTTGTAGCAGCACGTATTCCTGCTTATAAAGCGTTTTCCGGGTATGTGAAACTCTGTGGGTCGTATCATTTTGCTAGTTTAAGAGCAGCAACTGTGGGGTATGTGCCAGAGCGCCACACTTCTATTTAACGTCTCGCTTCTAGGTGGTGGTGATGGTAAAAACTTTATTTACCCAAAGCTGATTAGTAAGAGGCACTGGCTGGGAGAACCGGCTCAATTGAGTCCCCTAGTCGAGGGCCAGGAGTCTGTGGGCCTTAGCGGAGAGTTCGGGCCAGCTGGATCACAGAGTGCTGCACTTGCGGGTTGGAGCTGAGCAGCGTAGCCTCTTATTGCTCTAACGGGGTGAGACGCAGGGACAGAGTCGGATTGGAAAGGGGGGGGGGGGGGGGGGGGGGTCGGCAGGGCAAGAGCCCACTATGTGGTGAAGCGAAGCGAAAGGCGCGCCACACCACGTGCACGTGTGGCAGTATCGCGCGAGGAAGCGAAGATTACACAATGCAGAATGCGGGAAAGTTTGTCTGCAGTCGAAACCACTGTACAGACTGTCTGCGCTTTGAGGTGGAAGCGGTACTGGGAGGGAAAGTCTTTCCGACTAAGGCGATACTACGGCGTAATGTACCGACAGGCAACCATGCAACACCCCCCCCCCTTCCCCCCTGGCGGTGGAAAGGCAGTAACCGAGGCACTCCGGCATCGGAAACCTCGTTAGCCAGCTCGTTACCCAGAAGGGACGAATGGGCCTGCGTCTGTATCAGGCGTGGACAATGTGCAAGAGGATTCGGTGCTGTTTGCAGGATGTGTGCGGTTATGGGGGACACACGACCCGTAGCGAAATTCCGAGGAGCGGTCTATGAGTCGGAGATTATTGTGGTGGCCTTGCCTCGGGGTAGCGGTAAGGGCGTAGGCAATGGCGACTTCTTCACCAACTTCAGGGTGAGGATGAGGAACATAGATCGAGCACAAGGCAACAAAGTCTACTCGGGAGTTGACGGCTACTGCATCGCAGGCTGCACGGTCAGGGTATTCGGCTACGTCGACGTACAGGGTAGGTGTGCGAAGCGTGGGCCTTGTGGAAGGTCTTGGCCCTGGAAAGGCGACGTTTTTGATGGAAGTTAGGATGCATGTTCCGCGGGATGGGTGTCACACTGTAGCGGCATCGGAGAGAGTCATCCAAAGCGGCCTTATCTCCGTCTTGCGTAGTAGCAAAAGAGATGGCAAGTTTTATAAGGATGTACCGACCCGTCCGAGTTGAGGCCAGGCGGTTGAGTTGGCCCATACGTTAGGCTTCAACCAGTTCTTCGAAGGTATTGCATGTCCCGGTTTGTAGAACCTTGTCAGTAAAGGTGTGACCGGGAGACCCATGGCCAGCTTGACTGCCTTGCGAATGATGCACTGTAGGCGTCAAATTTCGGTTTGGATGAACTTGGGAAAGAGGATGGCGTACGTGATGCTGCTAGTGATGAATGCTTGCACCAAGCGAATGAGGTTAATTTCCTTGAGGCCATGGTAGCGGCTCCCTATCAGAGAGATATGTCTGCCAATCTGGTAAGCTGCGTCGTCGAGGGTGCGGATAGCCCCGGTGTTGTCCCCATTCTCTTGAATGCAGGGGTCGCGAATGCGTATGGAGGGCATGCCGAATGGGGTTGCCTTTTAGCGGGACCTGAATATCTTACAACGTCAACCGGTATCTGCAGCTTGAGTACGTTGAGTACAGTGAGTACGTTTTCCAACGGGTACCGTACCCCATCGGGGATATGTGCTGCTGTTTGTGTGCAACGCTTATTAGACTTAGAGTTCGCATACAGGATTCAGAGTACGGGCGCAAATTTCTTGTGGTCGACCCTCCCAGTGCTTCAACTGTGATTTATTTACTTATTTTTTATTGATTGATTGATTGATTGATTGATTGATTGATTGATTGATTGATTGATTGATTGATTGATTGATTGATTTATTGATTTATTGATTGATTGATGCGTGACCAAGTAGTGTCTCTGCACTCCAACAGCGTACATTCCTGTTTATAAAGCGTTGTACAATAAAACACAATGGTATGTACAGCTCTTCGGGTATGCCTCAATTTGGTTCCGCTCTATTCCGGAGCGCTGTACAAGGTGCCTGGACTGGGAGGAGATTTCAAGATTGGTACCGCATAAATCAACGGCTCGGTGCTTAAGTCTCATCGATAGCGTCTTAAAAACTGTAGAAGACATGTTTAGACCGTCGCTGCCTGTCCTCAACCATCTATCCCGGGCAGGATCGTGATTTCGCCCTGCTTGTGTCAGGCCAGTGTTCGCAATGCGTCAATCATGAAGTTTACTGCGGCTATGGCGGAGCGGACGTCTCCCATTTCGGAGACGTTTTGTAATTTCTTCATTTTTTTATGATAGCGTAGAACGGGTTGATTTCATTTGATCAAGCGGGGCCGCCTGCCCGGAATGGATTGCACCAAGGACAGACGTAACGTCGCAGGACATTCGACTATCGCGTAGCGAGTTGTAGAACCAGGGTTTTCCACAATATCACCAGACAATAGCAGGAACGCTCAAAGTGCATGAAGACATTTGAAATTAATCGCAACGCCATGGCCGGTACTCGGGAGCACTAGCAAGGAGGCATATTTTGAATGTTTAATTTTTTTTTTACATGTATAAAAATTGAGTGTTGTGAGCGAGTGTGGGCCATGACTGCCGTGCTGCCGAGCCCATTGGGGCGGTATATGGCCGGCTGGGTTCCGTGGTGGAAGGCAAACGGAGAATCAAGTCTGGGGGATCCGAAGGGCGCATAAGGTGCACAGCGTGAAGGAACAGACGTCCATGGGCAGCTTCGTGTGGACCTCGGAGACAGGCAGAAAACGGCTATGCAGAGTATTTGCATAAAAAACAGGCGTTGCGATGGAGAGCGGGCCATGACTTCCAGGCAGCTGAGCGCCATGTTTGTTCTGGCGGCCGGTAGTGGGCAGCCTGCAAATATGGCAGCAGGGCTCGCCACAACACTGCACTTCCATAATTGCAATACAGCTTCTCCGTCGGAGCGGAAAACACCTTCGCAACTGGAACTCAATGAAATTTAAAGCGCGCGTGTGTGCCTTCTACACACTGAAAACGCCATAACCTTCAGTAGAGGGTCATTTTTTGCAATTAAGGCATAAAGTTGGGCTAGTTGGTTATCTGACTGCATTTTACTAGCGAAAAATAGACGCGGACGAAGAAGTACCCCGAAGTACCCCGAAGTACCCCGATTGCCCCGAAGAAGAAGTTTTGAGGCGGTGCTCACGCACAGCCTCAAAAAAGTGGGGAAAAAGTGCGGCGTGGAAGTGCTGGCCACCGCGCCTGGCAAGCTGATGAGGATGTGCCCCGCCGTAAACGAGAAGCCACGCCAAGCTTGCACCAAAAAACATGGAACCAGGTTTGTCACCTGCAATGAAGGTGTCATCTACCGCATTCCGCTGTCCTGTGGCAAATGCTACATGGGACAGACGGGGCGGTGTTTAAAGGAGAGGCTGAGAGAGCACCGTGCAGCAGTTTCGTCGCTTGCGGAGGGAGGCCATCTGGCCGATCATTGCAGGCGGTTCCCTGATTGTATGCCGGCGTTCGATAAAACACGTGTTTTAGGATATGGACGTGACCAAACTAGTCGCGAGATTAACGAGGCATTTCAGATCTACAGGGAAGGAGTTAATTGTGACAGCACCCCTTCAATCACTCTTACAGATAAGGAGATATGCTACCTACGAGGGCGCATGTGTGACACATAGGCTGGCGTGTGTGGGGATGTGTGGAGGCAGGTCGTGGTGATATGTTATCTTTCTTTGTTTCACGGACGCTAAGTAAAATTTCAGTTGTAGTCTAGCGAGTGTCCTGTGTACTTCTTCTTCGTCCGCGTCTATTTTTCGCTAGTAAATGCAGTCATTTTTCGCAAATTTACGGGCTTAAATTGCCGGTTACATTGTAACCATGAACACGTATCTTTTACCTTTCGGTTACGCTGAAACCTATACACTGAAGTTACCACTGCACTCACGTGCTTTTATGCCAACGGTGTTTCACCCAACGTGGACCAGAAACAAAATAGGCAGATGTGTCTCACGCCAATGGACCCAACCCCGCACTGGCAGTTGTGTCGCGCGCACCAGCCTATATACGCCTCAGTGGACGGGAAAATAGGCTCAGGTCCGTGACCTGACTATCGGTTTGCCTTTGGGTTTACTCGTGCCGGCAGTGCTTTTCTTTAAGTTTAGTTGTGTGCAATATTGCAAATGTCCTGGGTGCGAACAGCCAAGCCAATAAAATATAGATATAAAGCATGACGAGCGCTGTTGACATAGCCTCGTTGAGTGGGACCAGCTATGCTTGCTTCTGGCCGTGGAGCAGAATACTACCCGGAGACACGCAGCTAAGGAAGGGGGAGGGGCGAGCATGTTCGACGTTACATGCAGCTACAAAGCAATGATAATAAGTTCGGGGTTACTTCTTGTATGCCAAAATAATCACTTCGCACACACAATACGGCTATACGTTGAGTACAATATACGTTGAGTGCAATATAACACGAATGGTACAGTCCAGGAGGCTAATTTACCTCACTGCTCAAGAAGCTATTTCTTCAGGCTGAGTATAGGGCTCAGCGCGTTGGAAGGTGCAGTCTCATCTCAAGTTGCAGCCACTGCGTTCTTCCGAATATATTCCAGCACGTGCATTGTGTCTCTCATGTGAGCTAGGTCTTCTTTCTGAGCTGCATTGGTAAACACAACTTGCAACACCCAGCGATATTGTTACAGAAAACATCTGAACTAAATAAAATGTGGTCCAGAAAGCTTCTCTTTTCACTCTTCATTGTCGCGAATTGTTTGCGAAAGAAAGCAAATCATGAAGGATGCACTCGAAAGTTCGGAGCCAAAAAAGCTAAGGTTGTCGCCAAAAGCTCAGGCAGGAAGCAGAGTCCCGCCTTCGCGCCTATAAGTCTCCACGAGGCTATGCGTTGGTCCGCAATCAGCAGTTGCTTAAGGCAGAATACAAGTTTTGTTTATTCAAAAGATGGCTAAGTGTCAATAACGATGATGCCAACTCTAACGCACACATCAAACAACTAGTCTCGTCCTGCCCCTGAAACAGGCTGAAAATGATGTTGCGTGCACGATCTGGTCGAAAATGAATACGAATACCAATTCAGAACCAAACGTTCAGTGCTCGTTCCTGCTGTTTTGTTACGTGCTGTACGGGTGTCTTTATGCATATTTGAGGCAGATGTCAGCAAGCAGTTTTACTCCTATTATTGACGCATCTAGCATTTCTACAGTAGTCTCTAGCGGTGCTATTGCCTGTTAGCCGAACAAAACGGTGCTGCGAGATGTGGTCCCTCCTAAAAGACGGCAAAGTTTGCGCCGATTTCAGCGCTCCCTGACTCAATGTGATTAGCGGGGCTAATTAGGGACGCCCCCTTTCTTTCTTTTGTCCTTACTTCTTATTGCTCTGGCGCTGATCCTTCCGCTCCTCGCTTCCTTTTATCTTCTCCACTTGCATAGCGCTTCTGTGTGAGCCCTTAAATCAAGCGCCTCCATTTCTCCGCGCCTTTGAAAGGCTCCGGGGAAGGCCGTTATGAATAAAGAACGCGCTGTGTATACAATGGCTGCAGGGCTCTTCTTTAATTTCTCCCTCTCGCGCGGCACACTCCCACGGCATGGATGTCGCCATTTTTGTCGACGAGCCTGTCGTCTATGAAGATGTATCGGTGCGGCGCGTCGGCCAGCCACAAGTGACGACTTTGATCGAACGACTGCAGCCGAGCCTGTCGCGGCCGCCCAGATGCGAAGCCGCTTTAGCCACTCTCACCCGCGGCCTCCGCATATTTGCCTGCATCCATCTTTTACGAACTGTCAGCCGCAGCTGCGGACAAAAGGGAGGATTTATGCGGTGATAACAAGACGCCGTCGCCGTGGATCGAGACGAGCACTTCAAGCTCGCTCGCTCTCGGTAACGCGCCCGCTGGCGCCATTGTTAATTTGCGCAAAGTATTCTCGGCCGGAAGTTTTCACAGGCACTTCGGAGTTCTGTCCCACTAGACACTAGCGTAGGTCTATAAATAGGAGCGTAATTCTGTGTCGCAACATTTCGCGCTTGTTCAGATGAACATGTAGCGCTATGCATTCGTATAGGCCGTTCGGCGTACTGCGTTTGCTAGTTGGTGAAGTAAGAAACAATGCATTTTAGTGTGCTATGCATTTTAGTTTGTCAGGTACCTCGCCAAGGCGTTGGAACAGGAAAAAAATAAAAAGGAGACAAGAAGACGTAGGAACAATACTAGGAATACAAATATAGAACTCTTACGCGTTTTTTTTTTAATTAGGTAGAAAATAGCGAAAACGTGAAGGCAGGTGCCACCGCCACTGGCTATACCACGCAACTTGCAAAGGAAGCGGTTAAAACTTCGGCAATGTCTCCTGCCACACGCGTGGCACGAGCTACGCCCCCCTGGCAATGGCTGCTGCCACGCGTGACGTCATAATGACGTCATGAAAACGTCATAACATTAATAATTGTCATTATTTTGTGTAGTGTAGTCCGAAATACACATTTTTTTTTTATTTGCAGCACAAAATAACGCACCATTGAACTGCTAAAACTTTTCTAAACAAACAATTTTTGTTCTTGCGGGAGCAGCCGGAGATGTTGCTGCCCTGCTGCTGCCAGCTGCCGTATCGCGTCCATGGAGTCGCGTAACCGAAAGCGGGACGAAGCTCCGATTTTCTCGGGCCGACAACGTAGATAAACCGGAGTTCATATTGTTAGAAGCACTATCTGAAAACGTGAGAAAGTTGCTTGTGATTATGTATTGCGTGGGGACCCAGCCAGCCTTTCCAGACCGCAGCAATATAGCCGCTCTCGAGTAATGTTGACCTGTGACCGCTTGTTATGCTTGGTGTACGCCGATGGTACCTGCGTACAGTTTCAGCGTACGTGAGACGACATCGCACAGCCGACAGGCCCCGTTCTGACAAGCTGCGTTCCACACAAGAAAAGACACCGTTCGAGCGTAATTCTGTGAACCTTCCGACGCATGTCGGCGCGGCGGCATCTGCTATCAACAGTTTGCACCGCGGCAAGTTCAGAATGCTTAAATGGGCGACCTGAAATCGCGGTGTGTGTTCTCTCGCCAAAAGATAATCGGAATGTACAATGCCGAGGACGAAGGGTAGTGGCGGCAACTGTTTTTTACTAGGCACATGTGCGCATTACAATCACAGACAATTGCGGCAAGAATAGGAAAGGTAATCTTTGGTGTCCCCACACATGTACCGCGTACGTACCACTACAGTAGATCTCCTCTTCTGAAATATTAGGAAGGAAAACTTCCAAAAATCGGGAAGTTCTTATTTTCTAGTGGGCAAAATTGTAGCTTGAAATTTGTTTTACACCCACGATACGTTTTATGAGCAGAAAAGTCTTGTGAGCATGCGCCACAAGCATCATAATTGCGTGATATTCAGCGCTTAAAAAGATTTCCTAGTAGAAATCAAAGATTTTGTAGTAGAATACATGATTCTACGACAGTTTAGGACCTGCGACCTTGAAAAGGTAGACTAGCTAGGCGCTTCATCTCATAGCTACTGCACTGGTATAACTTTCACGTCTCACTGTACCGTGGTATACGCTATGTTGGCCAGACTTGACTGAGTCCCTCATGCAAAGGAAGTTAATTCAGGAGACACCCAGACGATAGGGTCAGAGAAGAGGCTGTACAGACGGTAATAGGAAGGGTGTACACTTGGCCGGCCATCATGTCTAATACACATACATGCACTCCAGCATATGAAAACCTATGGGTTCTGCACAGGCTCAATAAGCAACGTCAAAGAGAATCTTAAGATGTGCCTGGAACGTGAAAGCATCTACGGATTGTTTGTGTAAACAGGTATAAGCAGCGAACATGCTGCAAATGTAATTGATGGGGTGAATTTAACAAAAAGAAATGGTGAAAAAGATCCCAATTTCAAACTACATTGATGTTATATGTGCATGCACTATAAACACAGTCATCAGTATGTTAACTGTACGTAAACACTCAAGTGATATGATCAAACGGAACTAGAGGCCCCACTGCAATAGCCCAGTTATGTTTCTTTGCATTGGAATAGGTCCGTATCTGTTCGTCGCACAAACAAAATTCTGTGATGGCATGGAGAAATAGCTGGAAAGTGGTTATGGAGCTCCGGCTGCTTTACACATTTTCTGTAATACCAATTATTTGTTTGAAGTTTGCAATACAATTGATGTCATTGGTTAGTCTTTTTTAATGAACGAAACTTTTCGTAGCCACAAAACAGTGGTCGATAAACAAATGCTCACTTTCTTTGGTGGCTTGTAACGATTCACTAGAATTTCCCATGGCCAACCCAAGGAATTCATGGCTCGTACACTGCAGGGTAGTGCTAGTCTCCAAAAACATTTGACAGGAGGACTGGAAACTAGCGCGGCCCACCGGCTCCATAGGTGAAAACCAGTAGCCCACCCACACAGTGCCATAAAACAGCTACTGAATGGAGTGAGTCTCTGCTAAATATTAAGCAGGTTCAAAGGGTAGGTTCGCATTGATAGATTTTATGCCATTGTTCACTGTGCGCAGATTAACTATTTAACGGGCACAATAGTCATTTTTGTTATTTCGGACAGTTCTTGAAGGGTTGCCTAAATGTTCTTTAACAAAACAAAAAGTGAAAGCTCTCAGTTAGGGATTTTAAAAACATTGTTTAGCCTCTCCAGCAATTGTCCCACCCTGAAGGAACTCGGCTGATAGTTGGTGCCGACTGTTGTCCTCGCTCGCTAGCTCCCTGACCAAGCACATGAATGCAGTGACTAAGAAAAACGGTGACCAAAGTGAGAAGAGAAGGTGGATCCCGTACAACAGCCCTTGATCATCTAAACACCAGAAAAAAGCGCCGATGACTCACAGGGCACGACTAGGGCGATAAAATACCTTTTGACATACATTTACAGGGCATTTACAACCTTTTATAAAAAAAATCTTATGATTACACATAGTCCCTCCATGGAAGGGGTTTGTTTCTGACAAGGTCGTTGAAATTTGTTATTAGTAACAACAAACTCATCATTGGTCCCTTTCATTGAGCACACTTACGGGCTTCGTTTTAAAAACCCTGCTGTTTCTATTTCACGTATAAATGAACTGCTTATGCAATATTCTCTTATTTACGTATGTTCGAAGTAAACTGTGTTATACCGTAAAATGTGATGTGCCGAGTGCATGCAGGTGTAACATTCTTCAATGGAACATGCAGAACATGAAGCTCAGTGCTGATAAACTTAAATCAGGGAAAATAAAGCTTCACATGTTGCTTCTTTATTTTTGTAACTATTCTCTCTAGCAAATATCTTGGTGGTAGCTCAACTAAGCTTACCTTTTCCCTAGGCCTTTAGAATCGTTTTGCTCTGCAATTATACATTCTCAGCTGGAGCATGCCTGCTGAATTCAGGCCCCAACCACGCTTTGCTATTCCCCAATTGCAGCTGTATGAAATGTTGCTCTTTAGGTTTTGCCAATGATTTCCAACAGGCCACTTAACTAGTGTCAAAACCATTTTATACCTTTCATCATCATCATTTACTTACCCTTAAGGGCCCCTGACGGGGTATTACATAAGGGGGGGGGGGTCGAACAATCATACACAAAGGCAATTTCAGACCAAGAACGTAAAGTAGGATACAATTCAAGAATTGGAATTACAGGGCAATAATAATAACATAACTCGTTATACAAGTAATAGCACGATTCAAAGTGACATAAAAATGTAAAAAAAGCAACTGGCTACACACAGAAATTACGACGGTGCGGTTGTAAAATGAGTTTCGAGTAAGGTTTTAAACTTTAGAGTATTACGTTCATTGGCTATTGCATTTGGAAGCCGATTCCAATCATCAATTGTTAACGGAAGAAAAGATTTGTTGAAAGCGTTAGTTGAACCTTTTAAATTTTGGACACTCAAAGAAATAAAGAGACGGCGTGAAGTTCGAATTGGTGGGAGAAGCAGGGAGCCATGTAAGTAAGCAAAATTGAAATACAGTTTGTGGAATAAACAAAGGCGTGCTATTTTTCGTCTAAGATCCAGGGAGTTGAGAGACAGTTGAGAGACAGTGAGAGACAGATACCTTTAATTGCTATTTATAGCAAACAGTATTATATCATTTTTCATAACACATTTTGTTGTAACCTCATTCAATGATTTTGTTACCCCGCCAGCCTGGTTCATAAACCTTTGCGTGAACATGCCCATCTTGCAGGTAATCTGCAGTAACAGACACCACACATTTTGGCTTTCCAGCGTAGCTTTGGTGTCCGCAAAAAGGAATCTTTTTCTTGGCTCCTCTGCAGCGCTTGTGTAGCGCTTGTGTAACATGGCCTGCTTTTGTGTAACAAAAATGTCAACAGTGAAGCACTTATCAATGCTCACATGCTGCTCATTGATACCAGAGCAAAAGTACGTTCAGCAATCATTTTATTGCTAAAGCCACCCATGATCCATACACCTTCCAGCTGTACTGCAACTTTCACAAACACTAACAGACATTCACATCCACACACGTGGCCTTGGCTCCAGTTCTTGCACAAGGTATTAAGATGTACTCTCGGGAGTGGGCAATGTCACGCTCGACACCAACCACTAACCCGAAGTTGTACTTGATAAACTTATTTTTAAGCCTTTGGCTTAAAGGATTGTTTAAGTGCCCGTTTTGTGGAAGAAAAAGAAACAGCTAATGGGCACACAACACACAACCCGTGAATGTGTTTTCTAGCAGCTGGCTTCTGACGAGACTTGCATTATTGTGAACGAAATGTGGGACATTTTATAATGCCCCTTACCACTAAGTAAATTCACTTGAGCAATTTTCCAATACAGTTTACACAGTGCGGAGTTAAAAAGGCAATAGAATGTGAAACGTCCCCTCACAATTGGAAACTCTTCCTGTTCACTACTTCAAAGGCTTGGACAGTAGACGCTTAAGCACGCTTCACCAATTGCGAATACAAGCATTAGTGTCAAGTTGAACTCCGCAGAGTGCTTGGGATGGGCATATAGATGTCACAGCCACTTAGAATTTGTGCATAGACTGCAAGCCTCCGAGATAAGCTCTCATCATCATTAGCCCTTCCTGCTGAGAGTGAATGAAAGTATTGTGGCTGGTTATGGATAACAAGCCACAATACTTTCATGTTCAATTCCAACCAAGCCAAACACAAGAGTAAAGAAGGAACGAGCCTATCAAAATACATACTCAAAGCAGATGCAGGAGGAAGTTTTGTTACCTAACCAGGTTAGATGATGCGAAAGGTATTGGGGCGAAGGAAAGTGAAATAAAAGCCAAGCAGTAATTTTAAGCCTTGCCTATCATTTCATTAAGACTTTCTAAGTTGAAAGCACAATGGTACTCTAAGCAACAAATCTGAGCATAGATGAACAATAACTGAACTGTCACTTGTTAACCTTATGCACACCATACTTTTAAAGGACAATTAGCAGAAGTTCCAAACTTGGCTCACATGGCGATCTTATCGGCTGCACTTCTCCCATGCTTGCACAGTTGGAGCTTGAGCCTCCTTGCACAAGAAGCCAGCCAATCAGCGAATGGTTTGAGTGGTATCTTGAGTAGATATCTTTGGACGGGCAGTTGGGCTCCACCCACGGAAGTGAAGCTGCGCTCCCTGCACGGATTCTGCAGCGCCGCTTGCACAGATAGTTTCTGCGGAATAGTCAGGATACATTTCTCGGCGATAGTACTACTGTCCGGGGGGAAAAATTGCAGAAGCTACATGCGAGGTCGGATTGCGTTCGACGATGCCGTGCGCTACCTGACGACACTCGATTCGTGCACACGCTGACACTACGTCGCTCGCGTTGGCATGTCATCAAAGACAGCTACCTCGTTAGCCACGGCGCGACGCGATGGAAAATACTGATTCCCACGTTTTATAATTCAGCCACCACCCTAGAATTAGAACACAAGGCTTGGCATGGAAGACGCAAGGCACAAGTAGACAACGAATGCAGACGCGTAAAGCCGATAGCACGCGAATTGCAAGACAAAGTCAAGCTTACAAAATATTAAACGACAACACTACAGTTCTAGGAGCATGTAAAAAGCGGGGCGAAGCAGCGTGCAGAAAACAATGCGTTAGGCTTACCAAGACGTGCAACAGCAAGTTCACAAAAAATACCCAATCTAAATCATTACAAGCACACCTCCCAAAAAGAAAAAAGCGCCCCGAGGCAGCCGCTGTACAGGGAGATAAGGACGTAACGATGCGTCAGGCCTGCCATTCGAACCACTGGCGGAGAACATCGGGACACAAGACATGAACACCCGGCTGCCGTCGTCGTTAACACAAAAAAAGCGGCATGATCAAATGACGTAAATATGACGTTTGTTTTGTGACGTCACAGGAAGTCACGTGATTACTTTAGCTTGACGTCACTTCTGCGTGGCAGCAGCCGTTTCCAGCGGGGCGCAGCTCGTGCCACGCGCGTGGCAGGAGACTTAACCAGGTCTCTTCTGGCTGCCGTTGGAGGGCGTTACTCGTCCGTAGTTGGGGCAGCGGTACCGCTTTTTCTAGGAAGCGTGCAAGCTACGCACGAACGATTGGTTTGACACCAACATTCCCGGGTCCTCAAAAGGACGATATGTTTCAGGGGCTCGGGCTGTCGGCGTCTCATGTCGTCGTAGTATCATGAAGTCACGGTACTAAAACAGCGGGACACTCGTTTTCCAACGCCTCGCGCTAGAACTCAACGCGCACTAACAGAACACACCGTGATACTCGTTTTGCAACGCCTCGCGCTAGACCGTTTCATCTCGTGGGAAAAACGCCTACTAAAAGAACACACCGGGGCACTCGTTTTCCAACGCCTCACACTAGAACGCTTCGTACTTCAAAGACACGAGACTTACAGTACAGCTGTACACCTATACCCCCAACGGTTTCACCTCCGTGTGCAAAAACGCCCAGGCGCCAAGAATACACTTATACACTGCATGCTTCGCCGCTCCCCAGGTTTCACCTTAGTGGAGATCGACTGGGATTTTTTATTGAACAAAGCGTCATACTGATCACGGGTACCAAGAAAGAACATTTTGCTTAGTGGTCCGGAGCTGCAAAAAACGTGGGAGTTCGGGAAAGCATGACCGATTTCACCGAAACTGACTAAACCACTCGGTACGTGGTAGCGTTGTATTCTGTTGCTTCTACACGGCTATACGGCCCCGCTGCCTCTCTTGCTTCCTGTTTATCGTGACCGTCACGTTTGATCAGCGTTTGATTAGCGATTAAGGCATCTTTCGGCACTGAATCAACGTTAAAATGGCTATGGTACGGACATACTTTCGTTTGAAACCAACTTGCTGGTTGCCTTCAGTGTCCCTTTAAAGGCTAAAGTTTGGTGGCATGACTTCCAGACTTTCGCGAAATGAAAGAGTGAGAGACTTGCTACACCTTGTAATCAACGAGCACTCCACATACCGAACACTTGCCTCAGGGTCCAGCCAAACTGCATTTCTCAATGCCCTCTGTACACCACGCCGTAGTTCCAAAACTCTCCATCAACCGACCAATTATCGTTTTTAGTCCGCGGCGAAGAACGTTTGAACGCCTTCAACTCAGGATCATCGTTCTGGTAGGCTGAGTGGACTAGCCCGTTAACTTCTTCGCCCGCAGCCGGGCTTCGACTTGCAGTAGCCCCTTTGGGAGGAGGCGTGCCATTGCTGTCACTGCGGATGGACAGGAACTTTCCCGCCGGATGTTTTTGGTATTGTCCCCCTCCAGAGTGAAACGTCAGAGACAAGTTCCTGATGAGCCTAAAGAACAAGAGATCGGTGGCGTTGCGATGCTCGTAGTGGGCATCAAAACGGGCGCTGGATCCGGTTTCCTCTTTTTCGTGGCTTCCCTGGGTACGCAATGTCTCAATCAAGTACCGGAAGGATATGCTGTTGATGGCGGTCATGACTGCGGTTTTGAGCTCAGACACCTTCGTGCGGTTCGGGCGGTGGTTGATGCTGCCATTAGGCCTGAACACCTCCATGCTGGCGATGGCGCCTGCACCGAAACGCGAAGAACGTCAGCATGCAGTATTTATAATTCTCCTAACGATCATTTCTTGTTGGCTACTGAGGGCCGACATACGCATGTCTGTAGTTGAAAGTGAAACAGCAGAAACAATGACGATTACTATACTCCCTAATCGCAGCGCAATCTGCTGTCTTCTCGGTCACGGCGCATATCTGCTGCGTCCCAGGGAGTGATCACGTGATCAGCGAACGCACGGCGGCGCGCGCTTCTCTGCCGTTATCTCGCAGCGCGTCGCCGCGCATTGCCGTGCGCCGATATTTGTTATTGGAAATCGTGTTTGAACCACCCGCACAAATGTCACGTGGTCTGGAATAGCCGCGAATAGAGGGTAGTCTGGCGAAAGTGCGAGGGGGAGGGTGCTCCTCGGCGGCGACTCATGGTGAAAGTGCGAGGAGAAGACAGTGAGAGAGATGACGGCACAGTAGTGCGTGCCCCGGCCATCCCCCTCACACTTCTCCAGGCGCTCCTCTCCGTTTTTTTTTGTTTTTTTCTGCCTTCGGTGCCTAGTTCTCTCACTCGGCTGCGCGGATATAGACGCCGCCGACGCCAAACCAGGGTACTGGGCGCCAAAGTGCTGAGCACTAAAAAGTGCGCAATGTTTTGCTTGAAATCAGTTGTAGGGGCACTCGCGAGTCTGGTCGCCTTCAACCCGTGCCTCTGTGGGAACAAGAGGCGTAGCCTCCGCCTTGCCTATCCCGCATTCATGGTCGGAAACTCTACTTTCGGCTCCTTTGCGATTCGTCCTAGAGACGTCAGTTCGTCCGGACACAGGGGCCGCCGGGCTGGTGCACCTAAGCGGCTCCCACCGAATTCGGAGGATCGCGTGGCGGGTTCAGGGTGGACAAAGCAGACTAATTATCGCCGCAGAGCCCTACGGCAACCGTGACTTTTGCCGCGATAATGCACTGCTGTCCATGACCGTGAGAATGGATGCAGGTGGAGAGCTGGAGGGGCGTCGCCGAGAGAGCGAAATCGAAATGAGGAGGCTTTATAAGGATGACCTTTGCCAAAAAGGAGTGTTCCTGTCCGAGCATTCGAGCTGGGCAGATCCCGGCCAGACGTGGGGTCTCGACCGTTGAGGCAAGATGTCTGGGGTACAAGTGGAGTTGAGGAATGTGTCGGAATTTAAGGGCACCGCTGTGTTCCGGGCAACTAGACGGATCTTGCAGCCGGAAAAGGGTCCCAGCCGTTGTCACTCCAGTGCTTTGCGTACACTCGGAGCATAGGAGAGTTAACGTACATTCCACTTGCGACTCGGCACGTCGCGCGACGTCACGCGACATCGCAAAGCGACGAGGCGGCCGTCAATTTTCGTCGCCTTGCGACAGCGAAGTCGACCGCTCACAGACCGAATTCTCTTGTCGCGCGACGGCATCGCAAAACCGGATAGCCAATCATGTCCGTAGTGTCGGCTGACGTAGCCCGAAACAAAACGTTTGTTTACATCCAGCATTGCAAACGGCGGCGAGCCGCCCCTGGGCATGTCGGACCGGCAGCAACTTCCCTTGCTCTTCGGTTCTTTTGTCAGTGGCTGCAACGTACACATGTACGAATCAACAAACAGCGTGGGACTCAGCAGTGCGGCGAAGCGTGTTTGAATTATAAAAGCAAGCAATCTTCATATTAACTAGATGGGCAGCGGGACCGTAGGCTGACTGACAGCTTTTTCGTACCTTTATCGGCGAGTAGTAAATTGCGGGCCGGGATGCGAGTGTTGTAGCGTGAAAGCAAACGTGTGTACTTCTTCCAGAAACAATTGTTGAAATGAGTCTGCCTGAGTTCGTTATTTTCGGCTCCTCCCGCAACCCGCAACAGTTTCAGCACTGTTCCAGGTTAGTAGCGAGTGTTCTAGAGTGACTGCTACCCGTTCTTGTCGCGCTAGTGTACCATATTTTTCTTCGAGTGCAAATTGTAGAAGCACCAAGGAAGTCGTACAGGTCGGGCAACAGCTCCGCTAAACGCAGTCGCATCATCGCTCGTCGCAAGTGTGAACACCGCCTCATCGCGCGAGACGCAAGTTCCAGAGTGGCAAGCGGGAATGTGCCTTTAGCCTCGAAGTACGAGGCACTCAAGTGACATCTACGCACTTGGAGCTAGATTCAAACTGCAGTTTGAAGGTTTTTTTTCTTCCTCATGGTCCCAGTTATTACAAATAGTTGCATATAAAGTCTTCACTACTCTTCGTGATATCAACTACGTCTTGAACTCATCAATTCGGCCACCATCTCAGAGAACTTCACCACCATCGCACTGCCGAGCCTCCTGCCAAATCAACCGAAGCCCGGGCGATCACGTGCCTGATCGACACCGGACTTCGGGGAAACAAACATCTCACGAACTGTATTTCTTTACAATTTTGTTTTCCCAGCAGAGCAAATGATAGACAGTGTGTGCGTGCGTGTGTTTGTGTGTGTGTGTGTGTGTGTGTGTGTGTGTGTGTGTGTGTGTGTGTGTGTGTGTGTGTGTGTGTGTGTGTGTGTGTGTGTGTGTGTGTGTGTGTGTGTGTGTGTGTGTGTGTGTGTGTGTGCGTGTGCGCGTGTGTGTGCGGGCGTGCGTGCGTGCGTTTGCGTGTGCCTGTGGCTTCTTTTACTCACTATGGCTGTTATGAGATGTTCGAGCGCGCTTGTAAATTGTAAACTTCGGGATTAGTAGCGAAAGAATGGTTCACATTTAAAAAATTGCAGATGTAAGACATCTTAACATGTTGGCACCTTGAGCTGTTACGCATGAGAGCGTTACTTCGACGCAGAGGAAGCGTTTGGGGACGGAGGTGGTGCATTTGTGATTTATGCTTTGCAAGCACTGAAGATCTCTGATGAGAGCAAGACTAGTCGCAATGGTTTTTAATCACCGTAGCACGGGGAAGACACAGGCCACCTACGCTTAGGTGGCTTAAGATGTGGGCGTGAAAGGCTGCGGCTGCGGGGTGTTGGTCAGTCTGAGCAAAAAAGCGACAGAGTCAGTGTTTCAAAGGGTTTATTCTCTATATCGTGGCCAGACTGAACGTTTTGGTTTTTAGCTGATAGAGAGAGAGAGAAGAGCCTAGTTTAGTGAGAAGTAATGAGAGTTTGGGGAAGGGGGCAAACATGTGGTTGGGAGCTCAATGGTGGAACTAAGAGTCCAGAGCCCCAGATGCAGCAGCTCCTACTTTGCCTTCCCGATCAGTTCACGCTGCCGATCAAAGCTACCTCTGAAGTCTCGATAGAAGTGGAATATGTAATGCTTGAGTTGAGTTCGCGTGTGTCTTGGTCGGCTGCCGCGTTCGCTTCCAGAGACTCGTCTCCGGACGTCCACGTTATATTAGCTTCCTTTAATAAAGCAATAACGTTATTGGGCTCACGTTTCGATTTTTTCGTGGGTGCTAGCGGTCCGCTATAACACAGACCTCATATGACACTTTTGTGGATGGAACAGCCTTTCCCAAGAGTTTAGGTATTCTACTTGCAGCCAAAAGTTAATTGCTTTTGATAGTCAGAAATGATGCTTATGCGTCTATTCGGGATTTCGGATGGTTGGATTGCCAAGATGATGGCAATGATTTCCGCTTCTTTCGTTCATGTGTGAAAGATGGTCATGCCGTCACAAAGATTATCGAGGTAGTCCGCTACAATTGTTGCCTTCGTACTTTCGTACGTCCCAGCGTGTGTGTATATTGTGTGTTCACGGTTTTGGAACCTTCCTCGAAGGAATTCGATCCCTTACCGCCTGTCCTTGGTTGGTTTAGCTCCGTGTTTTTCAGCAGGGGAGAGTTTTTATGGGCAGTCGCTGGATCGGTGACATGTCCATCATGGCGCCCTGTCGTTTCTTCCCTGTAGGGATGCCGATCTTACATGCGTTGGTCCAGGGGCGTAGCTAGGGGGAGGGGTTGTTTCGGTGTCAGAACACTCCCCGAAATTTTCTGAGCGGTCCTTCCCCCATCTGTACCTCCCGCATTTCGGCATATTTTTCGTACACTCTCTACGCCTTTCGCATAGGTACAAAAATACTTAAAAACAAGTAAGAAAATTATATAAGAAAATGAAAATGGAATTATGTTTTCGCACAGGCCACCTTTCCTTCTAGGTTTCTTTTTTCTTTTTTTGATGGTGGCGCACAACACCCCCCGGAATATATTTGTGGCTACGCCACTGCATGGCTCGTCCCAATTCCTTTTTTTCCCAGCGACTCCCTTTGTGCTAGTAGAAAAACCCAATTTGATAACCTTTTCGGTGACCCTTAAAATTGGGAAATTGGGGCTACCTTACATGCTGTCTTGATGACAGTGTTTATTTGGTTTTCTTCGTTGCGGGTAACCTTATGGTTCGGCAGCCTGCACGGTATCGGGCTCATCAGTTACTGCATTAGTCCCATCATTTCTTCTTCCCTCATTTGTGCTCTTCCCGTGGTTAGGAGTTTCACAATGTCGGCGTTACAGAAAGATTTTGCGCATTTTGTCGATTGTGAGATTGGCTCTGCCTCTTCTCAGTGAGTCCATGCCCAAGATTCTTACGTGACTGTTCTCTGGGATTACACCATGATTAACCGCAGAGCTGTTCTAGGGCTGGACTTGACGACAGTCCCTGCTGGCATCTTTCTCCGCCCCTAAAAAACTGGTTCCGCGTATATAAAAAAAATCATAAGTAAATAATGTTGCCCCTGTAAAATTGTTTTCCTAGCAGTGCATTGTTGTTTAAATGTGAAGCCAACTTTTAAAAATACAGTTTAATCTTGGGTTTTGTAAGCTGGCTTTCCCACAGTGCAGTGCCATCTACGCAGGGAGTATGACTACACTAAACGGCTCCAACTCTTGCGTTATGGAAAGTGTTCCGAAACAAATTACATGACAATTAGCCACTAAAACAACTCTACCATTGTGCGGAGTTCCTTTCGCTTGTAATTCTTAATTAGTTCGCAGTGAAGTTGTAAACGTAACAGAAATACTGCCTACTGTGAATACATGGCCATCTACGACGGAGTATGGGTACCGAAAACGGCTGTAACTGTTGTTTTACTTGAACTATCCGGGGAAAAAAATTATATGAAAATTATCCTCTAAGACAACTTTAACAATTTTAGGGTTATCTTTAACTTGGTTACGTTGCGCCATCTGTTGACAGAGGGGGGGCTGTGACAGAGGCGCGGGAAATTCGAAGAGTAGTTTGAATATTAATGTAATTAGATGCTATATAGTGAGTTTTATTTCTTATTAGGACACATTTTAGTTGAGTCCTGCTCGTAACATAGGCCATCCTTAGCTTTTGAGGCACTGGCGTTAATCTTTTGTCCATTATTTAAGTTAGGTAACATAATGTTGGTGCCAGCATCAGTTCCGGTGGGAGAGGTCCTTTTGTGTGATGGCGCCAATTGCAAGCATGGCTGGCGACCGTGTCTGCCGAGAATGCTACCGTATGCTACCACCGACAAAGCGTGAACGAACTTAACTGGCAGCCGTTGCGCCTGTTCAAATCACGTATCCTTTTTTTTTCGTCTCCGCCGTACGTCATTGTTCACCTTCCTACCCTCCAGTTACCGCTGCGCCATATTCCAGATTTAGGCTGTAGCGTCTGACCGCCTCCATCGTAGCTTTTGGTTGGTAGCGACTCCACGGATTCTGATGAGCACGGCTGATAGCGGACAGCTAAAACTCACAGAAAAATCGAAAAGGGAGCCAAATAACGATCACCTTTCATAGCGAGAAGATAAATTTGTACGAACCATCCCATACAGATACAGGTGACGCTTAAATAGTATATACCATGTGTGCAATGATTTTCAGGCAACAGAAGTTAAATTTCTCGGCGTTTTGCCTGTTGACATGCAATCTCGCTAAATGTGTTCAATTCCAATATTCGCGAGGAGATCGAGCGTAATAAAAGCATTGGTTGCAGCTCGGTGCAGTCGGAAATGTAACATTACGCCATACTTTTATATCAATTAACCCACAACCACAGGTGTTAGTGAGGCGCAACCGTTTCCTGGTGTGTGTTTTCGTTCTGTGCTACGCAACACTTTCCGGGTTTGTAGAATGATTAGTAGTCAGCCCGACCGAGCTTTCACTTCTACCCTCTCATCTTCCGGACGTGCCTAGTAGAACCAGGAGAGAGGTTCCAATGAATATTCCCATGGTGATGCCCAGGACCTTCCGGCGGAGCGGGGATCCTGGCGAACGTGTGCGCACAGCCAAATCACACTGTTGCTTGTTGTCCACCATAGACGATGCCCGGTTGATGTACCTGCAGACAGAATACGCGAGCCGATAGCACCAACAGGATTGTCTTCCTCTTCATCGACTTTTTCTAAAGATTTCATAAATGCTTCCAATCTCCACTACCAGGATGCACATATGAAATTCGCCCTTTTACTGCTCTACAGAAACATAAATAATCGTCCCGTATTTTCGCCCAGGATTTGCTAAGAAATAATAGTGTATTCTGCTGTATTGTTTCGGGGTATTAGTGTAGTAGTATGGTGTATTAGTAATGCTGCATTGTTTTGGGCGTAATGGCGGAAGTAGTAAGGGTGGAAGGGGAAGGTTTGGCGAGCTGGTATGATGGATGACTGAAAAACAGCGTGAAAAGGCGAAAACACCAGCCGAAGAAGGATTCAAACACGGCGATGACTCACAGGTGAAGGTGTATCGCTTCACACGCAGTATAATACGCATTTTGTCAATAACTAAGGAAAGATGAAAAGCTATGCAATAAGGATCTCAAGAAAATACAAAACATGAAGAACCGCATGGTACCCAGGGGCGGATCCAGGATTTTTCTGAGAGGGGGGTCAGCTCCTATCAATGATGATGATGATGATGATGATGATGAGCAGGAGGAGGAGGAGGAGCCTTATTTATTCACTGAAATTTCGGCAAAGCAAAAACACAAGGAATACAACAAGTCATCAATTCACCTTTTTCTGCGACCTGAATGGTCATCTTCTTGGAGGTTTAAATTCAAAAATGAAGGGAGGGGTCAAGACATCCGGACCCCCCCTCTGGAACCGCCAATGATGGTACCAAACACTTCAGAGGCACCAAACCAAACATGGTACCAAACACTTCACTTTAGGACACATCAGTTGTGCGTCAGCGCCATGTTTGTGTCTTTCTTCTTGGTTTTCGTCTTTTCGTGCGGTTTTCCAGTCATGGCGGGAGTAGTTAAGCATATAAAATAAAGTTTCAGAGGGCACCTGCTTTCGGTCTTAAAATGTGAGACGTTATAGCGTTACTTCGTCGTCGAAGCAGCGTTTTGGAACAGCGCTTCTATTCTCCGTCCGCACTGTGGAAGCGCACAAGGTCAGCTGCGAGAGCTAGGCCAGCAGCAACGGTTTTACAGGCACCCCACACTGTACAAAGGGCGCTGAGGGCCCTCCGCGTTCCCACATGCCACTGCGCGCGAAAAGAATGACTCATCGGCACCTACGCGGAACAATGAAATTCGCTACGCAGGCGGGGCGCTTTCTAAAACCACATATCTTTATTTCTTCTCCGCCGTATCGGCGAGCATACCGGCGTATGCTCGCCTATCATGGCTATGTTGAAAAGTAGAGGCGATAGCACTGCCCCTTGTGGTGTACCACGACTGCCACACTTTATGGGAGACGACTGGATGTCGCCAATCTTAATGATCGCAGTCCCATCAGACAGAAAATTCTTGATGAATGAGTACGTCTTTTCCCCGCAACCCAGGTTGCCAAGATTTGTGAGGATTGCTTCGTGCGTTACATTGTCGAACGCACCCTTCAAGTCTAAAGCCAGGATCGCTTTGGGTGTGGTGCGACTGGCTGCCTCAAATATGTCCTTCTTCAGCTGCAGTAGTACGTCCTGAGCTGAGAGATGCGGGCGGAACCCGAACATCGAGTGAGGCATTTGGTCCGTCGTTTCAAGACACCTTTGTACACGGTTAAGAACGACGTGTTCCATAAGCTTTCCGATGCACGAAGTGAGGGAGATGGGGCGAAGATTATCCGTGCAAGGTGTTTTGCCTGGTTTTGGAAGGAGACGAATCTCTGCTTCTTTCCAGGCCGGTGGCACCACCCCCTTCTCCCAACACTCGTTCATGTAGGTAGTCAAAGCCTCCACGGAGCCGTCATCCAGGTTTGTTAGGGCCTTGTTCGACACGCGGTCCATGCCAGGGGACGTGTTCCGGTGGATCTTCAGCAAAGCCGCCCTCACTTCAGCTGATGTTATTGGGCTATCGAGATCGGAATTGGGGCGTCCCCCGTAGCCTGGCAACTGCACCCTGGGTGTAGGCGGAAAATATCGTGCCTGTAGCTCCCGTAAAAGGTCTTCTTGCGTGCCAGGAAATTGGTGAATGATGGCTTGCAGCGTCTTACTTGTTTCACTCCGACTTTTAGTACGGTCGATTAGGTAGCGGAGGATGTTCCACGTCTTGGATGTACTTAGTCTTCCTTGAAGAGCATCGCACATCTGAAGCCAGTTCTGCCTACAGAGCTCGGCCGCGTACGCTGACGCCTCTTTGTTGAGCAAAGCTATTCGTTTTCGGAGTCTCTTATTGTGCCTTTGCACCTTCCATCTGCGAAGAAGGCTGCGCCTTGCCTCCCATAAATCAAGCAGGTGTGGGTCGACCGCTGGAATGTCATCGGAGAGGCTGAGTTTCTTCGTGTAGTGCGTGATTTCTTCCACGAGTGTCTTCGCCCAGTGACTTATGTCTTCTATCTTTTCTTCTGTTTTACCTCTTCTATGGGAGCGTAGTGCTTGCCAATCAGTAAGTTTTGCTACCCCGATGACCCTACGGAACTGAGGCCCTGGGATTTTCGTCTGTAGTATCATATGATCACTCCCGAGGTTGTCCTCCGTATTGCTCCAGGTGGCATTTGGGGCGTGTGCAACGAGCGTAAGGTCAGGGCTAGTATCCCGGGCTGTGCTCGTGCCTATACGAGTTGCGGCACTTGGCTCCGTGAGGAGAGTGAGGTTCTCCTCATCTATTATTTTCAACAGTTCTTTGCCCCGTTTGTTGACGTACGTGTATCCCCATTCAGAGTGAGCAGCGTTAAAGTCAACCACAACGATGAATGGGTTGGAACCCGCCAGGCACTTTGCTTGTCGGATCATGTCTGCCAATCCCGGCGCTTTGTTTTTGGGGCGACAATAAATGTTAAGGATGAACAGACTGCTCGTACATTTGAGTTTCTGCGAAACCAGCTCTGTAAGGACGCAATCATGGGAGTTACTAGAGAGCTGGTGGTGGATGGCAGTAATGTTTTTCTTAATTAAAGTGCACACGTCTCTGCCTTCTTTCGTTGTCTGTGTAATATAGCCCAGGAGCTTGGCAACCACCGTTGATTCTTGAATCGCTATTACGTCGGGGGGTTCTTGTTGATGAGCAATATGCTGTTGAAGGTCACCTTTCTTATTTTTGAATCCCCTGCAAATCCACTGCCAAACGACAGTGGGACAGCACGCATCATATTTTGCACTAGTTGTCATTATGGTTGATGGGGAGGTCAGTAGTCGTGTCATTTAATACCGGGCGATGATATGGCTTCTCTCTGCGCGCAAGACGGCCAGGGAGGGTTGTAGTCTGGGTTTCGAGACTCTCCACTCTATGTTGAGTATTCTGAACCTGCGCCGAAAGCTGATTAAGTTGGGAGGCGATGTCTTGGAGTTGGGTTAGTATCGGGGCTGTAACATCACCAAGGCTGGCATTTAATGTTTCTCTGGTGACATACTGGGGGTTTGTCTCCATGATGTCACTGGAGTAGGACAGGTGCACACCACCCTCGCAGAACCACAATTCTAGGGAGGCTGTGGCTTGTTTGAATCTGCTTGCACACTAAGACGATCAAATGAAATAGAATAAACTGACCCAAATACGTAATAGCAGAAAAGAAGCCGTGTAAATTATTCCGTGCCAAAAGACAAAGAAACGACATCGAGGGAAAAGGCGCAAGTACAATGTATTAGAAAAGAAGTTGCTAATACTTATCGCCAGGCTTTCGCCTTAAAAGCACGTAGGCAGACTGGACCGCGACGAGGAAATTTTGGGTCGAAAAGCGGAGGGTTTCGATAACGTAACACGAGCAGCAACTTTTTTGAATGTGGCGCGCTTCCATCACCCGCTTTCTTTTTTTGCCAGTTGGCCATAGACACGCGATTGCACTGTCAGCCACCGACGGCAGAAACTACTTCTTAGGACGAAAAATTTCAAACGAAAAGCTCATATGAACGCCTGGAATAAAAAATAAAATGAACTTTGTAGTGAGCTACAGATTAATAAAGTAAATGTACAATAAAATAAAGTAGTTGGATTTGCTTGCCCCCAGTAGCCACCAGTGCAGCAGTGGAACGAGAGAATGCACTGAAAGATGCGCCACGCCTTAGTCGCGCATCCTTGGAGCGCGCTGCCCTGGACCGGTTACGGACATTAACAGCGCGCTGCCCTGGACATTAATTGCATTTTTAAAGCATTTTAACTCTGCCCCGAAATATTATCATGAGCTTATTATTATCACCACAGTTCCGCCTTGCCCGAGTTTCGCTCAAACTCGGGCCTTCTGGAATAGCACCCCTGTAGTCTGTTTATTTCTTGGTATCACATAACGAGACACATGTCGTAGAGGTAAATATTTCGTGTTACAAACCTTCTAATCACTTTCCCAAAAATATTTTTAAATGACACATTGTTTACATACGTAGTCTAAACTAAGCAATCCTGCTGATTTTTAGACACTGATTGATTCATCTCTAGTAACATTATATCGAATACTTTTTTGCAAAATTTCTCAGATTTCTACTTTAAAAGATTAGGACTTTAAAATATGGCGCTGAGGTGGTGCAACATTTTGAGCATATTTCGTCTGTATAAGTAGTTGTCAGATTCCAGTCAAATATACTCCTAAGCTTGATGTTCATCCTCTGAAACAAGCACAGTACCTACCTGCGGTAACGCCGTCACACCAAACACTTCACTGGATTGTGTTAGGTCAAACGCCCACACGCCAAGTTTCTGTTCTTGCCCGGCTACTTTTCTTTACGTGTAGTTGGCTTATATACTGGCTGTGTTCTTTGGAAGTTAGCGCACTGACTGTGTTCTTTGACGTACATGACACTGCCACTTTCCCCCCCTTCCTTTTTCGTTTCCTGCGATACATTAGTGGTGCAGCCAAGAAGTTTTCTTTCGTACTTACATTCTCTCACAAGGGAATTTTAGTAGTTAAGAAAGGTCAGGAAACATGCGGGTAATTTGAAATCTGTCCTTTTAAATGCGAATTCCCTGGAAGTGGTGCATCGTTTTCCGCCAAACAAAATGATAGTGAGGTACTGAGGTATGAAACTGCCAATCTTTCAAATGAGCCGACGTTTTATGTTGTCTTCAGCTCTCTGTAACATGGGCTTGAAAAAGATGGCCTTGGTGTGCGACTCCTGCAAGCCCTGCCAATTCACTTGACGCAAGTGGTATTATTCTTTATGTGAGCTTCGCACAGAGACAATTATTTATTTATTTATCCAACTCCCCCTCCACGGCAAAACAATGTTTCCTGAAACCTCTCCCTCCCCCGTTTCCCACTGTACCGAAGTTGCGGGACATTAAAAAAGAAAGTACTGTGCAAAATATTACTCCGATTTATTGTGATTACAATTTGCCCTCAAAACTATTTCTAGTCTCCATGACTGTTAGACAAGGACCACCATATTGATTTGAAGAGATGAGAGATTCCTTTCTAACTCCTGAACGAGTAAGTAACCCGTCGACTGCAAATGTTCTGCACATGCATTTTCTGATGTAATTTCTTGCAACAGAATCGACTGCTCAGCTGACAGCACATCGATACTTATATCATTTAGGACAGTGGCTGGATCCAGGGAAGCGCGATTACGTAATCGAAACTAAACATTCTGTATGTAGCAGATTATGTACCAAGTTCGAATTTTTCACTCGCTCAAAACAGATGCACTTTTCTATATACCATGCGCCATCACATCCTCTCCGGCTTGGACAATAGAAAAGATTCTCGGGCCACTTAAGTCCGCGTACGGACTTGGAAGGCGAAAGCCTGACGCGTTATTCTGACGGGTACCTTTTATACAGACGTCGACACAGCAGCCACGCTATTTTACCATCCTTGATCCAGTTTATTCCATCCTAATGCACTTTAATTCGTCCTAATTCACATTAATCCAACATAATTGATCTTATTTAGCCCAAGCTATCTAAATCCACATCAGTCCTACTTTATAAACGACCTCAATACAACTCAATCCACATTATCCATCTTAACTCACCATACTCTCACCTTATTCCGTGCAAAACCCTCTCACGAGGGCCTTTAGAGATATTGCGAATAAATAAGTAAATAAATAAACATATATATATACATCCCTTACCTATAACTATTCAATTTTAGTTCATCTTATTCCACCTAAATTTTTCTTTATTACCCATAATTAATCCTATTCCGCCTTTATCTTGCCGTAATTTATTTTACTAATGAATAATTGGTTATATTGGTAATCATTAATCATATCTTATACCCGGCTGGCATACTTTGGATCACTTCTGACCTTCGATGGGTTTCGTACCTTCAATGTCGACTGCAGGGTCACTCGAGGTCATACTTCCAACGACACATGTAAGGCTTTCGCCTCAAGAAAACGTGACACTTTCCGATGTTTTAACCTCCTGCGGTGCCCCGCCCCCCTTCTTCCAGTATCAACACCATGGATAAAATTTTGAACACAACCCAACTGTCCACGTCCCTCCCACAGCATTGTTGTATTTATCACCGCGCACTCAACTTTCGACTAGGTACGCTAGTTATGATCCGAATCTACGGGCAACTAGGACACACCTGTTTGACTGAAAAACGCCTTAAAAACGCTAAAAAACTATATTGTCTCACCGAAAGGATTCACAAGGATGGCTCCAGCGGCGGCAGCATACTGATGTACACCGTTACGTTGGCGTAGGCCGAAGGCAGATGGCGGTATGTGCTTGTGCGTGTGTCAATGAACCAAATCCCACTCGATTATGTGAAATTCTGTCGTGCCGGTAGCCGCAAAAGGATTGGCAGGTCCCGGCCATAGTATAACTTAGTAAAAACACAATTGGAAACAATTATATTTACCAGTTTGTCCAAACCTAAACTTGCCTTACAAATTGGCCTAAATTGAATTGTTCTCCGTCACCAATAAGAAAAACAAACCCAGTTGACGTAGGGAAGAAACGGAAATTTGAAAATGGAAATCCCTCAGTTTAGAGAAGAAAACCAGTTCGCACAATTGGAGCTCCCACCAACTGGGAAAGAGTGATAATTGGTACAGAGAAAAAAACAATTAGGAAAGACGAAGTGTGATTCCAGAATAAGCTGGGTAAAGGAAGCCTATGTGTACTTGCACCACGATTTCGGAAATCGTTTTATCATATAGTCCAGTGGTATTCTGTTATTTCCATTTTGTGCGGGTAGAAATTATTGCACCAAATTGAAATGACGCGATTGGAAATCCTGTTTCTCGTTGCATTTCTAGAACTGTGTCTGTACGTACACTCCTTGTTGTATTTCGTTCTTTTTCGCTATTTATTATTTTTTCCCATTGCCCCCACTATTTAAAAATATACTTGCCCACTTTAGGCACGATGGGTAGTTTCATTGCGAACTGTAGCTGTAATTGGAAGTTTCATTTCCAATTGTAGACCAATTGAGTACTCAGCTGGCACGGCATATTATTGCTGCATAGCGCATTGTGCGAATTGTGAAAACAGACTTAAGGGGACCCTGAAGCGAATTTGTCAAATTTCTGTTTTTATTTGCATTCCATAGACGAGTCAAATAAACGCACTTTTCACAATTTATCCTGTCAATAAAGCAGTATTTACTTTTATCGCCTTATATAAGAAGACATACAATGCGACATTTGCTACAGCCGCAACAACTACAGCAGTGACGCGAATTGACGCGTATTCGTCTTGCGATGGGACTAAACGACGTTCGAGATCTTAAAGTCCATGCATACGCATGGACTTTATAATTGTTATTTATTTCTTTAGGAAGATCTTTAGTACTGTTGGAAGCAAGCATTGCATCGGGATGTAGTCGTTATGGTGTATTTTTGCAGAGTTGTTTAAACCAGTTTAGGTTTCGCGCAACACGTCTGTGGCTTCTGGCGTTATCTGTGATCGCGCATTTTATCAATACTTCAGGAATCGCAATTTCTCGCTATTCCCATGTTGTGCTTCAGAAATGGGCCGGGTAAACCTCCTAGCACCGATTCTAGCGAGCAGGTATCGTTCCATGCAGTGACGAAGGAGGAGCTGAGGCGTAAGCAGTGCTGAACGCACTTAATATCCATAGGTAAGTGGCTATATACTTTGGCACCAATAAAAGATATTAGGCGACGACCGTATACATTATCACTTTTGGCCAATTGAGGTTGTTATTGCATGGATGTCGCGTATCCCGCAAAGGCATTGAAAAAACTGATGGCCGGTAAAGACTATTCAGTGTCAAAACTCTGTTAACGAGAACGGCTGTTTTGTAGTCGCGAACTAGGTTAAAGAGCATTAGGCTGAGTTCGTTAAAAATCGGTGCCGAAGGGGAAGTCCTTGGAAGTGATACCAAGATTCTCAAGGCCCTTTTTTAAAGAATATCAGAATATCATGCTTATCGTGGGAGGAGTGAATGTGGAGGGGAAGAGCGTGACAGGTGGATGGGAGGGGTACAAGAGAGGCATTTGCGTGGAATGGGCGGCAGACTACTACATACTAAGCTTTTTTACACCCTTTTTCGCATAACGGGTTTAAAGTCTTGTCCTTTGGCGGACACTTTTAAAGGGCGTTTTGGCTTAAAAAGTGTGTAAGAATGAAAAAAGGTATTCTTGCGAACGACCTAAACAGGGTGTCAGGTTTCTTAACACCTTAAAAAATGATGGGGGCAGCGCGGCTACGCATGCCAGAGTGGATCGGCTGAGCGCGCAGCGTGACATACAGACACATTCAACAGGCACAAATCACACTTGGACCGCGAATGAATTGAGCATGAAAACCAACGGGATGCATGGGAAGAGCGAGTACAAACTTACTGAGAAATACATGTGGTCTTCTTGCTTTTATATTCAGCAGAGGAAAGTCCTCAGATAGAGTCGGTGGGCTTGTCACCAAAATCAAATATTTTAGCGCTAATTTTGGAATTGTTCATTTTAATGTGAGCATATAGAAGTCAGCATGCGGTTTTGCTAAATCTTTCCAAGAGGGGTGTTCATTATTTTAACACCCTTTTTCCCACAAGGGTTTAAAACTACAAATTAGGGTGTTTGAATCAAATAAAATGGGTCTGAAAAACCACCAACTAAGAATAATGTTGTAAAAGACCTCCAACTTAGGAGGTATTCATAACCGTGTTACGAATGAGCTTGCCGCTGAGCTTTTTTTCAACACTCCTCCGCTGTGCGGCGAAGCCTCCAGTACGTGCGCCTTTCAAGCAGACCATCCCTGTCGGTGAATCACGCTTGCAGCCGACAATTCAAACGCTTCGCTACACGTCTGGATCACAGGCGCCTCGCTGTCGGCGTTATCAAACTTCGATGGCGTGCTGACGCAACACGCAGAGACCTGTCCCAAGGACACGGAGGCCCCGCGTCCGCTGCGGAGACCCCCTCTCTCGGACTCAGAGTGCGCCGCTACTACCGACTGCTCACGAACTCTGGAAAGAGTGTCGTGTGTGTGTGTGTGTGTGTGTGTGTGTGTGTGTGTGTGTGTGTGTGTGTGTGTGTGTGTGTGTGTGTGTGTGTGTGTGTGTGTGTGTGTGTGTGTGTGTATGTGTGTGTGTGTGTATGTGTGTGTGTGTGTGCCGTTCGTCACCTGTGCACAAAATAGAGGGAAAGCTTGTTTTCGACAGTTGGCGCTTTGGGTATAAATAAGACCCCCCAAGCGCTGTAGTTCATTCCTGTTTGAGCAGTGAATCAATGCTGTCACTGTGCTCGAGTCCTGTACTGTAACCTCGCCCGCCGGGGCATTGTTATTTGGCTTCGGCTCATGTCTCGCTATGAAGTAAACAAGTTACGTTTGCCTTCGGCTTCTGGACTTCTTCACGGTTGCAACATTGGCTGGCCGCTCGCTTCAAACCACGCTACCACACATATGTCGGAAGCGACGGAGCTCGGCTCGGGTCGGCCTTTCCGTACGCAACAACTGGTTGGCAGCGGTCGGATGGCAACTTCGTAACCGTGTAAGTAAGCGCAAAATGAACAAGGACGAACGAAGTGAACGGGAGCGCCGTGTCCCGTTCACTTCGTTCGTCCTTGTTCATTTTGCGCTTACTTACACGATGAATGACCAACTCGCCCAAGAAACCACTCTGATGAACTTCGTAACACCTGGAGCCAGCGGTTCGAGATCCAACACCACGGACGTCGAGGCGGCTTCGGACTTCGCAGAATTCACGGCGGTCAATGGAGTTTGGGACTTTTCTTCACTGAGTTTTACCAGGCTTCTGAGGATAGCTGGTAGGGCGTGGGTTTTTGTCGCGTGGGTTATTCGCGCAAAACAATTTTGGAGCAGTGGGAAAGCAGTACTCTAGACCAGCCATGAATTAAAGGCGTTGAAAAAACCGCAGTTGTTGGAGCTTGCAAAAGAGTTGCGATTAGATGTTTCGGACGCGCTGAGAAATCCAGAGCTGATACAGACTATACTCGCTGTTGGGGCTGACTTCGACGAGCTGTCTGAGTGCATTGAGGTGATCAATGGCAGGGAGACCGCGAAACGTCAGGCTGCAGAGGCAGAGGCTGAGCGCCAGCGTGAGGAACGCGAGAGGCAGAAACAGGAACGCGAGGAGAAAAAGCGAGAACAGGAGCTCGAGAGGCACAAGCAGGAACAACAGGAGGAAAAGAGACGATAGCATGAGAAACTCATACACGAGCAGGAGGAAAGAAAGCGACAGCATGAGCTGGAAATAAAGCGTCTAAAGATCGACGCATCTCGATCCAGGCGTGAGAGTGACAGCAGCGCGCCAAGCCTGCAGTCTGCGGCGACTGAGCGACCTACGTTACGAATAAGTGACCTAATGCGACCCTTCAAGGTAGGAGAAGACATCGGTCTTTTTTTTTGTCAACTTCTAGCGTACGTGCGAGAGGGCCCAGTTTAGCCGAGACTCATGGCCGCAAAAGCTGCTTACGCTTTTGCCAGGTGAGGCATCTGACGTGATGGCCCGCTTGCCAAAGGAGGAGGCGGAGGACTACGAGAAAGTCAAGTCGAGCCTCCTACGTAAGTACAGGCTGTAAGCAGGGGCATTTCGCCAGAAATTCCGTGAAGCCCAGAAAGCTAAGGGCGAGTCATACTTGGAGTTCGCCTACAACCTGAGGGCTAACATGGAAGAGTGGCTCAAAGAGGAAAAGGCTTTTGGAGAGCACGACAAGGTAGTTGAGTGCTTCGGTCTCGAGCTGTTTTACCGCCATCTACCAGAAAACTTGAGACTCTGGGTGCAAGATAGGCCAGGGGTAAATACTGTGGATCATGCAGCTCAGCTAGCCGACGATTTCGTCGCACGACGAGGTGCGCAGGGGCCGAAAGACGGCCAAAAATTGTTCAGGCCGACGCCTGATAAGTCGGGGCCCAAAGGCAGTGCTCCCCAGGAAGACGGTGGAGCTAGCAAAGTAGTTTTCGTGGATAGTGAGACTGGCCGCGAAAACGAAAAGAGCGCAGACGCTGAGGAGCAGCGCAGAAAGAAAGCTTTTGAAGCGCGCAGACAGGCTGCGTGTTACAACTGATGCAAGACGGGGCATTTCGCTGCGAATTGCAAGAAGGGCAAACTCGTTTTTCACGTGCTCGATCAGAGTGAAGATAGCAGGCAGTTTCTTGAGCCGTACGTACGTGAGCTAGTGGTCAACGGTAAACCGTGCCGAGTTCTTCGCGACTCTGCTGCGACGGTAGACATGATCCACCCTTCGTACGTTGAACCAGATCAGTTGACGGGACAATATGTTTGGATGAAGCAGGCCGTAGCAGCACGAAACGTGCGCCTGCCGATTGCTAAGGTCAGCATCGGAGGTCCGTTTGGTGAACTTGTCACGCAGGCGGCAGTATCCCCACAACTTCTTTCGGAATACAGGTACCTATTCTAGAACAGGTCGGATCAGCTTTTACGCGAAAAGGGGCTCAATTTCGAGAAACTGCACGGGAAAGAATCAGCTGGGCTCGCTGCGAAGGGCTCAAGTAACGATAGTGTCGCCACCTCCGAGAGGAATGGCGAGACTCAGACAGATAGCGAGGATGGGGCAATTCCGGAGGCTCACGACAGAGGGCAGCGTAAGTACACTGTGTGTAAGACCCCTACTGTGAGCGGAGATGTGTCAGCATCGTCGTGTTCGGAGTGCTCAGGTTCACGGGAGGCCTTGAAAACTGCTACCGACCCGAACGCGCGCAGTTCGCAGGCTAACGATGTTCCGCGGGAAAGCCTGAACCGTTACGTTAGCGAAAGGAGGCAACGCGAGTCCGTTGAAACGAAAGGTGTTTCTCCGGACACAAGTTCCGAACCGAGCTGCGCTGTGACAGAGCCGGCAGTCGAGACACTGAACGGTTTTCACGGGGCAGCTAAGCTTAACGACGCCGCCGCCATTGAGCGAGTCGCTAGCGTTCCCCCTCCAACTCAGATACTCGATGTCGAGCAATGGCCAGCCGAGCACGTAACGATTCCAGTGTCGCCTGGGGTTGAGCCGTCTTTTGAGACCGGGCCGCCCGTGCCTAGACTGGCCTTGACAACCGGAAAGGAGAGCGAAAACACCCTTTGGTGTTCGCTTCCCGACAGTGTCGCAAAGAAGTGCGACAAGAGCTCCTATGCCGACCTGCCGAGTGGCAGCGCCGCATGCTCGCTTTGAGCCGGGTCTCAGCGGCCCTCGGAGCGGCCAGGAACGAAAGCGCACGCCTTGCTCGAGCGGTAGAAAGTAGGCCAGTTTTCACCGCCCGCTCGAGATACGTCTTGGAAGAAGGACTATGTCCTCTCGACCGGTCGCAGTCGCTTTCAGAGAACAGGCGCACCTAAGGTGCGATTCAAAAACGGGAAAGCTCAGGGCGATGAAGAGAGCTCAGATCGCAGCTCTCAGCGCGAGAAGTAGCCTGTAGACGCCTGACCTTCTCAATTTCATTGTTTTTCCTGATGCAGGTTTCACCCTTTACGGTTACATTTCTTTTTGTGTGGGACATTTCCAATCACTCGAAATGCCACCTTTCAAGTTTGTGTGCTTGGCTAAAGTACTGCTGGGCTAAAATATAACTGGTGTAGTTAGTTGTTAGCGTATTTTACCGCAACTAAAAGCCCGGTAGAGCTTCAGTGTGGATTTGTCTTCGCACTTGCTGGCGATGCGGTTGTGTCTTCCTGTGGTGTTCTGTTGCTTGCCTGACCAAGCCAGAGACGTTCTTGAGAGCCACTACTCGTCTAGTGACCGGCCCGGTGAAGCTTCAGCACGGTGTCGTACGGTCCAGGCCTGGAGTCGAGCATCTGGCGAGCACTTCTCTCCGAAAGCATCCCTCGGGACAACGGTTGAAGAACCTTATCCCTTGGGATCTCGGACCCCCGGCGGAGAAGCTGTTACGAATGAGCCCACCCCTGGGCTTTGTTTCAACAATCATCGGCTGTACGGCGAAGCCTCTACTACATGCGCCTTTCAAGCAGGCCCTCCCTGTAGGTGACTCACGCTCGCAGCCGACAATTCAAACGCGTCGCTACACGTATGGATCACAGGCGCCTCGCTGTCGGCGCGATAAAACTTCTATGGCGTGCCGATGCAACACGCAGAAACCTGTCCCAAGGTCACGAAGGCCCCGCGTCCGCTGCATAGACCTCCTCTCTCCCCTCTTTCGGACTCAGAGTGCGCCGCTACTACCGACTGCTCACGAACTCTGGAAAGAGTGTTGTGTGTGTGTGCCGTTTGTGACGTGCGCACAATCTAGAGGGAACGCTTGTTTTCGACCGTTGGCGCTTTGGGTTTAAATAAGACCCCCAAGCGCTGTAGTTCACTCCTGTTTGAGCAGTGAATCAATGCTGTCACTCTGCTCGAGTCCTGTACTGTAACCTCGCCCGTCGGGGCATTGTTCTTTGGCTTCGGCTCATGTCTCGCTATGAAGTAAACAAGTTACGTTTTGCCTTCGGCTTCTGGACTTCTTCACGGCTGCAACATTGGCTGGCCGTTCGCTTCAAACCATGCTACCACACGTATGTCGGAGGCGACGGAGCTCGGCTCGGGTCGGCCTTACTGAACGCAACAACCGGTACACGGGTGGACTGAACCTTTCCTACAAGCGGGGGGATGTTTTGCACCTCACGAGGATTAAAACAATATAAATAGGCACAATTTATTCCCAGCGCAGCTGTTTAAGCTTGAGCCAGGTTCTGTGGCGTTAGCAAAAAAATACCAACTACTGCGCCGCCTGTAAAGGCTGCACCATCTCGGATATGGTTTATAACAGTGCAGCCGGCATTCGAGCCTGTTCAAGTGTGAGCACAGGGGCCGCATGCGTATGCGCACCTCGAACTGTACCATCTTAAACGTACTAGTCTTTTGGGGATACTAAAATGCAAAAAAATGGCCCAGCTTGCGCTAGTGGTGCAAGGCTGGAGAAACAGCGGAGCTGGGGGTCGGGCTAGCTTTTTTCCTCCTTAGATTCGCTGTCAGTTTCTGGGACACACCTGAACAGCCTTGTAAATTTGGCTAAACTTTGCCTCACGCATCAGCACTTAGCATATCCTAGCAACAACATCGCCGAACCTAACAAAACTTAGCAAAGTTTGGCAAAACATAGCAAAACTTAGCAACACCGGAGGACGCTGGGTGGACTTCCAACTCAGCTTTTTTTTTTTTTTTTTTTGCAGCTGTGCACTTATTTCACACCCTTTCAACGCCCTAGAGAAAACCAAGGGTGTTGCAGTTGGTCAACACCCCTTTCGCCACACAAAAAGAATGTAAAGCTACAAATTAGGGTCTTGGAACCTAAGAAAAAGGGCGTAATGACTTCCAACCACCCTTATTCCACTTATACTACACCTTTTTAGGCAACAACGTTGTAAAACGTTTAGTGTGTATATATAGCCTTTTTAATTCTAAAAGTTCAAATTGACGTTTCACGTGCCAAAGCTAAAACTTGGGCCATGAAGGGCACCGTATATGGAGACGAGCGATCATTGCAGACGAACATTTTTTTTTTTTTTGCTTTTGAACATTTCTTACGAGGTGGGGAGGAGAGTATGAGGGATGTCTTGTACTTCGCACTGCAATTATACATGCTTGCATCACCTTAATCAACCAAATGCTGAACACCTTTTTCACAGACTTTCACCTTTTTCAACACCCTACCACAAACCAAGGGTAGTGGAGTTGGTCAACACCGTTTTTTCCATACAAAAATGGCGTAGAGCTACGAATAAGGGTGTTGAGATTCAGGAAAAAGGATGCAATGGCCTTCCAATACCATTTTTCTACATATACTAGGGTGTAACAAGTTTAGTGTGTGCAGCGCAAACGGGACGGACCTTTTGGTGTCGCTGCTAGTGGCTTATGCTGCCATGCTGCAATGCTTGACTAGTCACCACCTACAAGTAAAATAAAAATTAATTAATACGTTCCACGTGAGGCATGCCACTAATGTGCATATAATGACCCGCTTGGTTCTTGCTCTCCATGTTTCTATTTGTCCATAGGCCAGACGTTCCGTCTTTCATTTATATTCACCTTTCAGCGCCGCACATACCCGGAGTCGTGTATTTTATTCTGGGACCATTACTAGGGTACTTGATGCGTATGTATACCTGCACCTGCGCCTGCCTGTGCGTCTCGGTCCACAGTGAGGAGAACAGTTATCGTCATCTGCTGTTAGACAGAGAAACAACGTGGTCTCTCACATGACCCCGCTTTACCCTCTCTCATCAAGGGTGGAATGATACGTAATTATGACGGGCGCTATGATTAACGATGACCCTTTCACAAGGGACAGCAACCAGCGTAATTCTGGTCTAAATTTTTCTTGATGAGGTAAAATAGGTATTCTCCAATGACCATTCCGCCAATATGCAGAATGGCATCCTCTGTGTGCGCGCTTGCTTTGGAGTTTATCACAGGCAGAAGCTCCGTTTTCTCTGGGGCTAGTACAAGGCCTTTATAGGATAAAACATCCTCGAGTGTGTTAACCGCAGCTTGTAGTTCTGTAATCATGTTCTGTTTTGTGTGGTATACAGCCTTCGGTCCAGATAGCAATATCGTCGGCGTATATGGCGAACCGCGTAGACGTTTCCTTCTCCAATGCCCTTGCGAGCTAAACCATAACTATGTTAAAAAGTACGGGGCCAAGTACAGATACCTGTGGGACTCCCCTCTTGTTGTAGTATGTCTTTGATGCCCATCCGGGTAGTCAGCCGTAGATTTGAACCGGTCGATTTTTGAGGAAGCTGCGTAATAAGGTTTGTGCGCGCACACTGGGGAACGTCTGCGCAAGAGCTTTCAGTGCCGCCTGGTCGACTCTGTCGAAGGTTTTGCGGAGGTTGACAGTGAGGACATAGTTGGGAAGATCACGGCAATGCGCTTTTCGGTTTATTACTCTTCTAAGCATTCAGAGACAGTCATGCGTACCAAAGTTTGGTCGGAATCCTGTTTCTTCTGGATGAAACCAAGCCTTAACATGTTCGAAGTAGTATTGCATTCGGTTGTTTAATAGTCATTCCATCAATTTATACAGCGTAGGTGTAAGAGAGATCGGACGCAGATTGACTACTTCTGAGGGGTCTTTGCCAAGGGTTGGGATGAGATTGATAAAAGTATGCTTGAGGGTTTCCGGGGTTCTCCCGATTGCCAGGAGTCGTTAATTAAATTACGCAGATGTTCAAGTTGGGGTACATCCAGGTTGCGGATATTCTGCCATGTTATGCCGTGATGGCCTGGTGCCGATTTCGTTTTGCTTTGCCGTATTGCAGCCCGGAGTTCCGCAGGTGTGAAAGGGGTGTGCAGAGAAGGGTCGTGATTATTTACAGTAATTTGAGGTAAATAAACACTAGGATGAGAAGTAGCTGATGAGAAGATGGTTGTAATGATGCTTTTTTTTATGCTGTCCGCAGGGGCAGTAAGCGTTAGAGTGGCGAGGAGCGGCGATCATTTCTTTCCTTTTCCAGCCATGCTTCTATAGATGCGCCAAAGCCGAGAGAGGCCTAGCTGTTTCCCCATTTTGTCGCACAGTTCCTGCCACTTGTCATATGCAAGCTGCTTCTGATAATCGCGAATAATTTGAAATTGTTGCGAAGTCTTATCAGGTCCCAGTGTTTTTTGCCAAGTGGTCGGAATCTACATGTGAGGTCCTTAGCTATTTTTCATAAATTGGCAAGGTGACCGTCTAGTGCCGGTGTGTTCAGAGCAGGCGGCCACTTACTCTGCATTTTCTGTTGCAGGCCGGACTGTCTAAACGAAGGACTTAAAATCAGTAGATATCTCCGATGATTCATTCCGTATTACACGGAAGCTGATCCAGTTGGTAACTTTTAAAGTTTTATTTCGAATTATCCGTCGCCCTTTGAGCACAATCCCAATAGCGAAATGGTCGCTGCTCCAAGTGGAATCGCTTATTTTCCGACCTGATGCCACTCCATGAGAGGTGAAGGTGAGGTTACCTGTCGTGTCTCGTTGTGAGGGATGGGCTCCAACTCGAGTAGCCACCGTGAGGTCGTTCAGGAGAGTGCGGTTGTTCATAGCTGTAACTTCGACTTCACGAGCCCGCTTGTTTTAGTCGGTATACCCCCAAGCTGGGTTTATAGCGTTCAATTCACCTCCTATCACCATAAAGACATTAGGGCACAGATTTATGACATCCGTCAACCATTGGAATGAAGGTTGGAATGAAGAACTATTAACTGGTGCGTAGTACACTGATACCACCAGTATTGGCTTCCCGGATAGAAGACGAGCATGCACTAATATCACCTCAGCTCGCTTTGAGGTGAGACCATCTAAACAAATTTGCACACAGGTAATGTTACTTCTGACCAGGAGTATTGAGTATCCCCGTGCTGAAGTTGTATGGTTACCGTCGTCATTAAGGGTGGTTTTACGGGCATTAGTAATTGGATCAGAAAATGTGATTTTACCCCGTATAATCGGAACACATCGTGTTTCTTGTAGGAGTACGAAGAGGGAACGAATTTGCTGTAATTTTTTATATAAGATTGCTGAACATGTAACGTAGCTACGGCAACTCCACTGTAATATGTTAAGCGTGTGTATTGTTGCGCGAGAAGATGATTGTTTCTTGGGGGAACTTTCCGTGGTGGTTCCCGTTTATCCGGAAGTTTATTGGGGATGTACTCGATCATGGCGGACGTCTCTTTCATGAAACCCTCCAAAAGAATGCGAATCTTTCCCATTTCGTCTTCTCGAGAAGCTCGTTCCTTGTGAACATCCGATCGTATTATGTTCAGCCATTGCATATGTTCTGGTTTAAGTCTGGGCTGTGATGTAGGTGTTAGTCTCTTACTTTGGCTCCTGCTGCGACGTGTAGATCCCTTGGGCTGCCCTGTCTCTTGTGGCGTCGATGCTGAGGGATTCTGTGCTGCCAGTTCCTTCTTTAGTTCCTGGTTTTCTTTTCGTAGCTGTTGTACTTCTTTACGAAGAGATGCCAGTTGTGCAATTACTGCTGAGTTCAAGGAATTTTGCTGTTGAAGATTGCTTTGGCGCGCATGTCGGAGGCCAGTGGCAGGAGGGTTAGGGGAGGTGCCTCTCATGAAGCTACACCGGGCACTTTGTGGAATTCTGTCTGCCCATGATACTCCGCGAGCGCTATCGTTGTCTGGTGAATTGCTCTTCGCTGGGAGACGGATCTGGCATTTCGAACTGACCGAGGGCCACATTCAGAAGTAGCTGGATGTCTTCTGCCACACGTTCGACATACCGTGGCGTAGGAGCAGTGTTTGGCCATAGGGCCTATTTGATGACAATTGTAGCATACCATGCGTTTAGGGTGGTAGGCTGTGACTTTGACTATAGCCGTATAATATTTTACAACGTTGGGGAGGGTGGGGGAGTGGAATGGGATACCTGCTCTGTTAGTCTTGCCTATCATCTGTACGTGGATCACCTCGGCTTCCTCACATAGAATCCAACGTTATATATCCTCATTAGATTCATCCTGTTCCTCTTCGATGATGCCCCGAGTGGTATTGGGATGATGTTGCTATGCTTTAACTTCTACGGGGACAGAGACTACTTTGCCGTTATGGTGTATGTGCACCACGTAGTCTGGGAAATTCGTCAGGTGTACTTTTCGTCGTACACAGTGATTAGTGCGCAATTGCCTGCAACGTCATGCTTGTGCGATGCGATTTCTGCTAGGAAGGTATGGGAGGCATTTACACCGACCAAATGGGCAAAGGCACATTTATAAATGTCACGAATGCTGAATCTTGTAAGTGGTCTTAGCGCAAGGGTCAAGCGAGGGCGACTTACCCGGTCCATTTTGGAGATGGCAAGCGCTGCGTTGGGTGGTGCTCGCTGCCTTGTAGAATGAAGAAGGTGGTTCCTTGCATCCTCTTGCGATTGGTCATGGTCCATAACGTCATCACGGTCTACCAACTCGTCTCTTAGCATGGTGTAGATTTGGTCAACGCTGTTAGGAGAACCGTTTTGAGCCAGGGCGAGGCGCGGGCGCGACACAGGCGTTGTCGAGCGCGACGACGCACCGGCTGCATCAGGCTGCCTCCCCGGAGGCAGGCCCACCATTGCAGGCCCGCGCGACGAAGGGGGTAGCGGTGGTGTGGCTTCAGTTAGGCTTTGTCGCACTGAGACTTTTGACGCGCGTAAAAATGTGCCGGGCGGTACAATTGACCACTGAATGGTAGCAATGCGCTCCCGATTACTCGAGGAACAAGCCTATAAATACCTTGTAGTCTCAGGGTACTTCGTTCGCACTTAAAGCGGTATTCATACGGGGGAGCTTTTCAGCGGAGAAGTCCGAGGGAGGTGGCGACGTCACCGTAGGCGGACCTCCGCTCGGCCAGCTCCTTCGCTCACACAGCGGATGCGACCGAAGGACGGATATCAGTGCTTGCAAACCGCTCTCTCCGCCGTCGCCGATGCGCAAGATGGACGCCTCCATGAAACGTCGCTACGCCTCAATGGCTGCAGCTGTGATAGAAACTGACCATGACGACTTTCTAGACAGGCGGAAGCAGCGATCATGCTGGGTGAAACCGTAAATGGAAGAAAAATCTCTCAGTGTATAACGTGTACAAGTTGGAACTTGACCCTGACGAATATAAACCGTTACTGCGAGTATCCCACGACGTGTTTCTGCAGCTGTTGGCGCGTACTGAAGCCCGGCTGCAGAAACAGAGCACAAACATGCGGTGCCCCATAAGCCAGACCTTCTCGTCTGCAACTTACTCTTTGGTACCTGGCGTCTGGTACGCACATTTCTTCAAGATTTCATAGCTTGTCAGCGCGGTGGCCGGCGAAAATTTAACAAATATCTAAATATCAATTGAATTCCGGTTAACACATTCGGGACAGTTTTACTGCGTAAAACGAACCGGTGCATATTTCGCAAACCTTACACTACGAAAAAAGTAACAAATGTCTTCAGAATTTTTTTTCGTGGTGAGAAAATGCAACTAATGAAATAGAAACTTTAAGAGCTCTCTGTCAAAGTAAGTGTTTAAATAAAGATGGGCTGAATAGCCAATAATAAAGTAATAATACAGCTATAAAAGCTAATAAAAACACTTCTATCAAATGAATGTTGGCGATTCAATGCAATGGGCATTCATAACGAAGCGACATTCGATAAAATGATATAGAAACTGCATGAGAGGTGTTGTAGCAAATGTAGTGAATTGGTATTATTGATGTTCATTTTTAGCCTGCATGTTAACTGGGAAGCTGCTTTGATATATTTTGATGCACTACGAATGGTTACTATTTCTTGTAATGCTAGCATTTCTAGTACACTTGAATTATCAGGAGTTTACTGAAAAAAGCCAAGTATTACGCCTCTCAATCTTCTTTTTTTTTCAGATGAAATCCAGTATTCACTCAGTCGTCTTTTCCGTGCCCAAAACAGTTCCGTAAATGACGTAATACATAACGCGTGCGAAGTCATTTACGATGAATTGAAGACAGAAATGGTTTCAGCACTAAAAAACGTGGAAGACTGGCTTGCCCTTGCCAAACGTTTTGAAAAACGCTGGCAGTTTCCCAACTGGGTAGGAGATAGCTATGGGAAGCACGTCAACATTGTTAAACCAGCAAAGTCAGGCTCTTTGTACTTCAACTACAAGATAACTTGCGGTATAATCTTCTTTGCACTAGTAGCTTCAGAATGCAAGTTTGCATATGTTGACGTTAAAACCTCTGGATCGAAGAGTGCTGGATCAGTGTGGCAAAACACACCACTGCAGAAGGCTATCACTGGCAAGAAGGCGCACCTGCCCGACATCATGGCCACATCCTCAGGGCTCAAGCTGTCTCCCGTAATAGTGGGAGATGATGCATTTTCATTATCTCCAAACGTGATGAAGCTGTATACGGGGCAAGAGCTGGCGCCTTTACAAAGAATTTTCAACTACCGGTACGCCCTTTCCCTCAGTTCTAGAGCGTTACCTAAAGCATCATTATGCATATTGTTTCAGGCTCTCCAGGGCACGTCGAGTTGCCGAAAATGCTTTCGGCATCTTGGCACACCGGTTCCAGTTTCTTTTGACAACGGTGGATTCCAGACCCGAAAGGCCAAAGAAATTGGTGCAAGCAGCTTGTGTCTTGCACAAGATGCTGAAGGGGGAACAGTGTGAGTCATTCGAAAGAGAGTGCAACACACCCTCTTTCGAGAGCTTCTTTCGAGCAGCCACACATTTTTCTTCTGAAGCACTCCAAGGGCAGGCTGGCAGCAGTAGCCGTAGCAGCGAGGGAAAGCCTCAGCGACTACTTTTCTGGCGATGGCGTAGGGTCCTGGCAGGAGGCGCGTGCTGGGGTGGATGTTAGCGGCAACAAAAACAAAGCAACATGGCCCAAGTGTTAGCCTGGCCCCGAAATGTGCGAAATGGGGAGACTGTACATTAGTGTCCATCGCATTTTTATTATTGATAGCACTAGAGTCGTTCCGTGATGAGTACCAGAATTGTGGCTTGCCACTCAGCACGCTCAGGCACTGTCATATGCCAATGTGACCGGCAACTACTGCACCAAATGCTGAACATTCGTCGAGTGCAAGCGTGGGAGTCTCCATGCACTGTGCCATTTTGGCGAGTGCTGCTGTACGCTTCTCCAGCAGCTCAGCAGCTCGTTGTTCCTGGCCACAGCCGGCCTCCTCTTCGCAGGGGGTCCCTCTCGCTCACAATGGCTGGAACTTGTTGCGGCAGGGCTAGGTACCGGGCTCGGTGGTGGTTCTCAACAGTGGTCCCCTCCCCGGACTGCAAAAACGAAAAATGAAATGGGAGCCACAGCTTAATAATGCAGGATTAGTTTATGTAGTTTTTTATATCAAACTATTTAACATGTCTATCATTTGGCGCACAATAAGCCATCATTGATACACGATGACTTTGTAGCTATACTGTACTGTTGCATGTAGTCTTGTGTGCTGGTGCTGCCTGACTTGCAATATAAATGGTTTAATTTGCTGTCTGTGGTCACGTTACCTGTTGTAATATTCAGCTATACTACGGCATATATGTAAGTCTCTTCTACTTTTACCCACTTGCTCTGTGTGAGTTTTCAAACACCAAAGGTCGAAGTTCAACAACTTTGCAACATACAAGAATTAGCCCCCAAAGACCCACACCACCTACTGCGGCGAACCAATTCTGTATTAAAGAGATAATGAAAATGACAGACAACGCTCCAATAAAAAGTTCAATTTCATTGCAATAACACTCTCTTCCTGCAACAACAATCCATAATTATGAGGTGGATGCTAAGAATGTCTTTACGAGCAGCAGTAATGCTGCACCACGTCTAGACTGAATCAAGTACAAACGTATCTTTTCTCGAACTGTACGGCAGCAGGATAGACCACAGGAACATGCATGCCCACATATGGATGGCTTGTAGTTACACTATGGGCCCACCTTGCGCACTTGCGCTGTTCTACATGTCGCACAGAGATGTTGAAAGTATTTGTGTGTCATCCTCAGGATTTCGTTTTTTTTAGTTCTATCTCTTTAGTTTTATTATTGTAAAAAACCTATGTTCTGCACCTGAGTGATTTATTGTAAAAAACCTATGTACTGCACCCGAGCGATATGTGCGACAATAAAATGACCGAGTGACAGACAATAATATCTGTCTTTTGTTATATTAATCTAGGTATATGCTAGCTATGCACACCATGAAAAACAAATCAGCTTGCGTGTGAAACAAAGTTCGCTTTTAAGCAAACATTTTAAACACAAATGCTATTTCTAAAATGATTCAAGTAGAAAAACAGGTTGTCGAGGGTGAGAGGCACGTAATTGCTGATTATTCATGGAAGATTACTACCTCGGGAGGACAAAACTACGTCAGTGCACATAAATTCTCACCGTCTCCGCACGTCCAAAATCTTCGCTGACACAGTGGCTGTCTGTAGGCTGTGTGGCCCCGTCCAAGAACTTAATGGCGCTATAAAACTTCCATTTACCGACGTAAAGTTCATCGGCTGATTGGCCACTTTTCATCTGTACAACATTCTTCTTCTCCACGCGGTATGTGCGCCGCTTGTTTTGGACGAAATATTCCAACCCGTCTGAAAAAAAAAGCTTTAGCGCACTTGTTCGCAACTACTGTTGAGACGTCGGTATATAATCATTCTCGTGCTTAAGTCTGCAATCATATAGCTTTACTTCACCGCCGCAAATGCAGTATCCGTTTGCAGTTTTGAGCATTCATTAATGTAATCCGTTGCAGTTTTAGGCGTTGCAAATCCAAAACAGTGACATAGAAAGACTCGCGCTTTGGCGTTTACATTTGACATGCAGCCACTTATCCCCAATAATTTGGTCACCGAACGACACTTCGCAATAAACCAAAGCCACAGAGTAACAAAGCTGCTGTATTCACTGCTTGAAAAGCGGTTTATTTACGTAGAACTACCCGAAAGAGTTTGCAATAAGAAAAACGTGCTAGTCATCCGCTGTGTACGGCGCCAACTCGGGGTGGCGGACGGCCATCTCGACCGCTATCTGCCTCCAGATAGCATTTTTTCGTGCCTGTTTTGTTGTAGTCAGCATTTCCCCGGTCTTAGAACACCTAGAATTCATCTAATAACGACAGGAGGAAAAGCGCTCCCTGATCTCCAAACTTCTACATGGCGCCAGCCGACAGACACTCCGGGGCATACCAGCAGGAGCCAGCGGAAAGACCAGCAAGAGCAAGGAAATAGATGATAAATGACGTTCTAAGAGGCACAGCTTAATTACAAACACAACATTAAAATAAAACATGAAAACCATAAAAATAATCATCAAAAGCAATAAAAAAGTGCCTAAAACTTTAGTTTCTGCTTGTTGCCAGACGAGCCTAAGAAATCCCGCCGCCTCCGCCGCCAAGCGTCGGATCGTTTGTACCTCGCGAGAACAAGCTCCGACCTTCGATCGGAGCGGCATGCCGGAGAGAAAGTGTGACCTAAGGGTCACGTGGCGCGCACTCCTAGGAGCCACACGGCAGATTTCTGCGTCGTGTGAACATTAACAGAGCACAAAGGCGGAGCCGATGTGGGAGCAAACCACACCGACCCACCTAGCGGTCGTTTTTGTGTGCTAGGTTATCGGTGCATGTGTTTTAGGGGGTGGGAACCTTCACCGCTTGGCGAGATCATGCTTGGACAATCATCGAGGCGGTGGCGCCATCTGTCGGCCCAGCGCGTCACCTTCAGCTGGCGTGGCGGGCATCATCGCCGGACATTGCGAGTCCTTTAAAGGAGCCATGAAGAGGAAACAAAAGTTTGTTTTATTCGAAAGATTAGGTGTTTCATAGTACCCCAAGCGCTTTCCCGGAAGCAAATGATGCTTTATTCACTGAGAAATAAGGCAATTTAAGCCAAAATTTTAAATCTCCCGCTAAAATTGCACATTTCGTCACGTGAACAATGGCGTCATACGAGCCGGTCCATGAAACAGATACTTAGTATATCGACTCCATATAGCACCCACACGCGGGAGTTGACCGAGACGGCGGCCATTTTAAAAATACTAGTAAAACCTAGTGCACCCGCAGCCCTAGTCATGCAATCGCCTGATCCGGAGAACAAAACTCTCGCCGAGGAGCTCGGGCTTTCATTTAACAACCTCACACCACTTGAACGCTCAATGCTTCTAAGTGCACGAGCGGCAAGAGTTGTGGGATACGCGGTGGACGGGAAAGCAACCATTCCGCCATAGCCACAACAGACGAACGCCCAGCCGTCGGCACCGCTACCTCGTCAGCCCCGTCGCGACGGACGAATACAGACGGGTACGTATGTGCCGTATTTTCAATTTCAGTAGCAGTATCGCTTATGCCAGTTGGCCGGTGTCGTGTATGGAAAGCCGTTCGCTCGAGCTCTCTGCTCCGACCAGAAAGATTCGAGCGTCAATGCGCGGTGTGTACGGCAATTTTTTTCCCCAAGGTCAGAGCGCTTCGCCGAGGTTCGTCGTTGGGCAGCACATGAAAGGAGATCTCACCGGCGGGGATGTCGCACTCCCTCGACGATTTTCCCGTACTACATGGGCATTTCAAAACACAGCAACGAAATTTCATTGTAAAGTACTCGAACAAACTGAAGTTTTCAGTGGTTGTAAACTGGAAACGAGCTCGTAACGGCAGCAGCAAGCCAACACGACCTCCATACCGAAACCTGTGCGACGAGTGGCACTATCTCGTTGCTGCTCTGTGTTCCTTACTCCCCTTGTTTCTATTTTTACTTTTGCTGGTTGGCGATATGACGGCCAACCTCCTGTGAAGGGATTACGATACCCAGCAAGGCCGCAGCTGTGCGTGCTGGGACGGTTCGTTGGCCCCGAAGAGCCTTGTACCCGAAAATTCGTCTGCGCGACGGTGGCGACGGCGAGATGTCGAGTTCGGCAGGCGGTAGTTTCGTACGCATTGGCATACACGCTTGCGTGTTCGTTCGGAACTTCAACCGTTTACTCCACCGTTCTTTGTCATAAAAAGAATGTGCAGTATGTTTCACGGGCATTTAGCTCGCTATGCAAACTGTAAGCCCTGCCTAACATGCGTTTGCTTTTGCCGGCCTCCGCCAATCGCAGAGCATTCTCGAGTGACATCATAGGTTCTGTTGCGGAAAATTAGCTGGTGGGTCGCATGGTCATTTCCTTTTTTCCTAATTATGTAGCTTATTTGAGCGAAGTTTGCGTTATAAGTGGTGTCGTTATGGTTCTAACGAGGCAATCTTTCGAATGAACCAAACTTGTGTTTTCTCTTCGTGGCTCCTTTAAATATGTATGGGTTGGTCATACTCGTCTTCACGCGCTGTTCATTTCTACTTTTCTTCGTTACTGAAAAACTGCATCTTCCGCCAGTGATATTGTACGCAGCCGAAGGAGCCAACGTTTATTGAGTTGCCGTGGCGTGTCGGGGCACTTGGCGAGGGGGGGGGGGGGGGGCGCCGTGCCACCAAGCGTAAGCATGAACAGGCTGCTCATGCATGCCCGGGTTTTGGTGGTGAAGCACGGCAAACTGAAAGGGAGCGTCCAAGGGGCGGTGTCTAAAGATGTTTATTCGCTCTATATATATATGATTTGATATATATGATATATGATGGTATATATATATGATATGCGTAACAAGCCGCACTGCTTACGTTATATAAGCAGTGCGGCTTGTTACGATGGTGCACATAAAGAGGAAGCGGCCCTAGCCTGGAAAAGTGGGTAGCGAGGCAGCTTACAAAACATGTGCACGTGAAACCACATGCCACGGATGTACAGCACCATACAAGGCGAGTCCGAAACTTGTCTGAGTCCAGTAGAGGTCGCTAAAGGGAAGGAAGCTTAGATACGTGCACTGCAGTTCGTTAACAGGCTGGCGTACGGTGAGTGATGCAGGCTCCGGTCTTAACGGCAAAGGCAAAGGACGGGGCGTGGCTTTGGTGACAGGTTACGCTGCATGATGGGGTGAGCATAAACACCAGCCGCCGTGAAAGAATAAGCGCCATTGTGACGCAGACTACTCTTCTTGCAGGCTACGTGCTGTTGCGAATCGACTGCGGTGTTTGTGTGTTGACCCGGTGCCCACGTTTCCACAGCGCATAGCGTCACTCGCCGTCGGATACTGGATACATTGTACAAGCGCAAGGACGGATCACAAGAGGAAGAAAATTACAAGGCGAACGCTAGCGTCATGTGGTTTCTTCCTCCTTCTTAGTCTTGTGATCCGTCCTTCCTCTTCTGATCCTTCCTTGCAATGTACCCAGTATCCTCCAAACTACGAGCCCAACTTTCCGACCTTAATTCACCGTTGGACTTTGCCATGGAGGATCTGTGCTCGGCGGCGAAGCCCCCGTACCAAAAGAACTCTGCAGATGCCCACATGCGCCGCCACGCAGGCGACCTAAGATTGCGGCACGCACCGAGACCCTCTTGCGCATGCTCGGGCTCGACGTGGGGCCTGTTCGCGGTGTCTGACTGATCGCCTGTGTGACTCAGTGAGAGTGCCTTTGATTTTGCATGTTTAACTCTGCTTTGAAGCTTGTATAGGCACGTCTTGACCGTGGCAGGAGGCTATAAAATCGCTCCTCTTAGGGCGCGTGAGTCAGTGCGTTTGGTACATAGCTTGAGGATGGTACTCCGCCTGTTTGAACTAGCCCGCCAATGTGCTCCTGTACCGTCGTTTTTTTCCCTGCTCTCCATGTATTAAACAGTTTAAGTTTGCCCTTTGGCCCTTCCTAGTCGAAACGGAGGCAACTCTCCGCTACCTCTACAAGACAGGGTCGCACTCATTCGCCTTGTCCTGTAATAGTACGCACCATGACAGCACAGGGGACCGCTTATGTATCATGACGGCGTAGGCCTGGCACGTAGGGCACTGTCGAAGCTTCATGATAATGCCTGCTGACAACACGCAAGAACGGAGTAGCAGGTTCCGATCTCGTGGCGATGGATTTTTAAGGGCTGTGGCTTGACGACCTCCCACACGTGTCGTGTCAGCAGCATCGATCAGGGGAGTAGCGACCCCGTAACGAGAGGCGCAGTAACCGGTGCTCGCTCGTCGGCGTATGGTGTAATGGCTGGAGTTTGAACGGCCTGGAGAGATGGGTGACCCGACATACCATGAGCTGACCGCCTCCCGCAGCGTAGTACGCTAGGTACCCCAGCGATGAGAGTTGTATTTCAAATCACGTCATCGGGACGAAGGCTAGGCATACCAGCGAGACAAGGTCGAGCACCTCAATTATGTAAAAGTGCTTTTATAGTGGCAAGAACCAACAGTGCGGTTTCTACCCATTTAGTAAAAAGGCCGTGAAAAGTAGGCATCAATGGCAGCTGAAACATTTTCCCGGTGTCTTCACCGTTCTTGTCCAAATAAGACGGACACGGATGGAGATTACGTCCGGGTATCACCAATGTTATGCTGCCGTTGTGGTTGTCCGGCCGCATAACGAAGGTGTCGATAATTGCTACCATTCCACCGAGGCGGCCAGACTGTTCTATGCACGATTCGAGCTCTAGTGAAAATACAATGCCTGCCAAATGGCATGGCAGCGTCTAATGACGATCATGAGAATGTAAGCAACGCAGTGCACGCCATACTGCAGGGGATTAATCTTCACTTATGCATAATCTCGGCGTTGTAATCTGTCCATATGGCTACCTCTTGCACACCCTAGTCTACCACGTTGCTAAGGTGAACCTACTTGTTAATCATGCCGAATCTTATGTTTTATGATCACTGATGATAACAAATCCCAGTAACAACAAAATAGCGCTTACACAGGAGAGGATCAGACCACAAAGCCCAAACCAGCGCCATCACGAATCATAGCTTTGAATGGAATGATTGATGTGGCCCTCTTGCTTTCCCAAGCATTTTGTAGAAGCGCGGGGCTTGGGCAATATCCTTGAGAATTGTTTGGCCATCCGCCAGCACACACCTATAAGGCTATAGTCTTTTATTGCGCTAGTTTAAGCACATGTATAGCAAATCCCCATTTCAAAACGTTCGTGCTTTTGAATCATGCACCCGTTCGGTTAGTGTGTACGAACAAATGGCACCAGAACAAACAGCCCCGGAACTAATGGTCCCGGAAGAAATGGTTATAAAAAAATAATCCATACGCCGTATGTATAAAAACATGGTACCGAGCACAACGCCGGGAATAACGTTGCTGTACAGCAACGTTATTCTGGACGTAGTGCTCGGTGGTAAAATCAGTCGGTAGAACGGTTTCACGTAAAACCGTTCGAACGACTCATTTTTTCGTGAAATAAGGCTTGCTGGGGTCAAGTTATGCCAGCTGTGGCGAAAAAAAATCACCCACCTTCGCAATTGAGAAGCGCAAACAGTGGAAACTGCGGAGTTGTGGGTCTTCACTAGCTTTAACTTGGCTTTTCTTATGTTTTCCCCTTTCTAAGAGAGGGATGGTTGAAAATCGAAGCGGTCTCCATGCAAACTGAGTTAAATCAAAGTCCTAATTCCACCCTGCTAAAGTCCAAGTTCCAAACTGCCAAAATCCGAAACCAAAGTCGACTTCAACTCAGTCGGCAGTCCGCAGCCAAAGTACAAAGCCAACGCTCTCGATATACGAACCAAAGGAGATGCTGTACGCCCCGAATGCGATGATCGCGCAATCGGATAGACGCCTGTTTCATAACGCGAGGGACCCAGGTTCCATTTCCGACAACGGCAAGCGTTGTTCTCTTCCCGATTCACTGCCCGTGTTACTGTTCTCCGCCGCTGCTAACCCCGTACCCCTAGGGCCTTTGTGGTCACGCCAGGGGTGAGATTGCTGGTTTGGATTCCCGGGACCTCCCTAACCCCATTTGCTACTTGAGGCATGCACTCCCCACACCTGTTAGTGGGCTCCTTGCCTCCTCGCCATTTTCCCTCACACTTCTTCGCCCAGCTTTTTTTCGCTCTCCACTTTGCCGAGCGGAATTTCCCGTTAACGATCCGCGCGGACAGAAGAAAGCTTCGACAGCTCCGCTGTAAAAATTGTGCAGAAAGCGATACACCCATTTGAGTTCATTTCCGAGAACAAAAATAAAAAGAACCCTCACTGCAAACCAAACTAAGGCCTGCATTTTGCATGCTGACATCGCCCTGTACTATTTATTACATGGGCTGTACGAGACGTGTAGCATGCTTGCTACGAGACGTGTAGCAAGCTTGCCGAGTTGGTACGCGTTCATTTCTAATACAGCACGCGAAAGACGTGACAACATGGCAAAGAATTGCAGACAACGAACGCCGACTCCCAAATAAGGTTCTTTATTCAAAAAACACAATAAAAAAGTTCGTGTCATTTCCTTTGTCTGGAGGGGGGTGGATCGCACAATGTGAATGTAACTGGGACATGTAACAAAAAACTTCTGCAGCATCAAACTCGTCTACACTTTAATTCTGGATGGAATTCTTATGGTGGGACTTCCTGACGCGTGTACGTAAGAATTTTCGCTGACACCGGGCATGCATCTCCTTATTTGATAGTAACGAATAAATCGAGCGGCACGTGTCAAATGATGACAACGGAAGAAACGACAGTAGGGGTTAATTCAATCGCGCGGGTAAAAGCCCCTCTGGAAAAAGTTATTTTCTGTTCTTAATCCTCGACACGTGCCACTTGAATTATTTGCCATTTTCCCATGCTTTTCAGTAAAGTCCTTTAGTTGAGGGTCAGCGTTTATCCTTTTTAATTATTTGCCACGCAGAGTCTTTCAGCCGTGTTAAGAAGGAGCTCTTCAAAATGTAAGCAAAATAAAAGGCGCGCAGATAAATTCCTGGTGCACGTAAAGCCAGCAAATTCAGGTTAAACAGCTGCTTTGCAATACCGCTCCCACTCAGCATGAAAACAGCTTCAGAGTGAAATCATTAACCATCATTACGGGTAGCAAGGGTGGATCCCATTCCTCTTAATAAGCGTGAAAATCGCAATGAGAGGTGCCTTCACGATCCGGCTTCTAATGAAAGGCAGTGGACGTATGGATATATAGACGCCCTGACTACAGGAATCACCGGTGTGTTTATTTGCAGGGTCCTTCGTTTTCCGGTAAATATAGAATTTAATATATTTTCGCACCAAAAAAAAAATCCGTAAAAGTCAAGTTAAACCCGATCTCTACCATAAAATGTACACTTGACAAATATTTCTGGCTACAAAAAATTTCTGCAGTCAGAAAGAAACTCATCTGGCTAAATGAAGTTTCACTGAAGGCATAACGCTTAGCAGTAACTTTCACTCAAGGTGTATAATGTAACCGCAGTCAAATTGGTCATTAAACGGTAGTGTTTACACCAGTCACAGCCTGCGAAAACTAGATTGGAAGCGAGTTCATTTCCCTTCCGCAGGCTTGAAAAGATTGCTGGAACATTACCAAATGGCACGAAGCAAAATTACTGAACGCACTCCCACCGCCCTAGAATAAATGTCTCGCTAACGTTGATGATGATCATGATTACATTAATGTATAAAATTTTACCCTCAGAAGGAACTGAGCGCCACTGCCGGGTGACAAACTTTTCATTGATACGTGTCAGACGTTAGCCAGTGGTGCTATTTCAGTGCGAGTGAACCCGCTACCCTGTCCCACATCCTGCAAGCCCACCACCACCACCGAGACGAACAGGGTGGCGGACGAGTGAATACCGGTCATTGCGCGATCCCCAGTACTGTGACACCCCAAACGCGGACACCGCTGACGCGTGCGCAAACGCGGAGTGCGCGAGTGATACATGTGAGAACACTACGAGTGCGAGCACTACCCCGACCGACATCCCACCGGATGTAGTGACAATGATCACATCGCCGAACTGCGCGCAGCAGAGGCAAGCCATCCAGCGGCTCGAGGAAGCCCTGGCTCGGCAAGAGCGAACGGAGCACTCTGACGCCGGCGCGACTCACTACCGTGCTCATCCAAGGGTACGGGGGAGAGGCTGCGTGGCTGGAGGAAGCTTAGTAGCTCGAGCCGGGCCACTGGCCCAATACCCCTCGAGGCCTTAACCAAGGCAGGAATGGGAAGAGGACACCGCCTACTTCACAGGGTCTCCTGATTCCCCATCCCCACGCAGGATCGTGCAATAAAGTCTTTCTCTCTCTCTCTCTATGGGCGGAATTTCGCCTAGGTACGGCGTTGTAACAAAGTGCCACATATATAAGGGATGCTCCATCCAGGCGGAAGAAAATAGTGCAGCCCGTTCCCCACGCTTCAACCCATGGCAGACGGTTGCCTGCCTGGCTGTGGATGTGAGAAAATCCAGATGGCCTTCGAAAAGGCAACCACTGCCGGGCTGGGAAGCCTGAACAAAACTGCCGCTTGACTTTCTGCGACATGTCAGTGCGCTAAACGCTTGCCATGTAATGAAAGAAACAGAACAAGCCGTGTTCGAAAGCAGGCCGTCGTCTCTGCATGCTCTTGCGAAGTATCTGTTTGTCTCACGCCTTGACTCCTTGGAGAGAGAGATGCATCAGGAGAAAAGCTAGCCAAGAAGTTAGCGAAGAGAAATATCGGAATAGAAAGTCTCTATTACAATAAAGCAATAAGAATAAGCGAGGACGGAGGGAAGGAAGCGTAAAAAGAGCAACTCGCAAAGAATGCACGGGGATCAAGGATTCCACGAAAACAATTTAGATTTTGTACTTGCCTCCGGTACTTGACGATTTTACTTTCTGGGACATGACGCCTGAAGTGTTCCCCTGTACTCGAAAAGCTGAGACTCCGCTCTCTGACTTTTTTAGCGCTACTTCGTTTTGGGCCTCTTAATTTTTGTGTGCTCCCAACCTCCTCTCTCTTCTCGAGCCAGAAGCGCTGCGCGGTGACAGGCCGCGGGAAGGGAGTGTTCGCACGTACATTTCCATTCCTTGAGACGTGGAGTACAGAGCGCTTGGGAGAGTAAGACAAATAACCAAAGGACATAATCAGCCCTGCTTCTTTATCCCCCAGTTTTTCCGGTGGCTCGAGCTGGGAAGTGCGGTGCGAGTTTGCAGAACAGGACCTAGAGAAGTGTACGACGCAGGGCATCCCCGCCACTGCCCGTCCGGCCGACGAAACCGCGGCAAAAACCAAAGGGGAGAAAGTTGGAGAGAAAGTTTGAAGCAAGAAACCTCGAGCCAAGAATAAGAAAGACGGCCGCCAACGGAGCAAAGAAGCAAACAGGTCCAAAAAGTACCCCGCGTGCTTGCGAGGGGCTCAAGGAAAACAGCCGCTGTCTGGGCGGCCGAAGGAAGACGACCGGCACTCCGCACCCGGGGGGGAAAAATGACATATTTTTACACTCGCCGCCGCTCACCGGGCTGCCGCTGTGACCCGAAGAAGGCAATCCATCACCAAACCCAAAGTCTCCCTCCTCCCGCCGCTCCTCCGAGACTTTTTTTTTTCTTTTTCTACCTTGCGCGCTGCTCCTTTAGGGGCCCCTCAGAAGCGAATGACTACCCTCGTGATGCTGTCGGCGCCATTTTGTTGGAAGTGGTAATGGGCGTCGGGCGGAGAACAAATTCTGCGATCGTGTAGCTGTCAACGTTGTGGGCTGCGGGAGCTTTGAGGCCCCTGACGGGCGGCTGGACTGAAACTCCGTTTTTCCAGTCGCGGGAATCTCACAGAGAAAGAGAATCGCTCAAATTGGCCCGCCTGTTACGGAGTGAGTGCAGGTCACCTAGGACGCCGACGCATAAATTTCACCGGCACTCTCTGCCTCCTACTCGTGGGTATGCTGGCTTGGCTGGAATTTCGCCTCCTGGAAAGCATTCAATGGCAATATCAACAGATGTGATACGCACATGGCCTGACAGTAGCTGAACGTAAGTGAGCTAAAAATGAAAATCTGTTACAACGCAAGATCAAAGGAACGTCTAAGGGAGTGCGCGTGATTGTGATGGAGCTTCAGTTAACCCCGTGGCCAACGCCACAGACTCTTCGATTCAATCTAACGGTGGAACCCTGCCCAGAAGAGCTGTTTATTGGTCCCTTTATGTACTCAAATAACCGCCAAAGGTAATGAAATAGCTAATATAATTACTGCCTGTAAATAAAACCGGCGCATGCCCTGTCGTCTTGTTGGAGGTTGAAAATGAATAACTGATTGATTAAAACGTTTAATGGAGCCGAGTAAAAATAAATAAAAAACAAACAGGAAGGCGGGTGGCCTTTTATCAGTCCAGAAAGCCAGGAGCTGTTTCCGCTGCTCGGCACATGAGATGAAACGTTCTTGAAGAACTTCAGGCCGCGAGCTGGTCAATACGCATTCCCACTGCTCCTGGTACGGGGAGGGAAGGGGTGTTGGATGGTAGGGGCATCCCCACTCAACGTGGTACGTGGTGCAGTGAGTCTTGCAAGACCGTCAGTTGTAAGAAGAAACGTTTGCGGAATTACCGAAATTCCTGACTTGGGGACAATAGCTTCTTTCGCCTGAAGAGATATAAAAACTTGAGAGGTGCATAGTAACTTCCTATGGGAACTCCTAGTTACTATTCACCTTTGCAAGACGCATATTACTTGTAGCTTTTTGATAACCTTCAACAACACCGAAATCGGTGCACGAAGTACACGCAAACTGTTTCGTTCGGCAAGCTCACGTTCTTTTCCCTAAATTTCTCCTCTGCTGTACCCTCGTTTTAGTTAAACAGTCTTGTTACACATTCCTCGGTCTCGTTAAAATATAGATGACAGTTAGTCGCAGTCTTACACCTATTCTCATCGCTTGAGTTTTGCCCTCAAGACGTATTTATTATATATGCTTCTCGCTTCCATTACACAAACGTTTTGGTTGCATTGCTCACATGACTACTTTACTTGAAGGGGCCATGCAGACGAAATACAAGTTTGTTTTATTCGAAAGGTTTGGGGTTTTATAGTGCCCCTAGCACTTGTCCGTCCGCAAACGATGCTTTATTCACTGAGAAATTAACCAATTTAAGTTAAAATTTCGAATCTCCAGCCAAATCGTGTGTTTCGGGACGTCTGTGATAACGTAACAAGCACAGGCCTTCAATCGAACTTTAGTGTGTAGTTAGGCTCTGCAGCGACTTGCGGAGCCTTGTTCACCGTCAGTCCTCCTAGATGGCACCACCATCCTGCACCGGACCCCTGCCCGCCTTTGCTTTGTTTTTGACCGTATTTGCACCTGGCTTGTTTTTGTTACGGTAGGTAGTAGAGTATAAGACGTTGCGCTGCTGAGCACGAGGTCGCGGGTTCGATTCCCGGCCGCGGCGGCCGCTTTTCTGATGGAGGCGAAAAGCAAAAACACCCGTGTGTACGAGATTTCGGCGCACGATAAAGATCCCCAGGTGGTCAAAATTAATCCGGAGCCCTCCACTACGGCGCGCCTCATCGCCTGCGTTGCGTCGGCGCGTTAAACCCCACAATCAATCAATACCTCGTTATAACGTAACGGGATATAATGAAGTAAATGAAATTCCCCTTGAAGTTTCCATAGACGCCCATGTATTTAGGACTTCGTTTTAACGAAGCTATAATTTCCTCACTAGGGGTATAACGAAGCTTTATTTTTTCACAACGAGCATTTACGGACCCTTTTGGTACCCGTCAGGTCAATTTCTTATAGCGCGCAACGGTTTGTGTCGCATAACGGATGCGGTAATTCAAAACTTGCGCTATCTACGGGCCGCCAACTCCAGAGCTCTAAAATGGCTGCAAGCGCCTGGACGCACGCGCGAGGTTGAGCGTTACCCGGGCTCCAGGTACGGTGCCTGGACGAACTCTACCGGGATACGACAGGCCTGCTGAGCCCCTCCTTTGGTGCTCATGATGACGGCGAGGACGGACTCGAAATCACGGCGGCAGCTGAAAAAGCATCATTTGCCTGAAGAAGGCGCGGGAAAATCTATCAAAGACTGTTTCTCTGCTTAGTGAACCGCCAGCTCGTGTGCTGTCGAATTATCTGGATGAGCTGTTTTGCGGGAATAAAGTAAGGATTCTTTGCCGATTTTTTCTCTTGTTTTTTTTTGTTTGTTTTGTTTTGTTTTCGCAGGATGCTGTGAGTTTCGGTGGTAAATTGTCGGTATAAATGGACATTGGCTACAGCGAAGTAATAGTTATAACGAAGCAATTAGGAGTTCCCCTTCAACTTCATTATAACTAGGTTTGACTGTAATCTGTTTGTGTAGCATGGGGTATGCTCGACAAACAGGGTCACGTAAGACAATGTCGCTTACGCTTATCTGCCGCTGTCGTCTGAGACAACCCCAAAGCGCCGGACTGTTGTGCAGCTATAGCAAGCATAGTGCACACAGTACCAACAGCAGTATGCACTGGTAATTTTATGCTTACACGCACTTTCGCAACTTCCATTGTTTGCACCACCATTCTTACTGCTATAAAATGAATATGCATAACATTTAAGCGATAATAGCTCCTTCTGCAAGCTTACAAGCCCTGCCAAACTTGCGTTTACTTTTGCCGGCCTCAGCCAATCGAACGGCTGTGCATATTACGTCATATGTTCTTGTGCGGGAAATGTGCTAGTGAGTCGAATGGCCATTCCCCTTTTTCTAGTTTCGTTAAAAGTGGACTCAGTATGGTTCTAACGAGGCGGCAATCTTTAGAACGAACCAAACTTGAGTTTTGTCTGCATGGCCCCTTTAAGTCCCTTTTGATCTCCCAACGGCGATGTGCAACGAAACATTCCGGCACGCTCGCCTGGGGATACGTAATTCAAACACATATTTCGAACGCATGCCCTGGATGCATGCGTCTCTCTCTCTCTCTCTCTCTCTCTCTCTCTCTCTCTCTCTCTCTCTCTCTCTCTCTCTCTCTCTCTCTCTCTCTCTCTCTCTCTCTCTCTCTCTCTCTCTCTCTCTCATCAGACACGGGGGTGGGGCGGAAGGAACGTAGGGGGAGTCTGTTGATGCCCGACAGGGCATGCAGAGGTGTGTATTGGTGTCGGGACTCGATAAGTGTCGCCGACGGCAAGTGTTGCCTAGATAATTGGCTCTGTGCACCAGTGTCAGATGGCTTACATTAGCCGCTGCAATGCTCTTAAAGGAGATGCGCTGTCGGCGTGATCTCCCGGTTGCGCTTCGCACCATCGCCGGCGAGGCGAGGTCAGATCGCTAAGAAGATTGATGGATCGGCGCGTGCTGTCTATCCATCATGTGCGAACAGCAATCAGGTAGGAACAGCATTCGCCACCCTTCGCGCTGAATTCGGCAGCTGAAAACTGTTTGTTGGTCATGTTGCTTTTGAAAGACAGCTGCACCTAAAGCACGCCATCTTAGCAATGTTCTCGCATGCATCCCATTCTGATGCAGTCAGAGAACGGCTATTTTCACGGCGAAGCCGCAAAATGATCCTTTTCCAACTTCGTTCGTCGGTGTCGTCAAAGCAACTGTATGCGACTGACCGGTTTCGTTCATGACTTCGTCGGTATTGCCAGAGCAAATGCATGCTACGAGAGACAGCGTGAGCCGAGATAACAGAGCACAAAGGTGAGAGACGGGGAAAACCGAGCTAGTTTCCCGCTTGCAAACGGGCCATTCGGGGGCACAAAAACCGCACATGCGGCACGATAAACGAGGGCTTTTCTTGAAACAGTGCCAGCGCCGCCTCGCGTGTAAGCTGGAGATGTCATCGCGGCACTCCACGTCGATGGGCGCTCTATAACATCGGTCAACACCTAGTTCGGGAAGTTCGGGACCGTTAGTTGGCTACGGACGAAGGCTGCACTCCTGCATGGAGCCGAGCCTGCCAGTCGTTCTGCTGTGTCTCGCGGGCGCGTTCTTTCTGCTGTCACTCTCGTAATGGCGACCCAATCTCGCATGACCAACCCATGTTCGCTATCGTAAACATGGTAACTGGCACTGCGACCTCAACATTTTATAGCGAGACTGTTTATAGCTAGGGTTCCGTGAATTTTTGTTTAGCGTGTGCAAAACTGAGGTCGCAAATTTGCTGCGAAGTCGTTTGACTCTGTGCAGAAGCTTATTCGCCTCATGACTTGGATATGCATTTAAGAAGAATATTGTTACCAATAGGCACCATTGTTAGGATCAGCAGACTCTCAGGTAGATAATAAAAGTTTCTCAAAGATTTGCCGCTGTCGGACCTACGTCGGCCTTGTCTACGTTTGCACCGCCCTCTCTTTGCCGGCGTGAGCTATTGCGTGTCTAGTTTCCTCCGGCTCCTCGGGACGGCGGCCCCGTCATCAAGCCAGGTTGCAGTTCGACATTTCTAATTTCCCTCCTGTTCTGTCGCCGTAATAGACAGGCCGCGAATATACTGAAATCCACCTACGCTGGTCATACATTTTCACAGAGTGGAATGGCTCATAAAATTTCATGTCCGCCACTCTGGGAAAGGGAGCCGAAAAACCCTATCATTTACATAGGTTTAGAAGTCCATCACTTTTGTGCATTCTTGGGAGCAATGTACCCCACGTGTCGAAAGACACCATCAAACACAGAGCTAATGCTAGAGGGAAAGCTAGCCGCTCTTCCCGTGTATTGAACCGGAACCAGAACACTGCCATGACGCCACCCCTGCCGCGTTGCCCGCTGTTGTTATGTCTACAAAAGTTCGCGTAATCGTGCGTATTCTTCAGCCACGGCCGCTCGATGAAAGACGTCTCTTTCATCGAGTGGCCGTTACCTTCCATCACTGACCAACTCAACTCTCGGCCCTCAGTCCCCAGAAGCTGTGGAGCCCTTGTCCACGTCGGCGGTCAGTACAGCGATTCAGTAGAGGGGGCTAAGACTCTCTGGGTCAGGACAGGCCGCCTTTGGAACTTGACTCTGGCAACGTTCAACGAACACACCCTGTCTAGCGAGCGGAGCTTAGCTGTACTACTAGAGGAGCTCTCGAGCATTAAGTGGGATATTATAGGGTTAAGCAAGGTGGAGGCTTCATGGAGCTCACTAGCGGGCATATTCTGTGCTACACTGCATTCCAAGAGAAGAGAGTACACGGGGTAGGATTTTTATTCCACAGAGAAATAGCAGGAAACGTGGAGGAGTTTTTCATCATTAGCGAGAGAGTCGAGGCTGTTGTGATCAAGCTAAACAAGCGATACAGGTTAAAGATAATACAGGTCTGTGCACCAACAACCAGCTATGATAATGGAGCCGTAGACCGCTTCTACGAGGACGTTGAATCATCAATGAAGAAGGCAACAACACAGTTCACGATTGTGATGGGAGACTTTAACGCAAAAGTCGGTAAGAAGCAAGTGAGAGAAAGGTCAGTGGGAAGCTTCGGTATAGACAATCATAACGATTGAGGAGATAAACTGGAGGAATTTGCAGAGAGAAATAACCTGAGGTTGACGATCACCTTCTTTTACAAACGAAAGAATAGGAAATGGGCATGGAAAAGCCCCGATCGTACAACAAAAAACGAAATTGACTTCATGTTAAGTGAACACCCAGGTATTGTGCAAGACGTAGAGGTGCTGATTCGGAGCAGCGATCATAGGATGGTTAGATGCAAGCTAAGGCTGAATCTCGAAAGAGAAAGGAGGAAACTGGTGAAAACTAAGAAACCCCGCATGAGGTCAGTCAGGGCCAGATCGCAGGAGCTTAAAATAACTCTTCAAAACAAATTCGCGCTTCTAAACGAGCAGAAAGATATCAGTGTAGACAGGCTAAATGACAACCTAACATCGGCAATCAGTGAATCAGCAGCAGCTGTGGGAGAAGCAACATGAAGGGAACAAACTCGAAAACTATCTAAGAAAATGAAGGAACTTATAGCCAAACGTAAGAAGGTGAAAGTGTCAAGTACATGGCTGATCAGATTTAATTAGCCGAGCTGTCGAAACTGATTAACAGATGTAAAACAAACGACATTTGTGCATATAACATGACAGTCATCGAGGAAACGCTGCAAATAGGGGGCAGCTTGAAAGAAACTAAGAGAAAGCTAGCCGTCGGCAACAGGATGTACGCACTCAGAGACGAGGAGGTTAATTACGCACAACTTGGACGAAATAATAAAGGTAGCAGAACTATTCTACACCAGGCTGTATGCCAGCGACGTTAGACCAGGGGAAACTGCTAAGGGTAGACGCTCAACTTGCGGTGTCCCACTAGTAACTAAAGAGGAGGTAGGAAAGGCTCTCAACGGCACGAAAAGAGGAAAAGCTGCAGGTGAAAATGGCTTAACCGTAGATCTTTTGAATGAGGGAAGAGATATTGTACTGGAAATGCTTGCTGCACTATATGCGGGATTCTTTAAGACTCAAAAAGTACCCGTAGCCTGGAAAAACGCCGACATTATTCTGATTCATAAAAAGGAAGATCCCAAGGACCTCAAGAATTTTAGAACCATCAGACTGCTCTCAGTTGTTTACAAGCTGTTTGCGAAAGTTACAGTTAGCCGCATAGGTGACAGCCTGTATTTCGAACAACCCAGAGAGCAGGCTGGGTTTATGAAAGGGTACTCAATCATGGATCACATCCATATTGTCAGTCAAGTGATAGAAAAATCCTCAGAATACACTAAACCCCTTTACATGGCATTCATAGGCTATGAGAACGCGTTTGGTTCCGTAGACTCCGCAACCGTGCTAGAAGCACTAAAAAACCACGGAATAGATGAGACCTACATAAGACTTAATATATAAGGAATTCACGGACAGGATAACCTTCCACAAGCAAAGTGATAAATTTACGATCCGAAAGGGAAAAACTATTCACAGCATGTTTTGGGGGGAGGGGTATTTAGAAAGCTTGAGTTTGAAAAATAGGATTGCGGAGGACATAGTCTTGCTGAGTGAGACTGTAGAACACATGCAAACAAAACTTGAGGAACTACAGTGAGAAAGCATGGCTGTAGGGCTAAAAATAAATATGAATAAATCTGAAGTAATGAGGAATAAGCCTGCCAAGAACGTTCCCTTCAGCGTAAGAAACGAAACGCTAGAAGAAGTAAAAGAATATATCTACCTTGCACAGATCGTTAGTGCTGAACCCAACCACGAGAGAGAAATCCGGGGCAGAATAGGTATGGGTCGGGGAGCAGTCGGTAAGCACTCCCAAATAACGAAAACTAAGCTACTTCTGTCACTCAAAAGAAAAACCTACAACCAGTGCATACTCCCGGTTATCACATACGGAGCTGAAACTTGGCGCGTTACTACACAACTAAAAAGCAAACTTAGGTCGGCTGAACGGGCCATGGAACGAATAATGATAGGAATAACACTCAGGGACAGGATACGAGCTACCTGGATCAGATAACAAACTAGAGTAGGAGATATCATAGTTCAAATGAAGAAAAATAAATGGACTTGGGCTGGCCACGAGTGAGAAGAACCGAAATCCGGTGGTCAATAAGGGTAACAGAGTGGATACCAAGAAATGGGGCTAGAAGAAGGGGGAGGCCATTAATCCTATGGAGGGATTAAATAAAAAAAATCGGGGGTAAACTGTGGACTCGAGTAGCCCAGGACAGGCGCGGTTGGAGGTCAGTGGGAGAGGCCTTCCTCCTGTAATGGAACTAAGTAGGATTATTATTATTATTATTATTATTATTATTATTATTATTATTATTATTATTATTATTATTATTATTATTATTATTATTATTATTATTATTATTATTATTATTATTATTATATATTTAATGATTGGCCTACTCTGTTTCGCAAACATGTCTGTGAGTTTGTATTGGCGTAACTGCCAACTTCTCTTATTCTGCATTTGTCTTTTATTCTTGAGTTCATGCACTTAAATGACTTTCATTCCGTAACTTCAACATAAGCTATCCTTTCGGGGTTTTTTTGTATTTTGTATTTTATTTTGTATTTGAGAGATGTGTACATTATGTTTCGTGTGTTTCTGTTTCCGTGCGCCAGCACAAAGGCCCCCCCGGCTGTTCCTGGGCACGCAAATAAATGATTGATTGATTGATTGATTGATTGATTGATTGATTGATTGATTGATTGATTGATTGATTGATTGATTGATTGATTGATTGATTGATTGATTGATTGTTATTGCAATCGCTACGTTGTTGTACGTGTCACATTCGGCAGGCAACAAACAGATAGGCTAACCTAAAGCAACAAATAACGGCTGTCATAGCGCCCATAAACGTATATTTGTTTCTCAGAAAAAAAAAAATGCAGTTTCTTCGCAGATCATTTGCCAACTAAATCGAAACTGGAAATTGTATCCAGGATGCAAGATGGGCTGATCAGGGCGCCCAGCAACTGCTGGTTTCCAGGGCAGAGATCGCCAGATCGTCACTTGCAATGGGCCCTTAGACTGAGGAATCACACCCATATTTCTGCGGTGTAAAGTTCTACTATTTATTTATTTAAAATACCTTACAGGCCCCTGTTCAGGGCATTGAGTAAGGGGGGTAACAAAGGAAAAAGTTACAGATCAATCATCACAAAATCACGAGTTAAAAAAAACATCAGAACAACTTATGACAAGGTTCGCAATACACGTGCAAGTTCGAAAACGATAACAAGAAAAGGAAAAGTCAATATCATATCGCACACACGTAAACTGCGCACAAACATTGCAAGTATACTGAATGCTAACACGCTAGTAGGTAAACAGGAGAACAACCAAAGATACCCAAATATGCGCAGACGAATAGCACCAATCAGTTTCTGCAGTCTCGAGTATGCACAAGGGAAAGATAACAGGAAAAAACGCAGAACAATACTTGCGCACGTAAAGAGACATTGTCGGCATGAAATGTTCGTACTCAGGCACAAAGTGCGACACTGGCAAAAAAAAAAAAAGAAAGAAAGAAAAATAGAAAGCCCAAGCTAAGACAGATTGTTTTGATCTTCCAGCAGAGAAAAAAAAAATTGGAGGAAAAAAAAAGGGATACAGGACACGGCAGAAAAAAAAAAATTGCTACTGTTGCTACTCTACATTTTTTACCCGTCTATTACACCCTTCCAGAGATGCGGCCTTTTTTATATCTACGCACTACCGTAAAATGACCTATTTGCGTCTTTATCACAGAATTGTTGGTTTTATCCAATGTTTCCCACACAACTCGTAAACGTGCTCCCCAGAGTTGACGGCCCCGTTCGTCACGGGACCCCATGGAGTCGCGCAGGCCAACGAGAGGAAGCTTCAAGGGCGCCATCCCGAAAACGGCCCATTACGGCGCGAGGGGGAATGGTGGGGGGGGGGGGGGGGGGTTGCAAATCCTAAACGGCAAAAGTGACGGTTTATCGCGATCTGGAAGGAGCAGACCGTAAGCGGGACCACTTTGAAGACGGATTGGAAAGGGCAGTGTTCTTACTCTAACCGTTCACATTACCTTATTAACTATTTCCCGAAGCACTACGCAGCTTCGGTGTTTGCGACACAGGAGTGTTTACAAAACGTTTGTGCGAATGTTTTACCTCCCAAAAACTTATGAAGCACTCAGATTCAAATCAAGGCATTTTTTTTCCCACCTTCCTCTTTGCCCGCTTTCTACTTATGCAGACCTGCAACAACACTCGGGGATGTGGAAGTGATTTATTTTAAAAAAATAGATCACGTCGGCCAAGACGGGTAGGAGAAATAAAATGCCAGAGTTAATGTGCAAGACAGCAGCGGCGGCAGCAGCAATGACAACTGACCTGTACGCTGCCGAACTTAATTCCCTGCGTCTTCGCAGGACGGGGAATGTGCCGAATCGAAACAGGTGTCGATATTCGTAATCCCACTTTTGAGATTACGAGGAGAGGGCGCGCGTGCTTCCGCGCCATCTGTGCCCGTGCCTGCTCCCGGGCTCACGCCTGCTTTTATTTTTTTTCCTGGCCGGTGCGCTCTTCCCTCCTTCCTGCAGCTTTCCCCGCCTAGCTGCGCCATCTCCGCACTTGCTCCCCTTGCAGCCTTCGCTCCAACCTACCGGCGTCCCTTTTCTCCTTTCGTGAATTGTAGCATGCTGCGGCAAGCTGCCATAAGAAAAGAAAAAAAAAGGACCCTACTCCTTTTTACAAATTCAATTAAGAGAGCTCTGTGATATCGATTGTTCTACGATTAAGGTACTCGAGCGTTCGCCTTGGGATTTTCTTGGCGCTCTTTCACTTAAGAGGGAAAAGAAGTAAACTAGTCTCACGAAAGAGGAATGGAAAGAAAACAGAAGATACGGTAAAGGGTAAAGTGAAGGGAGGGTGGCGCACTAGGCGTGTGAGTGGCGAAAAGTGAAGAAAAGAGTAAATGGTAACGTCTGCTCCGAAATTCAGTTCACCTTAAGCGAGGTTCCTGCGTGTCTTATTAGTCCCTTGCGTTCAGAGTCAACACTTCGCTCCAGGATATGACTTTGTTGCACACTTTGTTGGCGCTAGCGTCGTTCGTTATTATTTTTCCTTTCCTCTCCTATGACCGTTGCCGGAAACCTGCACCACTCGAGAACTTTTTTTTCCCTGCATGCCCCGTGCGTTTTTGTACCGAATTTCTTTTTATTATATTGGGAATTTTTTAATGCAAGCATGACGAGCTCCCGTGAAATAATAAAGGCAAGTGTTATCAGGGGCATATTCAGGGGTGTTGTCAGTGGTAACTACAGTTAGTGTTATCGCAGACGCTGCTTTTTATGGGATTTTTTTGTTGCTCTAGCATTACTCGCATTAACTATTGTACTCCGAACAAAAACGGCATCTTTCGAAGTATATATATATATATATATATATATATATATATATATATATATATATATATATATATATATATATATATATATATATATATATATATATATATATATATATATATATATATATATATATATAGAGAGAGAGAGAGAGAGGGGGGGGGGGACCATGTTAAACGCCCGACACATATATCTGCAGAGGGTGGTGGTCGAACGACAGGTTTTCAGTTATAATACACAGTCGAGGTATCACGTACGAGTTTGGCGTTTCGGGCAAGCTCATATAGAACTGTGGCCAAATCGCTACTTTAGCTCGTTTCATAAGAATGGCCTGATCAAATGTACGCACCAGAGGAGCATCAGTGCAGTAGACAATGTCCTTGCGTGAGCATGACGACGGCACCCGACGTTGCTTGAAAGCATCGACAGGGCTGCCGAAAACCGGTCGAAATCCATGTTTTGCTGAGAACGAGTGGATTTCGCGCCATTGTGCGACTCCACTAGTTAAAAGTAGTTCGCGCGAGCTGTTAAGCCGAAGGGTGGTAATGATCCTTCCGATTGCGACGTGCCGTCGAAGCATATGCTAAGGAAACCCCAGCATGCACGTGTCGCATAACCGCAGTTTCGTTACCGCGGCAGAAAACCACTTCCCCGCTGGAACAAGAGTACGCGCACAACCATCCTTCTGCGTCACGCCGGACCAGACACAACGAAAGCAGTACGCTGCGCTGAAGAGGCTATAGGTGACGTCAGGAACAAACCGGATGTTGTCCGTGCTTTTCCGCTAAGATTGAGTGGCAGATCGCGTGCAGGAAGCAGATGACCTTGGTTCGCGTTCGATCAGACACAAAAGAACATCCCGCCCGTAGCAGTCGGCACCCCACCCTGTCAGGGCTCCCTAATGTTCTCGGTCGTTTCCAGTTTACCGTTTCCGACTGCAGTCGAGGGTCTCCAAGTCGCTGCATGAGAAGGCGTTTGCGTAACACCACGCCTGTTGCGCCAGCAGGAAGCGGGCATTGCAGAGGCCCTAATTTGTAGCCTTCGGTGGGTGCATACGAAAGCCGGTGGCCCTGCCTCTTTTCCGCTCGGCCGCGGGGAAGAGCGCGAAAGGCAACGTTGCGCGTCCTGAACGTCAGCTAAATGACACTTTTGCGTTTGGCAAACAAGAACCCGTTTCTCTTGCATCTGCGTGTGAGACTTTGTTGTCATTGTTACATATATGCAAGCACGAAGTATTGGGAGGTGCAGAACGGAAGCGTGATCTCTGGCGCCTTTGCGCATGTTGATGATAATACATTATCGCTTCTCGCAGCTGTTTATTTATTTATTTATTTATTTATTTATTTATTTATTTATTTATTTATTTATTTATTTATTTTTTATTTATTTATTTATTTATTTATTTATTTATTTATTTATTTATTTATTTATTTATTTATTTATTTATTTATTTATTTATTTACTATAACCTTACAGGCCCCATTGATGGGCATTGAGCAAGGGGGGTTACAAAAGGTAAGTGTCGCGACGAAATTGTAAGATAACATCAAATTTCGAATGAACAAAAAACGGAGCAACAAATCACACGCTATTTGTTAGTAAAGAGCAAAAGAAGATAATTACCAAAAAAGGTCATTTTAAGTTGCACATACGGACATTGCAGGTAGGAAGAAATGCAGGTATGCGGAATGCATCTCTGTAGAAATCATCTTGAACACACGCAGCCAAAATATGTCCAGAGCAGAGCGTACAAAGCAAACTGTTCTGGTTTTGAAACTTAGGATTGTAAAGGGTGATAAAAATACAGAACGTTGTCTCGTACAAGGACATTACACAAAACAAAAATGCAAGCGGGCACAGTGTGTGAAGCTGTAAAAACGAAAGCGCATGTTGTGCTACCAAACGGCACATGACCTTAAAGGAGCCATGAAGACAAAATCCAAGTTGGGTTTATTAAAAAGACGGCTTAGTCCCGATAACAATGATACCAATATCATCGCAATCTTCGAACAAATAATCGAGATATTAAAGAAAACGTGTGAAGCAGTCGCGGCCCGCTAGCCAATTTCCCGCAACTTTTCTATGACGTCACGGAACCTTGTTTGTGCGATTCGCGGCGGCCTAACTGACCTGTCACGACGACACATGACTGAACGTCTGTAATGGGGCCTCTAGTTCCATTTGACCGCATCGCTTGAATGCTAACGTGCAGTTAACACACTGAAAATTATGTTTTATTGTTGGCCCGTATGACGTCATTCGTGCTCATAACACGTCACTGTGGCGCAAAATTGAAAGTTTTTAAATACTTCTTGCTTTTTTTCGTTAAAAAAACATCTTTTATGGCTGTAATGGAGCTGAGTGAGATACTGAATCCTAGTTCTTTCAAATTAAACGAAGTTGTATTTTCTCTTCATGGCTCCTTTAAAGGGGTCGTGAAGAGAAAATGTATTTGTCTTTGCTTAATTTTGTCTGCTTGAACGACCTTTTAAGAACATAAATCCCAAATATTTTCACAATTCATTGCTTCTGGAATTTAGGAGGCGCCGTTGAAATTCTCGTTTTGAGGCGCATCGCAAGCGACCAAGCGACCATGGTCGGCAGCGCAACTAGAATGACGTCACGTCAAGTACATTCGAGAGTTCAACGCGGTTCAATGTTCTTTGTGTATAATGTTCTGCAAAGCTGCAAAGCCGATATTTTAAAAATAATGCACCCTTTATTCGTTGCCAAAAAACAGTTTTCTATCCACGTGAGCGGTGTCGTGACCGCTTCAGTTGTCTGGCAACCATTGTAGCAGAACTAGAGTACACTCTAGCAGAACTCAGACCTACTGGGTGTTTGTACAGTTTCTAGCCAGTTTCCGTGCTGAATTTCACGTTCGTTTGTCGAATTCTATTCGGAATCAAACATTTTTTGTATGAAATGCCACCACAAAACCGCTCAAGCAAAAAAAAAAAAAAAAGTGCCCCGTGTGCGATTCGAACATGCTGCCTCCGGGCGAGCACAACGTTACGGCCAGCCTAGTCGGACACTTTATCCACTACACTACCGACATGAGAAGCACGCGCGGGGAAAAACTGCTGCATAAAAGCGTCTTCGCATTTGTAACCTAGACGTCTGTCGTGTTTTCATAAATTCTAATCAACCCAGAGCTTTAACCGCCTGCTTACTGTTGAGCGCTTCTGCAGTAAGCCATAGCGGAGCATATACAATCAATGATACAGCGTTACCAGCATTGTTTATTGCAGGAAACAGGAAATCAATCGTCGAACTGCGTGATGTTGGAACGGCGACTCGGCGCTGTATCGCTGCTTCTCGATAGTTATTTTTGCGCTTGATGAGTGAATGATGGATGAGTTTTAAATTCCGATTACTCGAAGTCCTTCGATGAACGTGTTTACGTAATAAATTCTCATTTTAAGCGTTTAGTCATTTACCTCGTCAGGTCAGAAGTTTCACGTTCGCGCAACTCACATTACAGGTTACGTGAGACAGATGTCGGCAAACTTGTGCAAGAATATCGGCGGGCAAAACGACAGTTTAGACTCGTGCAAAACAGCGTAAACAGTTTACGAATGCCCTATTTAGATTAAATGTGGTTACATCTGCCTGCGCCACTCGCCGGCGTCGTTGACTGAAAGTTCGACCATGTTGATCAGTCGTATCAGAGATCAGACATCTCCCGTTCAGTTGCCGGACGAGTTTCATCATGACGCCGATGTTGTAGCTTTATCTCACCCTTTGCAAGCCCGCTCTATGCCGACATATTGTGCAGACGACGGAGAACTGTGATTGGCTTCTTACAGACTTACTGAAACGTTACTTCACGAGTTGAGGAGGAAAGCCTCGGTGAAACCGTAACTGCGTTTGTTTTCCTATTTGCCCATATCGGGCAACAAAACGGGTATGCTTTGTTTGTTTATCAAGGTTCCACGATTATAAGCGCACACACAACACAGTTTTTTTTTTTTTGAAAATCTCTTCACGACCCCTTTAATCTGGAAGCGGGAGGAAATAGAATAATAACAAAGTATTATAAACACATTGGAGCGATATAGAAGGCGGCAAGAAAGGATGTCGAAAAACCAGTGTTGAGTTTCTATAACGAAAAGAACGAGTGCAGAAGTTGTCGGAATTTCCCGGAGTCTGATTGAAAAGCGATGTCATTCGGGAGATCGTTCCGCAAACGACAGATCATAACAATAAAAAGTAACAAATTAGCTGTCAGCAGAATTTGAGGTTACAGGCAGCATATATGGCGGTAAACAGCGCAAACTTATAGTACCGTATCTTAAAAAAGCAATATTTTATAAAATTATGTAACCCGCCGCGGTGGCTCAGTGGTTAAGGCGTTGTGCTGCCGAGCACGAGGACACGGGTTCGATTCCCGGCCGCCGCAGCCGCTTTTCTGGTGGAGGCGAAAAGCAAAAACACCCGTGTGTACGAGATTTCGCGCACGTTAAAGATCCCCATGTGGTCAAATTAATCCGGAGCCCCCCACTGCGGCATGCCTCATCACCTGCGCTGCGTCGGTGCTTTAAACCCTACAATCAAACATAAAATTATGTGGACGCCATTTCTTCCGGCCGAAATCAATTTATATAGTTGAGTATATTTTATCTGACCGCTACATGATCATTTAAGGAAGTAAACGTTATTAAACGGCAATTATGTGCTCCCAAAACATCCTACTGCACAAATCTAAAAACCTCCGGACGCAACGTCGCAAAATGGTGCACTACGCGTGTCTATCTCTCACTGACCTATGCTAAATCTCGCTCACCGCAGCAGCTGAGTAAATCGCTTCAATCGCAAGGGCTGCACGTTTCGTGCGGTCGCCACAAGAACGAATATGTGAACCAGATAATCGGAGGGCAGGTTGTTGCGACAAGCCCAAGACATTGCGCTTCTCAATGACTAAAGATTTTGCAACAGCATTGTGGTGGTCTTTTATCCCTTGAGTTACAGTAGAATTTCGATAAACGAAAATCGCTTAAACGGAATTGCCGCTTAAACGGAACAGTAGCTTGTAAGTTGGTTGGTTTTGTATCCAGATGACGTAAAAAAAAACTTTCGGTAATCGGAACTAAAATTTCCGTGTCACCGTTTAAACGGAACCAGAAATGGAACATCTTGTGATACCCAGTGCCATGAGAATGAGGTATTTAGTAAGGTTCCGGCTGTTTCGTTCTTTTTTTCTTCCTGCATGTTTTTTTAGCCTCGTTGGCCTCGTAAGCCTCGTCTCGTTAGTGGTCACCCGTGTTAGCGCAACGAATGCGACATCGCAGTCCTTGTTCAAATCAAATCAAAGGAAGTTTATTATTTCATAAAAGAGTACAGGGGGTTATGTTTTGCAGACAAGGGTCCCAAAGTCCAGGGACTGCGACGGGACCCTCGATAAGTAAATTCAACGAATTCAGTCAGTATGCAGGGTAGCAGCGGAGGTGAATGCAACAAATAAAACACTCTTTAAATGTAATTTATACGAAACGACTAAAAATTGATAAAGAAAACGCCAATAACATATACAAAAAAAACGTTGCAAGGGTACAGACGTTCAGTGAATGTCAGCTAAACAAACAAATAAACAAAATTCATCGGCCGGGATGAACGATAAAAAATGATACAAAGGAAGAACACCGATAAAAAAAAACAGCCAACAGTCGGGTAATTGGCAGCAAAAAAAAACAGCAAGACAACAAAAACGAAAGAAAAGAAACCAAGAAAATGGAGGGGGGGGTAACCATACAGTTAACACGGTTTGGGCAAGCGCGGGGAAAGAATTGGAACAATGCAAATCATAGTACCACTTATGATAACAACAGGACGCAAAATACAAAGCAACACGCTTGTGTGCTGAAGATTGCTACATTAAAAAGAACTTTTTAACAGATCTTTTACAAGAAAACAAGTGCGTAGCGGATTTGACAGTTGGTGGTAAGGAATTCCAGAATGAAACAGCAGCGAAGTGTGACGTTTGCTTTCCGTAATTAGAATTAACAAGAGGCAATAGAAGATTTCGATTAAAGGCAAACCTGGTGGAGTTGGGGTTAAGCAGGAAGGGTGAATCAATAAAACTAATTGGCAAATGAGCACTAATCAACTTGAAAAACAGAAGTGATAAATTATAATGGAACATTTTCTCTACGCATAAGATGTTATGTTCATGTAACAGAACCGACGCATTTGAGTGAAAAGGGCTAGAGGTGATAATACGTATAGCTTGATTTTGAAGATATTGAATGGATGACAGGTGACATTGGTAGGTGTTGCCCCATGCGGCGATTCCATAACTAATGTGACTGTGAATAAAAGCAAAATATAGAGACATCAGTGCATTAAATGAAAAAAATGGTCGTGCTTTTATGAGAGCGCGAATACCGAATGCACATTTTTTCTTTAAGTGGTTGATGTGGGAAGCGAATTTAAGGTTACTATCGAGTATTACACCCAAAAATGTAACGCCTTCGCACACAGTAATTTGATGAGGACCAATTGTCAGACTGGGTGGATTAGGCAGATGTTTATGGCTAGAATTAAAAAGCATATAATAAGTTTTAGCAGGATTAATTATAAGGCAGTTATCCTTACACCAGTTCATTACACTAGCTAGCGAGTCGTTTAATTTTGATGTGACGGAGACTAGGGATTCGCCCGAACATGATATGGTAGTGTCGTCGGCATAGTATAGTATAAAAAGTAGTGGTCCGAGAATTGAGCCCTGAGGCACACCTTGGTTGACTGTTTTAGTCTCTGAAAGAAAGCTGTTAGTACAAACTGTATAAGTTCTATTCAGCAAATAATTCTTCAGGAAACATAAGGCTGGGCCAGTTACACCGTAAGATTCAAGTTTATTAAATAAAATGCGGTGGTTAATAGTATCAAAGGCTTTAGTAAAGTCCAAAAACACCGAACCAGCAATAAGACCACGATCGATTGAATGCCTAACAAAATCAGTTAATGAAAGTAGGGCCAAAGTGGTTGAACTGCCAGGACGGAAACCAAACTGACAAGGCTTAAGAATGTTAAATTTTGTTATGTAGCTAGATAACCGCTTTACAAAAAGCCTCTCAATAATCTTGCTTATAGTAGAAAGAATTGATATCGGACGATAATGGGTAATTAAAAGTTTGTCTTTTTATAAAAACTGGAACAATTTTTCCTCGTTTAAGAACGTTGGCAAAACAGCCAGTTCTGAAGATAAGGTTAGTTATATTGCTGATACTTTCAGATATGCAATTAGCAACCAGTTTTAGATGACGGGCACTTATTCCATCTAAACCAGAGCTGCAGTTTTTGAGGTTGCTGATCGTCAAATAAACTTCATGTGGAGTGACAGGACAGAGAAAAAAAGAGTGGGGTAAACGTGGCATGTTAGGTTGCGAAGTGCCAGTTGTATCGTTTGAGGAAAAGGAGAAGTAATTGCTGAAAGCGTTGGCAATTTGGGAAGGCTCTTGATAGCTGATGCCTTTGAAATTAATTCTTGAAACTGGAGTAGACGACGATGGTTTATTTAGGAAATTATTTATTAGTTGCCATTGCTTCTTAGGGTTATTCTTATTAATGGTAAATTCTTTATCATAATAACGCCTTTTCGCTTGCTTCAGTAGACTCGTCAAAACATTGCAGTAGGTTTTATAGCGAAGTTTTAAGGTGGCATTGAATGGTTGTCTTTTTGTCTTTTTGTATAGATTATCATTTTTCCTTAGGCTCGTAAGTAATGCACTAGACATCCAGGGGTTACATGGATGTTTGTATTTCTTTTTACAATGAACGGTTTCAGTACTATCCGAGACCGCCTTCAAAAACAGTGTGGTGAATGTATCCAACGCTGCCTCAGGATCAGATATCGAATTGATCGTGGACCAATTAGTAGAAGAAATGGCATTAATAAATTTATCTTGCTGAAAGCGTGTGGTCACCTAAGTGTCATGACGTGTAATAGCATTGAAAGTGACAAAGATGGGGTAGTGATCAGTAATATCTACACTGATAACACCAGAGGCAGGTGATGGATCAACGTTACTTAGAGCATGATCTAATAATGAATTTCCGAAATTGCTACATCTTGTATGAGCATTTATGAGTGATTCTAGGCCGTAGCCCGAAAAACAGTCAGTGTAAGCAAGATATGAACTAGAGTTGGTATCGAGCAAATTGATATTGATATCACCTACAAGCAACACATTCTTGTTTTCAGATGATATAGTATCTAGAATGTTACTAAGGGCGGCTGTAAATTCTGCAACAGACGATGACGGGGAGCGATAGATAGAGCCAACAATAAGGTTCTTGTTCTGCCCAGTCGTTCGTTCGGTCTCGATTCAAGACGACGAGGTTACAGGGCTCAGCTCCTGCCGCCTCGTTCGTGCCATTGTGGTGCTATTAGCGCTTCATTACCGCGTTGCCGTCTTCTAAATTCGGTGGCCCGTAAGCACTCGCGAAGTTGAGGCCTCTAGCCTCCGTGAAGATACAGTTTCGAGGACTCGAACAAAAATAATTGAGGCATTTTGTAGTGTACAGCGACTCATTGTTGCCAAATGCACTTTGTGAATGCTGTGCCTAAACCTCTTGTAGTTTTCTTGCTTTCTAGCTGTAGCTGTAGTTTCTAGCTGTAGTTTTCTAGCTACATTCACCTTCTAGTGCTTAGAGTGCCATGAAACGGTATTAAGAGTGTGTACGCACATAAATTTGCCCTTTCACACATCTATCTCAGTAAACGGAACTCCTGTTATATGGAACTAATTTTTTTGGTCTCTTGAAGTTTCTTTTATCGAGAGAGTACTGTTACTGGTAATAATAGGGGAGGGAGCAAGAGAGGTATAAATAGCTGCAAGCATGTAACTTTGTGAGTGAAATGCAGCGAATACAGCTTTCTTGGGAAAGTAAGTGATCGCGGTGCTAGAAAATGCCCGGCAGTTAACAGTCTACACTAAAGCAAAATGGAGAGACGAGCTAGTTGGTTCGCAATTTCCATGAGTGAAACTTAAGCGCAAAAATTTTCACAGGGACGAGAAAGGGAACGACACAGGCGCCTACTATCAACTGAAGTTTTAATGAAAACGAATACACATTTATACCACCCCCAGACCGAACAACCCCAGACCGAACAACCCGTTTTCATTAAAACTTCAGTTGATAGTAAGCGCCTGTGTCGTTCCCTTTCTCGTCCCTGTGAAAATTTTTGCGCTTAAGTTTCACTCATGGAAGTCTACACTAAAATTAGATTACACACACACGCACACACACACACACACACACACACACACACACACACACACACACACACACACACACACACACACACACACACACACACACGCACGCGCGCGCACACACGCGCACACACACACGCACGCGCGCACGCACGCGCGCACGCACGCGCATTTTAAACGGGATTCCAGAAGAAACAAAAATTAACTTTATTGTTGCTTCATCTTTTAATGAATACCGAAATATGGGTGTGGCCTCAGAAATACTCCAGTACAGATTAAAGGTGAAGGTTGTCCATGATAGGTTCCGATTCTTACCTCTGTTACTCATAAAACAATCAGTTCCGTTGCATAACAGGGTATTGCCTCGGTCGCACGGGGCGCGCTTGTACAGCAATTAGTACTGACAAAAAAATGTTTGTGAATGCCACGCTTCCCCATTAAGGGTTTGTTTTTATAGCCCCACCGAAAACCCCTGCATGACAGTGCCGCTAAGCGCCGTTGCATGCGTTTGTGTACACGGCCTTTACTCGTATGTGCTGAATTAGAAAAAAACTGATCTTAAACGAGCCGTACTAAATCGGGTTTTCTAATTCATTAAAACATATTGGAATCCTCTTTTTTAACTCGTTTCTGAAAGTTATGTTTTCAGGCATCAGCATCTCTTTTAACCATGCGCATCCTGCTGAAGCACTTTTTTCCGGCTACGAGAAATAAATGTTGGTGCCGGTGTGGTGCGCATACCTCTTGATACGGGCGCTGCAAACGGACTCGAAGTCGACGTTTTAATGCGCGAGCATCGAATAGCCCATTGCGCGAGGGGGGGAAGGGGGGGAGGGGGGGCGCAACGTTGGTGGCGGGGTCTGCAGCAGCGAAAGGCTGCTAAACCCACGTGACTGCGAAGCGCTCCGTATGAGCGCGTGCTTCTCCTTAATGAAACACAAGAAAGGTCCGCGCTGCTTGGAGCTGCGATAGAGACGGAAAAGGCGGAAAATGCGGCAATGGCTGCCGCCGACATTCGGCGGCTTCCACTTGTCATCAAGCTCGCGCGCCGCTATTCTCATCAAGCGACGAAACATGCATCTGCAGACCAGGCCTCTCTCAGCGATGTCGTCCAAATGATTACGGTCTACAGCCAACACGGTAACAGAAAGTAAGCATGCACACCATTCCCAACTCACAAGTTATTTGGTGTCCATGGATTTTCTTTTTCGATACCTACAAGTGACTAGAGCTGGTATTTGGGAGCATAAGGCGTCGTGACGAAAAATTTGGCAACATCTCGCGCAGCTGCAAACGCCACTAGCGCAGTTATATTTACCTTGACAAACCCGAACTTTTCGCCATTGTTTTGGAGGAGACCGCCTCAGTTGTGTTCACTGAGCATAGTCGCTCATGATGCTGCCTTTCCGATGTTCTTACATTCCGCCAACGCGAAGGCGTCCGCGACCTCGCGTTATGGCGTGCGGACGGTACCCGACAGTCTTAATTACGCAAGCGCTTATGATGTAAGAGTGCGGAGACAAATGTACACGCGTGGTCAATGGCCCGGGTCCTCCGTGACTCGGACGCTTGTGCAACGCGCCGTCTACAGAGGGAGGGAAGGATAAAGCTGAATTAGGATGATCCTCGCTAACGATATCGATGACCCCGAGAAGGACGCGTGTGCCAAGCAGCCGGAGCGGGTGATGCAATGCCGCTGGCTTCCCTCTTTGCGGCGGCGCTGTCTCTCGCACTGTGTTCATGCGGCAACGTCCACTCGGCCGGCCAAAAGCCGGCTTTATCGACGCGACTATTACTCTGTCCACACGTTCGCTCCAATGGCTTTTGAACCACGCATATTCGTTGTGGCGAATGAAACATCAGCTTTGTTTGCGGGGTCTACGTATAGCTGCAATAAAACGATTTCCACTTGACCTTACAGCGGGCGTAGCTAAAAGGTGCGTATGTTACCGCTGAGATACTAAATAACGGAAAATTGTGGCTTCGAGTATAGATGCATGGTGACGCTTGCGTGCACTGAATAGGTGGGGAAAAAAAAAACAGGGGAAGAACCGCCGCAAAAGAAATTTTAGGGGCTCGGAGAAGAACTGATGCTGTTTACATAGAGCGAAATGGCAAAAAGCTAGACAGCGTGCATTAATGAACAGCACAGGGTAACGATATCATGCAGCAACGCCAACAGCCGGGGGTAGCCCAGTGCGGCCGCACCTTTTATTAGCTTCGAATATGAGGCTTATACCCCTGCTACACTGGGGTCTAAATGTCATTTGAACCAAATGTCATTTGACTCAAATGCCAAGTTGTGCTGCTACACTTGGTTTTAAAATGCCATTTGGCTCAAATGACATTTGAGCCAAATAAGCACCGAGAACATGGAGGAGAAAAAAGCTTAGGAGAGGCCCCCAGCTATCCCCGCGCATTGGCAAAAGTGTGGAGGAAGTCACGTGTTTTCGGCGGCCATTGGAAGTCGCGTTAGCAACGGCGTCCTAGCAACAGCCCGTCCGCCGTTCGCCAGTCATGGAGGAAAGGCAGCGCCTGCCTTGTCGTCCCATTGCGAAGATTGCTGCTTCGCTTTGCTGCGCTGTGGTCTCGCGGAACTCGAAAAGGATGCTGCGAGTTGTGACAGTTGCGCCGATGTGAATAGGTCATTTAATTTCTACTTGCAAGTGCACATTGTACCGCGTCAAGCTTTTGCTCCGGTCGCGATCACGACGCGCGTATTGAAGTGCAGATATCGTGAACGCGCCGCCCCGTCGTACGCGCGGACACCCGTCAGGTAGATTTTAGGGAAGTGATACACGGTGTGCAGTACGTAGGCGACTTGCAACTGAACGATTCGCAACTCAATTTTTTGGTTATCGCCGCTGCATGTAGTTCGCTCTGGATTTCGCTTTTCAACGCTTCATACTGCGAGGTTAGTGTATGAACGTTTTCAACTGATATCACCTTGAATTTATTGACACTGAGACAAGTTGAAACTTGGGGGAAAAAAGTTTATTGACGCCACCCACCCTCTCTTTTTTTTTTTTTTTTTGCTCAATAAAACGTTTTGCCTCCTCCTCCTGCTCCTCCTCCTCCTTGGCAAAACATTCTATCGAATGCACGCGAACAACGGTAAAAACATTCCACAATTTTTTTAGCTTGAAATCTGCATGAAGTGCTGCTTACCTATGTATATAGAACGGCCGTTTAATTGACTAGTCATCTCAGGGATTGCCAGTGAAACTGCAACGCAAACTTGGGCACTTTCCAGTCCGGTAGCCGCACGGCGTTCGCCCACTGTTTGCGGCGTTCTCCATCGCTTGGGAACCTATAAACGGCGGCGATTGCAAACAAAGGATGAATGCACACCAATATACAGCAATACTTGTCAGCGGAATGATGCACTAACCGGTGGAAAGTGACGCCCAATTCCTTGGGTACCGATCGCGACTTGCAGCCTGGCACCGAGCATTGCGGCATTGTTAGAGCGAGCCGCTTCGCAAAACTGCTGCCACTGCTGCGGCCACACTGAAGACGTGTAACGGTGTAACCGCGCGTTTAGGTTCACGGTCACGCGCTGCAAAACGGCCTTCTACCTGCCTATCAGCTGATTTCCGCCGGCTCGGCGCTGGCAGATGCAGACAAGAGAGGCGATACAGGACGGAGGAGGCGGAGAAGGTGCACCGAGAGAGAGAGAAAAAGAGTTCGCCATTCGACTTACAGAAATGGCGTTTCCGGCTGCGCTGGGTGTGACGTCAGGGCCTCTCCTAAGCTTTTTTTTCCTCCATGACCGAGAAAGACATTTAAGATTTCAAATGCCATTTCCAGCACTCTCGGACGCAGCGTCTTCGATCGACAATAAAAAATATAATACTTCCGTACGTAAAACAAACAAAATATTGTTTTTTTGTGGAACTTTGTTCACTGTTTATTTACTTAAAATACGAAATCAACGTATTTAATTTTCATACTCTCAAAACCAGTGGATCAGTTGCAAAAAAAAAAACAACGCAAGACAGCCATATTTACAATCTTTTGTGTATGTGTGCACGTTTTTTGGACACAGTTTTTTTTTTTTTTTTTTGCGAGTGTGCACATTTCCGTAATTATTTTTTTCCTGTTAATCCCTTGTAGTATTGTGAAAAACCACTTTTTATTGACAAATGGAAGGTAATTTGGAATCAAATGAGCAACCGGCAAGAAGGCGCAGAAAGCGCGCGGCGGATGAAAATTCGCGACCCCGTCAGCGCAGTCAGCGTTGGGGCGAAGCCGAAACATTTGTGTTGATTGACCTGTGGGAAGGGCGGCTCGCGGACCTGCGGTGACAGAAAAGAAATAGCGTGGTCTACGACGAGATTGCTGAAGGCCTTCGGGAGGCGGGGTTTGAAAGATCCCGGGACCAAGTGCACGCCAAGATAGAAAATCTTGGTAACCTATTCAGGTGAGCACGAACTACTTATAATCACCGAGGTTAATGTTGTGATTCCACTGAAACGCTGTTCATCGCTCCCGAGCCTCTGTAATATTATTGGACGTTACTGTAGCACAAAATTTTCCCGTGGTGCAACCTGTAAATGGCCGGAAAACGCCAATAAACGCTCAGAAAAAGCTGTTGCATAATGTATTTCGTGGCGTTCGAGGACATCTAGACCGCAAATTAAAAGCGAAGCCTATTGCAAATATGTATGGACCACTGCCCCTTGCAATGTTGTTGGTAAATCATAAGGTGCATTTAAATACTGTTTCATTAAGTGGTTGATTATCACTGGAGGCTATTTGATAATATTTTATGTTTGCGTGCACTGTAGGCCATGAAGTCAGAGGAGAGAAACGTGCAACAGAAATAGTACTACATAGATGCTATTGCACAATGTATTGATTGTGTGCATCATGGGCCATGAAGTGGGAGCAACCAGTTGAATATTTTAGCAATGTTCAACAGAATACCAGGGCATACTATGCGAAACAGTGTCATCGAATCCCTTCACTGCATCATTTCTTGCACAGAAATGTGCATTGTTTCCTGTGAGAGGCTGCTTTGCTTTAGCTAATGAATGGAGTGCATACGCAGGAACAAGTGAGCTTGAATGTTAAATGTCAGTTGTTTTGCCGAACTGTAAAGCCAAACATTGGTAGCTCAGATGGGGAAGCCCTTGCTAGAAAAATGAAGATGCGCTTGAAATGATGTACAACAACACTATGTGTTACACGCTGTTCGAACCAATGTTTATTCACCCACTGTATCATTCTTCAACCTTGACATCAATCACTCCTTGCAAGTTTTTGCGCAATGCCTTTTCAGTGTGCATTTCATTTTTTTACACCATCTATTCCAGAATTTATCAGAAAACACAGACGACAGGAGCTCCTGCCGTTCCATGGCCGTTCTTCACCCGGGTAGGCAAGTTCCTTGGTAACCTTCCACGGAACAACCGAGCCTTGGTGCGTGAAAGCGCAGTACCCAGTGTTGAGCAGGTATGGCAACGTATTGACTTTTATGCTGCACTAATCCTCTTGTTACAAGCACACTTGTCACATAAAAGGTGATCCGACACCATGACATGCAATGCAAAAGACGTGTAGTGGCACCAGACAGCAAAACAATTGTACAACTTGACATAGTATGAGAAACACAATACCGTCACAAAGCCAAAGATGACGTGGTTGGCTTGAAGGAAAAACAAGTTTATTGGAGCGAACTTGTGCTCGCCTAACAACTCAAAAACTACACAGGCATCAAAGCAGCAGTCAACAAAGTGACGTGCACAAGCGAGTGTCGGTGAATCGAATGCCGCGAGAATATATCTTTTGGCACGGGTGTTTCTTGAACCGTCGAATTACATCGAGAACGCTGTAGATTAAAGAAGACTATTCTAGGCTAGCGGCGTCAGGGTAAAACATTCTCCCTATCAAATGAGATAATCCATGTGGCATAAGAAAGAAAGGCTGGATCATGCACTTCATTTGGGCCACTGATAACAGCCCGGCGCAGCCGGGTGGCACAATCAAAAACATAAACAATCAAATCCCATGCATGGTTCGCGGCATTACAATACTATGAAAGGAAGCCAACAAAACACAATGCAAAAAATGTGTTAACACCTAAAGCCGCAACTTTCTGTATACAAGACAAACACATAAAGCAGTGGGATTTTGTATTGCAAGTGTGACGCCTTTTGTTGCTACTGATTTTTCATTCTCTCAACAGATCGTCATTGGAATGGAGAGGGAAGCATCAAGTGAGGTTATTGAAGATGATGTTGCACCCAGCACTTCAAGCAATGGCTTAGCAGAGGCTGAGCCTTGGTACAGCGACTTTGACCACGTCGAGTATGTACCAGATGACACTGGCGTCATACACGTGCCAGCAGTCACCCTGCTGGCTCCACCACAGACAGCTGAGCCGGCCAGGGAACAAACCATTGAGCAGCAGCCTCCACGGCAGAAGCGCAAGTCCACATCTCCTCCAGAACTTGTGGCCCTTCTCGAGGAGCAGAAGCTGATGCGCGAGGACCTCAAAGCAGCTCGAGCCAAGGAGTGTGCACTTCGGGAACGGCAGCTCGTCATGCAAGAAAAGCTCTACGACGCCATGACACAGTACTTCAACACGCATTCAGCTCAAAAATAAAGTGTTTCCTCACTGCCGCCTCTTGTAATAGTCAACAAGGGCTGCCCTCACTTGATGTCCACTTCCTTCAACAGCATCAGTGTGGTGTGCTGGCTGCTCGTACGCCACATTGCTGGCCTCAACGTCGGCACACCACTGAGGCAGAACACCATCACCAAAATGTTGGCACACATTGTTGAGGACACAGCATGCATGGATGGCCAGGCGAGCGTTGTCGATGTCGCACTCCATGCGCTTCAAAACGAAGCGAAATCGGGCTTTCATCCTCCCGAATGCGTTCTCCACAATGCGCCTCGACCTTGAGAGGTGGTAATTGTAGATCTTCTGCTCTTCACTCAGCTGCCCTCGGTGGGGGAAAGGCTTCACCAGGTTTGGCGTAAGCGGGAAGGCTTGGTCGCACAGGATCAGTGGGGGCACTGCTGTGCCACTAATCACAGCTAGGGGGCACGGAACAAGGGCCCCTCAACGGCTGTCGCCAGCTGGGACCGTTGGTAGACATACGCGTCATGGCACCGGCCCGGTGAGCCGACGTTCACAAAGCGAAATCTGTAGCGGTGATCCACCAAGGCAAGGAGGATCATGCTGTGCCTGCAGAAGTAACAGAAAAACAAGTGATGAAACAATTAGCATGGCACAGATTTTAAAAAATTCATGCATACTGAATAAGGCCAATATAGGCTGAACAGGTGCACCTCAGAGCTCCCACAGCATAGTAATTTAAGTGCGGCATGCTACGTTTTATTTAATTAGTACCTAGAAAGTTTATTTGATGAGATAAGATTGGACATGATTGGCTTACCATCCTTTGTAGTTGATGTAGTCGCTGGCGTGTTCCTTCGGCGGCGACACAGGAAAGTGGCAGCCATCCATGGCCCCGACGGCATTGGGGAAGTCACACACTGCTGCAAACTCTCGCATATGGTCTGTCATCCCCTGGGCTGTGGGCAGGCCAATCCACTCGTCTCCCATGACTTCTACCACAGCTTCGCAAAACTCTCGTTAGATGCTGTTCACAGTAGACCTCCCGACAGCAAAAATGATGGCCACTGACCTGTCCTCCGCGGACGAACAAAGCTTACAGAGGCCAACGGCCCCACGCTTTTCCACGGGTATTGCCTCGCGCATCTGTGTGTTCATTTTCTCTAGAGCGCCTCTGCACGTTTCCGCGATGAAGCGGAACGTGGCGAGCGACACTCGAAAGTAGGTTTTGAACGCCTGGTCATCCAGTTCGGGAAGCGTGCGCTCAAACCATCCTTCGTTGCGGGGGAGCGCCCAGAACCGTCTTCCCGGTCTTGATGACAAAGAGGCGGCGGCGTGGCAGCAGCGATCACTCCGTTCATTCGGACCATCCTGTCCTCCGCAGCGTCCGCTTCGTATTTCGCTTCTTGCGCCTCTGCCTCCGATTGCATAACCGATGTCGTCAGAGCTGCTATGCGTGCGTGACCGTCTCCGCCGGAGTCTTCGTTCTCCATGTCGCAACGGAAATGAAACGCAGCGGCGATGAGAATCTCGAATCAAGAGCGAGCATGCGAGTATGGAGGCAGAATGAACTTCAAGCAAGCATGGTGGCGAGCGCGAGCGAACGACAAACCATTGTAGCCAGACTGCACAAAACATGCGGCTAAAGGGATGAAAAAACATAAATTTCAATTCGAAATTACGCTAACAGCCACCGCGTTAGAGTCAAAACTGGTGTCTCTTCTAATTTGATATCATTTTACTCCCTCCAACTGCTCCTAAGTTTGATTGTTGTATTAGTGTACGAAAACGGAACGGAGCAACGACAGCGCCACTACAGCACAGCGAACAATTGGGAAAGCTTTTAAATGCCATCGAAATTGAAGTGTAGCACGGCGGATTCTGAATGGCATTTGAAGCAACCTATTTGAGTCAAATGACATTTGGTTCAAATGACATTTAGACCCCAGTGTAGCAGGGGTATTAGATACCCTCCCGCTGGTTGAGCGGAAGGCGTTCCGTGGCAGCGCGCGATGTTGATGGCTCTATTTTACCGGCCGCTGTGGAAAGACCATACTTCTGTCAAGGTGTTTTCGCCTCCCACGCACAATCCTACAGCACTCCCACCCCCACCTGTTTCCCTCACCCCAGCATGCGGTGTACTGGACACGCACTTTCATTCGCTCTGCCAGTGTCCCGAGGATCCCTACGCATCCCTTCCCACCTCCCAGCTCAGGGAGCAGGCCATGCGGAGCTCCGACGTGTCGGACCAGGTGCTATACTCGAGTACAACTTAAGAACGGCAACGGAATTTGCCGCTGTGCCTCATCACCGCAGCCGGGTGTTACTCCGCGCGGCGTAAGTAGAGCGTTACTGGGAATATTTTGAACATGGCATGAGCCGATTTTTCGACTTTTTAAATGTGGAGCATTTCTTAGGATCACCTTGTCCTGCGTCGTTGATGGCGGCGCCGTCCACACGCTCACTGCGCATGCGCAACTCTCCTCCTTACACCCACAGCTCCGCGATACTACACTATACAAAAAAGAAATAGTTAGCGGCGCCCGGTTTCGATCCCACGACTCTCTGGCCGCAACGGGAGGCACGCGGTGCTCTTCCCACTACGCTACAAATCCGGGACAGGAGCAAGTGCTACGAACGCACCTTATGTCCTTGACTCATTCAAACTACGTCAAGAAGCTACTGATACAACGAAGGCACGCGAAGCTGAACGTCAACGGAAACGACGAACTGAAAACTTTAGAGGGGGATGCTGAATTTCCCGTGGGAAAGCTGTGGCGGGAAGCGCCACGCGCCTTGCAGCTCGACCAGCCCCGTCCGCAGCGCCTCTGATGCTGATTGTGGCAGGATGCCCCTAGGGATTGGCCAACCAAAGAATCCATCACGAGATAGGTTCGCGTTCAACCACCATCGTCATCTTCCCGTAGGGGAACCGCAGAAGAAGAAGAAGAACGAGAAGACAAAGCTGCTAAGAGGAGGGCGTGTACGTGTGCACCAATGTCAACAACCTTTACCTCACCAAAGCTGACGGAGACTACCGATTCTACCACAGACACAACATCAACAAGAACATGATGGACGAGTTTCGGCGCCTCGAGAACCACCGCCTACTCACCGTAACCCAACAGCACTTGCGTGCCTTTGCCACCGGTGTGGACCCGAACGCGGAATTCCCTCTGGCGCTAGTAAAAACCAGATCACTCAACATAACGGCAACACAATGGAACCACACGGAACCGCCACGATGCTTCGCATCCTCATCAGGGTTCCCCACGGGAAGATGGTGTAATTTTTTTTGGACTTAATATGCTTAGAAACTACTCTACCGATGACAAACAAGCTATGTGAGAAAAGGCAGACGATATGATGCATTCATAGCAATATCCTTTCAAAACGCGCGCGCCCGTTGACATCCGGGTTCATCGCTTAGGCGGAGTTATGTCGTATATGAGCTATTGCCGTTCTTAACTTGTTGTCGAGTGTACGCCTCGAGCTTCCCGATCGCTGCGCCGCCTGCCGCCGCTTCTCCGCGGCGTTGACGGGATTTGCGCTGCGTTGCTCGTGCAGTGTTTGGGCTCTGTTTCGCTTCTTTTCGCCTTTCCGCGCCCTAAAACAAACTTGTTATGGTGACGTCTATAGGAAAAGAGTACGTTATGTCACTTAAAAAGCAGCTGCGTCTTCGTAGAGTACGCGATCTCCTCCAAGAGCTACCTGGGGACGCGGTTCTGCGCGCTTCGTCGCCGCTCTTCCGTGCGTCGGCGGCGGCAGCAACATATCACCCTTGTCACCTCCAAAACATCAGGCACAAATGAATTCTACTTTCGCCTCGTTTAGACCTGATGCTGGCACAATGAGAGGTTGGCTTCATTTTGCAGCGTGGACAACGAATGCGGCTTCGTTTAGAATATATACGTCGCAGAAAATATGTTTCGGGGATGTGATTACCCATTCTTGGACAATAACATATGCCTATTATAAGAATATAAACCATGCGAAAATGTTAAGTATATTCCAAGCATGTGCGTCGTTAAATATGTGCCCACACACGCAATATAGCAAGAACCAAGGCAAGTTAATGAAACCACGGAAAAATAAATGCTGTGAAAGTGCGGAATTAAGAAACATAATAGCTCTAACGGAAATGAAAAAAAAAGGAAACAGTGCAGCCTCTGGCATGCTAAATACGTATGTTCGTCGAAACTTAAGCCAGGTAGGGTTCACTAGACGCGAAATGCACTGGTATTTCGCGAGACATCGGGGGTGGGGGGGGGGGGGGGGGGGACAAATGCGGAGCGGAATCCAGCAATGAACGTTTTAGTAATCCCACACACAAATCTCGCGTTGACTTTCCTTTCGTTTTTCTAATTCAACGAAGAGCTGATCGTACGGCGCACGCATTTTTGGTAGTATATAGGCTGTTCAACAAGCGATGAAAGGTGTCGTTGGAATTCCAACGACCAATGTGATAATGCCCTCTGATTTCAGTTTCTGCTTCATTCTGCAGGGTTCCTGTGCCATATGACGATATTTTGAAGAAGCATTTAGTCGCGGACATGGATTATATTCTAAGCCCGTCTCCGCGCTGCCCGCAGAGGATATATGTAGCAGATGAATGTTTGCGGGCACTCACTTCACGACAAGACGACTCTGTCGTGTGCTGATCCCCGAGTATAATTATGCATTGTCCATCGTACTTTTGTTGAATATTCCCGAAATTAACACAGACTGGCTTGTAAATGGTGGTGATCAATATCTGAGGTATAATATTGGCAAACGTAACGAAACTGGCGTGCTGTCAGGTATGAGTGCTCCGCTGATTATGTAAGTGCACAAAACCGATTTAAATCGTAGTGTATAGCCGTAGCATGAACACCTAAGTAACCGGTGGTTACGGAGACACAGGTAGTAAATTCAGGTCAGTGTAACTACAATCGGCTCCATCATACGCCGGTTCCGCGATGCTGGCCTGTGACACACACCTGGCGCTATACAGACCGAATATACCACACTTAGATCGCGTCAGAAACATTTACACTGTCGTAAACATACCCCATTTGCGAACAGAGTGACTGCTCCACATAAACATGGATTTCAAACACCCGCAAACAGTAAATCTCAGTCGTGAAGGGGCCGCAAAAGCAGCGGCGGCATTGGGGAGCGGGGCGCGGACTCCCGCGGCTGTTTTCAAAACGGGCCGCTAGGGGGATTTCAGTGGCGCCCCTACAGGCCGCGCTCGAGGCGTATAGTCACCTCCCGAGGCCTCCAGGTCACGGCGGCCCTGTGGGCAGCCGCCCCGCCCCATAAGGGAGACCTTTCGGAATAAATGTTATTTCTCTCTCTCTCTCTCTCTATATATATATATATATATATATATATATATATATGTATATATATATATATATATATGTATATATATATATATATATATATATATATATATATATATATATATATATATATATATATATATATATATATATATATATTCCTCGTGTGTGAAATTTCATAGCCTAAATAAGTACAAAGCCGTTCACAAGCTGCCCTCATAAGGTGGGTGGACCCCAGGGTGCCGAACTCCAAAAAGGATTTTTTTTTGTATACGTGGTCAAAGCATAAATTGGATTCTTTTACGGGAAAAGCGTAGTTGGCACTTTCCTATTAGTGGCTGTCACAGAAATGGACTTCACACTGTTTTAATTCGAATGTTTTGTTTGTTTAAATATTTTATTCTGGCCAATGCTGCGCATGATGCAGACTTCAATTACTTCGTAAAAATGAAGTGCTCCTTTTTTAATTCTAAGCATGTCCAGCATAGCCTGCCTGTCGTAACTCAAGAGCAGAAGAACTTGGGTCGAAATCGGGGAATTGCCATAGAAAGTGTACCATTCATAATGCTATCTCGTCTCTCTTCGACGCCGTTAACCCCTGACGGCGTTCTTTTGTTGTTTTAAAGACGATAGTCTTCCTTGGGCTACTTAAACCCAGAAATTTTGGTCTGTCTGTCTGCGTGTCTGTCTGTGACTCGATTCAGCCACCCGGCCAAAGCGAAACAGAAACTGCGCAATAGTCTTGTATATAACGTGCACGGCCAAATCTAAACGTATTCCGGTTTATATGTTCATACTTGGAACATTGTTGAACCAGAACAAGACATTACGCAAATATAAGGCAGAAAATTAATACACCAGAGATATTTGCAAAGTTCCTTTAAAAAAATCCATAGATGCTTGATTTTTGCGAAATGAAATACTACATCCACCGCAGAAAAAAATTCACACTGTCGCCTGCTGTCGCTCGCGCCACTATAGTTCCTGGCGGCATTCTAAAAAATCAAGCGGCAACAGTTCTGAAAGGTTCCACGTTCTGCATGGAACGCACGTGGACTATAGGGCAACGTGGTTCTGTAAACGATGAAGTAGGGCGCCTCGATTCACGCGCGTCTCCGCCGTACGGCAGCGCTGGCATGAAGACACCCAACCTGTAGCAGTGGAAGGCGGTAAATTTAAATTGACTTAAGCAAACCTTTAGCGTGTTTAACTTAGGAGGAGCGCGACGCAAGAGGAACAACATGAGAGGTGAGAGGAAAAGCGAAGGGAGGCATTCACTTGGCAAATATCCACAACGACTTTCGACTTTTGTCGACATTTGCACGAACGGAGCAGATACGCGGACAATTTTTTTCTCTTTGACCCAACTGGTTTGTAAAGTAGTGGTTTTTTTATATTTATATGTGTTTGGAGCTCCTAGGTTTCTTTTCTAACAAAATGTTATATCTATGAGTAATTTTATATATTCTTTATATGGAATTTTTATCATACTTTTAATTGCATATGAGTTTGTGCGCGTGTGTGGCGTGTGGGCGTATGCTTGGGCGACTGCCGGTAACATCAGTTCCATGCAGAGTGCCTGCGAAACTAGTGAATCGCGCAGCCGAAGTGGGTTTTAAATCAGCAGAGAAAGCTCGTAAACGCCGCGCAACCGATACTGTAAAAGTGGGAGCGACGATTGGACGCCCCAATAAACAGCAACGATGAGGCAATAGCAGTTGCTCGGCAGTCCAGAATGGGGTTTTACGAGCCGCACCTGGGCGTCGAGGCTCCTTGTAGTGGAGGGCTACGGAATAATTTAGGCGACAGCACGGCACGATCTTCGGCTAGTCGGTTCGTATACTCGTTGAAAAAAAAACGCGTTTAAAGGAGACGACGGGAAGAATCAGAGAACACGAGCGCTGGTGTTGTTTGTTTCTCCCGGCCGTCGCCGCTATCCGCACTTTTCGTTCTTTTCAAAAAAATTCAGACGACCTCTGCAATCCAACGTGAGCCAAATTCCCGACATGGGCATTTTTTGTTTTTTGCTTTCACCAGAAAAACAACAGCCACGGCAGGATAAAAGCCGTCGATCTCACCTTGATCCCAACAATGTCGAAGTTTTACTACCTGCCAGATATATGACTTGATTTTAAACTTCAGTAAAGACCTGACTCACAGTATAATAAGCCCGTGGAAAATAAATGCAAGCCTTCGTATGATGCGAGTTATAAAAAACGGTATTTGAGTTTTGTTAGAAAGTTTTTTTTGGGGGGGGGGTGAGGGGGGGGCGGTGGGGAGGGGATGCTCTAGAGTATCATTACAAAACAAGAAACGATGGTGGGAAACTGATTAACAAGAAATGCCAGGTTCTCAAGATATGCCACATCGCGCAAATTTAAAGCTTGTGCATTGTGATTCGTACATTCGCGCCATTTAGAACGTTTGAGTATAATTAATTATTCTGGGGGGTTGCACACGCTGAAACCACATCTGCACTACGGGGCGCGCCGTAGTGGAGTGCTCCCGGTTAACGGCGGCCACCTGCATGGGGATCTTTAACGTGCACCTAAATCTTGGAACAGAGGCGCTTTCGCTTTTCGCCTTCATATGAAAAGCAGCCACCACTGCCGGGATTGAACCCCGGTCCTTGGGCTCAGCAGACGCCTTAGCCACTGAGCCACGCGGCGTGTGAAGTTATAATACGAGCATAATGCAACATACGTGCCTGACATGCTGTGTGTGTGTAAAACCATTCATGTGACGACACAGTTCATTGGGATATTAATATTGCATTATGCTCGTGTTTTAAAAAACACTAAGCCACTTCAATTGTTCATTATGTAGCATTGTACCATCCTTTGCAGGCTCGAACGCCTGCTACACTGTAAGAAGTTTTCGTAGGGCGTCCTCACCACAATGCTCCATAATGAACAATCGAAGTGGCCTAGTGTGCAAATTCGACAAATGACGTGGCCGAGCATTCGATTTGAATAAAAGGGGCATCTGCGCAGGGGCATTGCGCAATTCAAAACGCCATTCATGCCTTGCGAGTTACCCTTGGCAACATGCACATTGTTTAGTCAAATCATATGTTGGGCTTCGTCATTCGCCCAATTTGCATACTGGGTCACTTCAATTGGTCATTCTGGAGTGTTATGGTGAAGGCGACCTACGGGGACTTAGAGTATAATAATGTCAAGGTCGCACAGCCTTGATATCAGCAGGTGTTCATGCGTCTACAAAATTTAAGGCCATTTATGCTTTTCCGAAGTAATCATTCTTACAGCAATTTTTTAAAAGTGTAATTTCATGTGTTACGGAGTTTCACAGGGCAAGGTATACGTAGCTTGCACTGACGTCACTGTAGCGCCATTTCTGAGCGCTGTTTGGACGGTGGAAGGCTGTGAACTTGTCTGCCACTGTTATCTCGAGAAGCGCCAGAAAGGGCTGTGGTGACGTCACATGCAAGCTATGTATTTTAACCTCACGTAACGGTTTCCCAACGAAACTCCGCATGTTCTGACGATCTCGCGAAAAGGCAGTGCGAGTCGGTAGTACTTCACTTGGCGCCCCTAAATCCACCTCTCGCAGCCATATGTAAAGAATCACTAGATATAGGCGAAAAATGAAAGGCGGTCTTGAGATGCCACCATTACAACGCCATACTTCATGTTTGCAAAACTTGACAGTCACTTTTTTCTGATCTGTTCCTCCTCCCACAACCCAAAAAACTTTAGTTTTATCTTTAACAACCTCGGCGCGCAGAACGGCAGTGTTTAATAACCTAGCAAAATTCCGATATTGCACTCGAACTCGTTAATTGCTACGGCCTCTGGCACTCTCCACGGCCGCACATGTTCTCCACTAGTTCTGCCATACGCTGGCAATAACCACAGCTTCATCTCCACATGAAATAATTTCAGGTTACTCCTGTTGTTTTTGCAACGGGAAGGCAACCAAACAGAACGATCCGAATCAGGCTGGTTGGCCCGTAGCTGAACGAAGAACGACGGGCGTAAAAAACGGGAAAGCTATTATCAGCCCCGGGCTCGCTGCAAATAGTTTACGGGTAGTACGATTACAGATTTGATTTGGCAGCAAAGTGACGTGACAATTTTTGGTCAACTTTTTTTTTGCTTCTCTCATATCGCGAAATATGCCACGATGAATTTTAATTATACCTAGCTTAATGGCTTATCTGTGATAACCAACGCATGTAGCTGATCTCAACGTCAGTCTACGCTGAAAATAGAACGGCAAATTCGCTCCAATGTGAACAAGAATCGTGCAACGAAATGCTTCGCTCAAGACTTCACAGATATTTGTGCCTGCAAGTGTGGCTTTCGCAGAGTACGGGATGCTCGCAGACGCCCCAAACTGAGAACATATGGTCCGAGCCACAGGTGTAAGCGTTAAATGCAAGCGTCTTTTCTTTTTTTTCTAATTTTCTGCACATCCTCGGATCTACCTGTCGCAATGTCCCAAGATACAAGCCCAGAACGTCCGGTGCACTGCAAAACTTAAAGCCTTGATATGCCGCTCCCCACCTCTGCACCGACCTAAAAGACACCAAACCACTTTTGTTGGCGGAAATAATGCGCCTAGTTGAGCTAAGAGAACATTTAAAATAAAAAATCCCGGGTCTTGGGGGGAAAATATGGCATTGCTGGTGCTCGAGCCTAGGGCGTTTGTTTTAAAACCCCACGATTCTACCCCTACCCTACCCAGGAAGCACAGCGGAGCTATTTCAGCAGTTTCATAAAAGGATAGGAGTGTTCCAAGCGAAGCAGCACAGGGCGCTGGGAGCGCACAAGAAATGGTGAGCTTGTACCCACAAAGGAACGGAACCTCACTTAGTAATTAGCATGCCCCGCCGTATACCTACGAAGAGAAGCGAAGCTGTCGGGAGCGAATGAACGAATCACGTGAGTGGTGGCACCGCGCTGGGGTATTCGTGTGTCCGTCCATTGGAGTGCTTCCCCAAGAGTTCTGTTCCATTTCGCGACGACCAACACGAGCTCCGACTGGGTCGAAATACGAAATTGTTGCTTATCGCAGTGCCTTCCACATTTCTCTAACGACGCACTTCGCCTTCCCACAATGGCAGACTATGGCGGAAACCGCAACATTCGCGTGTTCTAAGGCAGTTGACGGTGAGTGCTGCGCTAGCGGCATCTGCTTTAGGTGTGCCTAGCTGCTCGCTGTAAACGGTCTATAGTGTCCCCTGCAAATCTCACTAACGCTCTGCCTCCAGGTACGCATACCTGCAGTTCCTGTTGAGGCTTTCCCCAAGTGCATCCACGCTTGCACAGCGCAGTCTTTACAAGTATCCGCGATTTTTTTTTGTGAGAGCGCTCTAACTACAGTGGCATAACCAGGGTGGGGCAGGAGACCTTGGTTCAAGTCTCCTGGGTACAAGTGCCTGGGGTGCCATGAATGAATGAAACTTTATTAATGATACGGGGGGCTTGGTAGCCTAGTTGGGGAAGAGGGGAGAAGGGAAGTTGGGGAAGAGGGGAGACGTGATGGGGTGCCATAAAGTTTCATACTAATACATACTAGAGGGAAATCTGGCGCCGCTGTATAGGGGAGCCGCGCTTCAGCGACCCTTCCGTCATGTACCGGGCAGGCCCGCTCCACTCGTCCTCGGCATGGCTCATGAACAGGCTGCAAGAAGGCAACAATATCACTGTAAAAGATTGTTCCAATTTGTTTTGTTATTATAAATTTGAAGCTCCAAAAAGATTTAGTTGGCAGAGATTATTTATAAGCGTCATGCAACATGAACAAAAAAAATTTTACTATCTTCCCGTAGGGGAACCCTGAGTAGTATGCGAAGCAGCCATGGGGTTGACTCAAGTTCCCAATAGTTTTCAGTTAGATCGCGGCGTTGCGGGAGGAGAATGAGGGGAGCGGAGCGCGCGCGAGCGACATTTATACCGCGGAGCTACAGTGGCGCACCCAGCGGAGTATGCAGCGGCTACCGTCGCGTCTCTAACCCTAAGCTGCTTCGCATTGTTGCGCGTGGAGCCACAGGTGTTGCCATTCATTGCGCAATCCCGGAGAGGAGAGGTGCTTCGGAGTGGAGAGGAGGAATGCCAGAGAGGAGGGGAGCGTCGGAGAGGAGAGGAGGAATGCCTCCCATACTACTCAGGGTTCCCCTACGGGAAGATGACGATGGTGGTTGAACGCGAAGCTATCTCGTGATGGATTCTTTGGTTGGCCAATCCCAAGGGGCATCCTGCCACAATCATCATCAGCGGTGCCTGGCCCGGCATACGCAGTGGGGTTGTGGTACTCAGGGTTCCCCTACGGGAAGATGACGACGGTGGTTGAACGCGAAGCTATCTCGTGATGGATTCGTCGGTTGGCCAATCCCTAGGGGCATCCTGACACAATCGTCATCAGCGGTGCCTGGCCAGGCATGCGCAGTGGGGGTGTGGACGCCGCACAACGGCGCCCACTCAACGGCGGAGGGAACAGGCTCGACCATAAGCTGCTTGGCATCTAAAACATGCTGGCCTTTTTTGTTGTCGAGATAAAAAAGAAGCCATGTGGCTAGCTAAGCCAAGCAGGCGAGAAACGTCGCTAGCTGCAATGGCGGTGCCAACAACGGTCCGCGATTGCAGCGCCATATTTCCCTGTAGGATACATTAGCACGAAACTCTATGCCGGGTGCATCTTGGGAGGGGCGCCGCACCGAGTCCGCCCAACATGTGCCCGAGGGAAAAAAATGGCAGCTGGGCTATGTCACCGTAGCGGGCGGCGCAGCCGCAAAAGTCGCTGTTGAAGAGAATGCTACTTTGGAATGGTTGGTACGACATTGTAACAAACAAATATCGCTGGGGAAGACAAGGACGAAGAGAGGGGGACACACACGAGGCACTAGCGCGCCGCGCATCACCTGGCATAGCGCCCCGTACTGCCCTCTCTTCGTCCGTGTATTCTTCCTCAGCGCTATTTTTCAAAGACGACAATCTTTCTTGGGCTACTTAAACGCCGAAATTTTGGTCTGTCTGTATGTCTGTCTGTCTGTCTGTGACACGATTCAGCCACCCGGCCAAAGTGAAACAAAATCTGAGCAGTAGTCTTATATACAAATGTCCAAGTCCGGTGTCAATGTTCATATTTGTCAACATTGTTGAACAAGAACAAGACATTACGCAAACAGAAGGCAGAAAATCAATACATAAATGATATTTACAGTGTTCCTTTATAAAAAAATTCTGGGGGCTTGATTTTTGCGACATGAAATACTACATCCACTGCAGAAAAAAAAATTCACTCCGTCGCCCGCTGTCACCCGCACCACTATAACTTCTGGCGGCATTTTAAGAAATCAAGCGGCAACAGTTACGAAAGGTTCCACTAGAGAGGTTCCACGTTCTTCTTGGAAGGCACGTGGAGTAGGGCAACGTGGTTCTATAAACGTTGAAGTAGGGCGCCTTGATTCCCGCGCGCCTCTGCGGTACGGCAGCGCTGGCATCGAGGCACCCGGCCTGGAGCAGTGGAACGTGGTAAATTTAAATTGACTTAAACAAGCCATTTGCGCGTTTACCTTGGGAGGAGCGAAGGGAGCAAAGGGAGGCATTTACTTGGCAAATGTCAACGAAAGACTATCGTCTTCTGTCGACATTCACAACGAAAGGAGCAGATACCCGGCCAATTTTTTTGTTACAATGTCAGTGTTCAAGCAGTTAGATAGCTCTCCTTGTCGTGAAGCGTCTTGACCTATGTGTGAATAGCTAGGTTCCCCGGATCAAGGAGTTCAGGAGGTAACACCAGATGATATCCAGTGCGCAGGCGCGCGTTCTGCGTGCATGTATGTATATATTTTTAACGGTTCTCATTTGTATTACAGCAGCGGGCGGGGCATGCTTAAAATTTGCGCCCTTGCATTTCGATTAACCCTTTGCAGGTACTCTTACAAGGCGAGGCGAACCACGCGCAGTGTTTGTAGGTGTCCAGGTTTATTTACTCACGAAAACTTTATGGTGATGTTTCATCAAAAACTACCCGCCGCAGATGTTCCGTGGAAGGCGTTGCGCACTGAGCTCGCAGTTGGGTTCTATATCCAGCCGCAGCGGTTATTTTTCTCATGAAGGGGAAACACTCAAACACCCGTCTGCAGGAAATTTCGGTGCACGTTGAAGGGGCCCAAAAGTGTTGCTAAGAGGTATTAAGAACCCGGCCAGTGAGCTGATCACTGCTGCAATTTCAAACTGTCTGATCGTTCAATCGCATGTAGGTCATGATGCTACGGTGGCAATAACAACTTGTTTTGTAACTGAAGATGAACCACAAAACCGGTTATCCAGGAAAAAATTACGGGGGATGCTTAGAGCATTCTAAGAATGAGAAGGCAAAATTGTAGTTGGACCTCCGTTGGCATGCTGTTGAAACTTCTGTCAAACTTTGCGGCCGCGCCCGTCACCGCTTGTCCAGTCCTACCGCTGGTTCTGTTCCGCTCGCTAGCCATCGCCCGGACACTCCTTCTGATCTGCTGTTGAACTTACTGTTGAAATTTGCGGCCGCGCCTGTCACCACTTGACCAGCCGCCTGCACAGCACCCTCCGAACCCTGGAAAAAAGAAAAAAAGTGACAATCTTCGTGAAGTGCGATAATGACTCGCTGAACTTTGTGAGAGTACATGCTGCAAAGGAAGACACCATGATGATGACCTTTTTTTGGGACCATCGAAGAACTTTACATGTTTTTTCGCACCCAACGCACCGTTGGCAGAAACAAAGACGCAGTGCATTATGCTGTCAAGTCACAGTCGGAGACCAGATGGAGTTCAAGGGTGAGTAGATACCTTGAGTAGATACTTGGATTTCTCCAAGTAATGGTAAATATCAACAAAGAAACAAGCTAAACTAGGAGTGGTGCCACACTGCTACACAAGCAGATGTTAAGTTATGATTTTCTGTTTTTTGCTCGTATTTATAAACAAGATATTGGTTTGCATCGATCGTGTTCAAAAAAGCCTGCAATATTCAAAAATGAACTTGCATGAGGCTTCCTTAGACATGAAAGCTCTCTGAGGTCACTTTCATGACAAAAGGGAAACGTCGAGTGAGTGACTCGATGAAAGGCTTGGTCTCTATGAGGCGTGGGATGCCGATGTTGAAAGGCATTCGAGGCGAAAAAACAGATGCCCGGTGATGATTCGAAAGGAGATGAGAAAACAGGGTCACGAATTCCACATTCGACCGTCTTTATTCTGAAATCACCGAGAGGTTTACTCACCTGCGGGACACCGATGCAAGTTTGGCTTTCTCCTGGACATCAACAAGCTGTGATACGGCGACGATAAGAACGAAATAAAGTCAAACTGCTCCACCTTTGGCGAGTTTTACCGTTCCGACGTTGACCAGCAGGACTTTTATGTAGAAATTTTAGATTGCTGGCTGCTGTTTTCACGGCGCGTTGACCAGACAGTGTCAAGACCTGAAGAAATTCTGAAATTTATTGTACAGTATAGAGATGACAGTGTGTTTCCCAACCTTAGCGTCGCCATTAAAATAATGTTAATTATAGCAGTTTCCACCGCAAGCTCTGAGAGGTCCTTCAGTAAGCTGAAATTGATACTTTCCTACTTGCAGGCCACAATATGCCAGGACAGACTTTCTGATCTTGCTCTGCTGAGTGTGAAAAAAGAAGAAACTGAAAAAACGAACTTTGATAATATTACATAGCATTTTGCTTCATCGAACGCAAAAAAATTGCTGCTGCAGTTTTTACGGTGCGCCCTAGTGTAGAGACTTTTTTTTCATATTGGTGTTATTAATAACCAAATGATGTAAATAAAGCGCGTCAAACATAAAGGGCCCGTTATTCTTGACTACTTGTTCACGATGAGCATTAGCACTGGTGTCACAAAAGGCAATGACACGCGACAGGGAGACAACAGCGATTGCTGGAAGGAGTTTTTGAACTCATCATTATCATTCATAAAAATGTGGGCATAGTATGCAGGTTCTAAGTACACAATAAATAATTTTGAGCAATACATTTCATGGTAATGGCGCGAAAAACGATAAGAACTGTTTACATGCCTACGTGGTCGTTCTCTTGTGTGTGGTTGTATGTAATTTGTGAGCTTCGCCTAATTCGTGTCAAGCGATATAACAACAGGTGACCGGCAAGGTTTCTTCTTTTACTTCTTTTTCTAACCTTGTGAACTTCCGGTGCATGGTATGATGCATGGATGTGCTAAGATGGCTATAGTCCACTGTAGTGAATAATCAATCAAGAAATTGCTCATTCGCTGGCCCAAAACAGCCAGATAGCCTTTTTGTACATTGATGATGATGAGGATGAGAATGATGATGATGATGATCATGCAATCAATCATCAATCAATCATTTATCTGCGTGCCCAGGAACAGCCGGGGGCATTTGGGCTGGCGCACGGAAACAAAAACAAAAACACACTAGACATGATGTACGTATCTACAAAGGAATAATGTAAGAGTACACAAGTGGTTACACACAAAGAACTACACATTTTGACAAACACACGCACTTAGCAGCGCCCACTCATACACATTCACACAAGTAATGCACAGCAGTCAGTCGTATCTGACTCAAGTATAGTAATAGTATTAATAATAATAATAATAATAATAATAATAATAATAATCAGTCAATCAATGTTTATTAGTGTAATATAAATAATAACAATAAATATTAATCAATCAATCATGTTTATTTACGTGCCCAGGAACAGCCAGAGGCCTGAGTGCTGGCGCACGGGTAGTTACATGAAAACAAAATACAAGAAACATATTGCAAGAAACAAACACTCGACAAGACACACACAACTTGAAGTAGTGAAAATGACATAAATAAAACACAGGCAGAGCCTGGGTACAGGTAAAAAAGAAAAAAAGAAGATGCCTTTGTGGCTCTGCTTGTTGTAAAGACAACACAACAAGCACAGCAACAAAGTTGGACAGTAAAACGACAAAAACAATGACAAGAGTATAGAAACAAATGATAAGACGAACAAATCACAGTAAACAGTTTCAGAAATAGGCAACTATCAGTTGATTAAACAGAACCGCTGAGAAACCAAATTCCAGAAATGGAGAAAAAAAATTGGCCGCGTATCTGCTCCTTTCGTTGCAAATGACGTCAAAAGACGGTAGTCTTTATCGGCTTTTGCGAAGTAAATGCCTCCCTTCGCTTTACCGCTCCCCTCTCATGTTGTTCCTCTTGCGTCGAGCTCCTCCCAAGGTAAAGACGCCAAATGTTTGCTTAAATCTTTTTAAATTTCCCGTGTTCACTGCTCCAAACCGGGTGTCTCGATGCGAACGCTGCGGTCGGCGAAGACGCGCGTTAACCGAGGCACCCTACTTCAGCGTTTATAGAACCGCGTTTCCCTACTCCACGTGCATTGCAAGCAGAACGTGGAAACTATCTAGTGGAACCTTGCGTAACTGTTGCCGGTTGATTTCTTAAAATGGCGCCAGAAGCTATAGTGGCGCGGGCGACAGCAGGCGACGGCGGAGTGAATTCTTTTTCTGCAGTTGATGAAGTGTTTAATTTCGTAAAAGTCAAGCATGTTTGAATTTTTATAAAGGAACACTGCAAATATCACTTCTGTATTGATTTGTTGTCTCATATTTGCGTAATGTCTTGTTCTTCTCCAACAATGTTGACAAGTATGAACATTACACTGGACCAAGACGGGTAGATTTAGTTTTGACTATATAAGACTATTGCGCAGGCATTATTTTGCTTTGGCCGGGTGGCTGAATCGAGTCACAGACAGACAGACAGACATACAGACAGACCAAAATTTCTGGGTTTAAGTAGCCCAAGAAAGACTATCGTCTTTAAAAAACGAACGACAGAGACATCATAGAGTTTAACATACTGCATTCAACAGCGCAGTACGGTAAATTTTAAAGTAACTTTGAAAGATGTCAAGGCGTTCAAAGAAGCGGTTGTAAGAATTCTGTATTCTGCGCACAGGAGAATGGTTCGAGTTGCGCGCAGCGGTCAAGAACGGGCGATGCGACCTGGTGGGCCTTTGTGGAACACTAAAGGTCACCATGAACAATTTTGTGAAGGAATGCAAGATCTGCACACATACGTCTGCAGTTCAAGGAAGGGATGGAAGGAACTGTGGGTAAGTCATAATCAGGACCCAGACTGTGAATGTGATGGCGGTGCTTAAATATGGATGAAAACTTCTTCTGCACACGTTCTATTAATGCACTACTAGATTTGGAGATGCCGTTCCAGGCAACAGAAGCATATTCCAACTGATGGATACATATTGTATTATATAGCGTTAGAAATGGATCGGGAGAAGAGAATTCCTTTGAAATCCGACACAAATTTCTAAGACTGCGTAGCGCTCGCCGGGTGATTAGCCTAATATGAGGTGAGAAAAAGAGAGGGTACTGGCGAAAAGCACCCCGGGGTCCCTAATCTCCTCAACCCTTTGCAAATGAGCTCCCTCAACGCTGTAGGAAAACAGTAGACGATGGGTTTTCCGGCTGTACGTGATAACCTTTCACACTAAACTTTCTTACACCCTTTTTGGCCGAAAAGGGTGTAAGAATTTTGTCCCATGGCGAACACCTTTAAAAGATGTTTTCGCGAAAAAAAGGTGTACGTACGAAAAAAGGGTTTCGCGTGAACACCCTAAAAAAGGGTGTAAGGCTGCTCAACACCCTAAAATAAGGGTATGGCCAGGGCAGCAGCTACGCGTGATAATGCAAATCGGCGTAGCGCGCATCATTCAACAGAGTCAATACGCACACGTTACACTTGGAACACAAATGAATTGAACAAGAAAACAATCGGGATGCAAGCGGTACAGGGAGTGCATACTTACTTAGTAATACATGTGCTCTTCTTCTTTTATATCCAGCAGAGGAAAGCCCCCCGATCGAGTAGGTGGGCTTGTCGCAAAAAAACGATATTTTAGCGCTAATTTTGGGACTATGAATTTTACTATGAGAATATACAAATCATCACGCGGATTTGCTAAAAACTTTTAATCACGACGTATTTTTTATGTTCAGTAACTTATAGAATTTTATTAAATACCAAAAAAAATCTTCCCCGCCCCTCAACACCCTTCAAAAAGGGTATTCAACACCCTTTTTCCGAGAAGGGTGTAAAGCTACAAATTAGGGTGTTCGAAACTAAGAAAAAGGGCGTAAAGAAAAAGGGTGTGAGAAAAAGGGTGTAAGAAAAGACCGCCAACTAAGAAAAAAGGTTCAGAGACCTCCAACTTCGGAGGAATTTTGTACCTGTTTACATGGGTGGACTGCACATTTTCCACAAGCAGGAGGTGTTTTTTTCCTCACGATTAATTTATTACCAGTGAAGCTGTTTAAGCTTGAGCTAGTTTCGGTGGCGTTAGCAAAAAATACAAAGAAAAAGAACTGCGCCACCTGTAAAGGGCGCACCACTGCATATAGGTATTATAACAGTGATGTTCAGCAAGATTTGTTGACGGGCTAGTTGGTCTGATACTTGACAAGCCATGAGGATTTCGCGGAACGACGACACGAAGAGGAGTCATCCTGTTGTCTCCTCTTCGTGTCGTCGTTCCGCGCAATCCTCATGGCTTGTCATATAACAGTGAAGTCGGCTTTCGAGCCTATTAGAGTGTGGGTACAAGGGGCGTATGCGTATGCGCACCTCTTACTATACCATTTCAAAGGTACTAGTCTTTTTTGGATTCTAAAAGGCAAAAAAAATTGGCGCAGCTTGCAATAGTGGTGCAAGGCTGGAGAAACAGCATAGCTGGGGGTCGAACTAGCTGGTTTCCCTCTTGGATCCTCTGGCAGGAGGGGGGGGGGGAGGGCGACACACTGGAACAGCCTTGTAAAATCCGGTTAAACTTGGCCTCATTCCTCAGCGGTAATCCTAGCTTAGCAAGAACATTGCAAAGCTTAGCAAACACAACAAAACTTAGCAACACCGGAAGAAACTAGGTCGACACCAAGCTCCACTGTTCTTTTTTTGCAACTGAACACCTAATTCACACCGTTTCAACATCCTACAGAAAGCCAAGCGTGTTGCTGTCGGTAAACACTCTTTTCACTACACGACTATACTCTTTTAAACTTTGAAGGTTCAAATTGGTGTTTCACGTGCCAAAGCTAAACTTGGGGCATGAGGTGCACCGCATATGGAAACGAGCGATCATTGCATACGAACAATTATTTTTTTTGCGTTTGAAAATTTTTTGAGAGTAGAGAAGTATATGAGGGGCTGTCTTGTTCTTTACAGTGCTATTATGCATCCAAGCATGGCCTTATTCAATGAACAGCTGAACACCTTTTGCACACCCTTTCAACACCCTAAGAAAAACCAAGGGTGTTGAAGTTGATCAACATTCTTTTTTTAACACAAAAAGGGTGTAGAGCTAGGAAAATGTGTTGAGATTCAAGAAAAACGGTGTAAAGGCCTCCCAACACCCTTTTTCCACTTATGCTACACCCTTTTTGGCTAAAAGGGTGTAAAAAAGTTTAGTGAGAACGAAATGCGGTCACTGACCAAGTCAAAGTGAAAAACACAGAGACGTTTCGGAACCCGTACGGGTTCCTTGATCACACTAAGCAGGCAAGAGCCGTAAGTCGCTTCTTATTACGAGAATAAGAAGCGACTTACGGCTCTTGCCAGCTTAGTGTGATCAAGGAACCCGTACGGGTTCCGAAACGTCTCTGTGTTTTTCACCTTGACTTGGTCAGTGACCGCATTTCGTTTTCATCATGATACCTGACCAGACGAACTTTCGTCGAACTCTTGACTAAAAAAGTTTAGTGTGTTGTTTTAGCAGGGTTCAAAATCAGTCAGTTTTTTCTTCCAGCCCGATAATTCCGACACATCACTCTGCAGGGCACGGCAGTCCTCAACACCGCTAATGTGCCTAAATAGTTTGACATCATCAGCATAGAGAAGAAATGAAGATTTTGTTTAATACTAATAATAATAACAATAATATAATAATAATCAATCAATCAACCTTTTTTTTGGTGCCCAGGAACAACCCTAGGGTCTTGGTACTGGTGCACCATATACAAACATTCATAAAAACAAACTAAAATAATGATAACACAACACAGAAAACCATATGTATGAAAGAAACAATAAAGTAAAAATAGTTACCGAGATCCCAGAAAGCGAAACAGCAAAAAAAAAGGACGCCTAGTGTTAGAAGCCATGACACCCGTCCAGCAAAACGTTGAAGGCACGTGAAAAATTGAAAATACACAAGCAAATACTCAATGAACTTGACGGAGATAGATTATACAATAAAACGAAGGTTTTGTAACAAAATGTTAGGAAGTTTCAAAATGGAAAAACGAAGTTCAGCGTTAAAAGCACTGACACTCAAACCTAGAGAAATTCAAGCAACACAAAACCAGGAAAAGAGAAAAACAAACAAGCAAGAAGGTGATTTGCATAAAATAAATACGGCACATAAAGGACATAAAGGCACTTAAACTACAACAGTTTTCAGTTCATTAGAGAACAAAGACAAAGAGCTCTGGAATATATCAAGACCATCGGAATATTCATCATATGCACATTGTATTCTGCAGATGGACGAGCGTCGTCTACTTAAAGCATCTGTTCTGAAAGATCGAAATGTTCGGAAAGTTTGTTCGGCAAGTTGACATTGATAAGTGCGACCAAGTCATCACACAAAATATCACCATGAAGGAGTTTATAAAGAAAGATAATATCAGCTCGCATTCGTCGACACCAAAAGGAAGGAATACTTTTGAGACAATATACTTTTGAGCCATAATAATCAATCTATCAATCAATCAATCAATCAATCATGTATATTTATTGTGCCCAGGAACAGCCGTGAGGCCTTGGTGCTGGTACACAGATGGATACAGGTAAAAAAAAGGAAAACAAAAATTGAAAGGAAAGAACACTTTGACCGCGTATAAAATAAAAGGTAGAAAAAAATAACTTTTAGAATGTATATTACAAAGTATACCGTACAAATCACTACAAAACGTAGATAGCGTATACACTACATGCAATGAACACAAACAAAACTGACAGGATACAACAGAATTGGTAATTACATCGTACCGATGAAACAGAACATCTGCACACTACAGGTAATCGTGTAACCTTATAACAGCAATCCATAAAATGGAAAACAACAGAAGAGTCATATAAACAGCATACTCTCTATACAGTAAGGCAAGCAGGTAAAAAGAAGTTACTATAACTAGAACAAGATCCATTCAGTATGACTGAGCAAAGAAATATTCCATATAGTTCCATGTAAGAGAATAAGAGGGAGCATACTAGCGAATGAGAATTCTGGAAGTGTCTGAACTGAACTGATTGAGGGAGCTGTTAAAAATATCTACGTCTGCCGAGTAGAAGTTACACGTGCTCTGCAGCCTGAACAGCGGGCAATGTCGGTTACAGGAGCTGAGAGTACGAAAAGGATGACATTTTCTTGTGATTTTAAGAGACACTGTTAGTTGGAGCTCAGAAAGAAGTTCCGCGCTGCTAATTTGTCCATGTATGAGCTTAAAAAGAAATAAAAGGTCAGCTGTATCGCGCCTAGCCTTTAGCTCAGGCAGCACTTGCAAGTACCGTGGTCCAGAGTCAAGACGGTGATACTCGTGAGGGAAGCGATGTCTAAGTATGGACAGCAGCTTATTCTGCACTTTATCAATGGCCCTGCTGTTAGATTTGCATGTACCATTCCAGACAACCGAGGCATATTCCAGCACGGGACGACAGACAGCGGAGTACAGTTTCAGGAAGGACTTTGCACTACGGAATTCTTTAGACATCCGGCTGACCATGCCCAAGCGGCGGAGAGCTCGCTGTTTGAGGAATCGAACGTGCGGTGTAAAAGTCAGCTGGTTATCAAAGAGCACGCCAAGATCAGTTGTCGTCGAGATTCGAGGCAAAGTAACATCGTGAACGGAGTAGTGATAAAGCAGGCAGTCTGTTTTACGCGTGTATGACAACACTTTGGTTTTCGCCGCGTTCACTATCAGTTCGTTCTCTTTACACCAGAGTGTAAATGCATCCACGTCTCTTTGCAAATGCCCGCAGTCGCTAAGAGACGAAACTTCCCTAAAAATCTTGATGTCATCAGCATAAAGTAAAAAAGAAGAATGCCTTATAGCAGCTGAAACATCATTGACAAATAAAGAAAACAAAAGAGGGCCTAGAACAGACCCTTGTGGCACACCACTTGAAACGCCGTAACGATAGGATTGCTGGCCGTTAACATTTACGTAGCAGGTCCGCCCACGCAAGTAACTAATTAGGAGGTCAACAATCGAATTATCTATGTTCAGGAGTGACAGTTTAGAAATTAACAATAGGTGACTGACCACATCAAAAGCCTTGCTCAGGTCAAAGTACACAGTATCAAGCTGCCTCCTATGATGAACCGCTTCGGACGCTCGCTGCATGAAAAAAACGAGGTTAGTGGTTGTGGAACGTCCGGACATAAACCCGTGCTGTTCGGAAATTAGTATGCCCTTAACACTGGACGTTAAAACATCGTGCAACACAGTCTCAAAAAGCTTAGACGCCGCACAGAGTAGCGAAATAGGCCGATAGTTTCTAACACTATCTTTAGCACCAGTTTTGAAGACAGGGACCAAGCGTGCTAACTTCCAGGCTGCTGGAAAAGTAGCAGATTGAATTGAATTATTAAATATAGCGGTTAGTATGGGAATCAGAAGCTCCCCATAGGTTTTTAATAATAATAATAATAATAATAATAATAATAATAATAATAATAATAATAATAATAATAATAATAATAATAATAATAATAATAATAATAATAATAATAATAATCAATCAATCAATCAATCAATCTTTATTAAAGTGCCCAGGAACAGCCGAAGCCTTCGTGCTGACGCACTGTGAGAAAAAAAACGCCGCCTTGAAGTACATCAGCGGCTGACACAAAAACAGCCAGGAAAAAAGGTGGCTGAGTGAAGAACAAGAAACTTGAATACTACAGATAATAAAGTCAAAAGTGGTATCCAAATTACATTACACGACTAACCGAGACTGCATATTATGATAAGTTGCAAAAACACATCGTACAATGAACATGGCAATAGGATGAAGCATCAATTACACAAAAATGTATAAAACAAAGTACAGAAAATATTTGTAACAATTCACAGAAAGTGATAAGTTGTAGAAACATTTGTTACTGTGCTAATAATTAGCTGTGCTAATAAGTAACTGTGCTGTGTTAATAATAATAATAATAATCAATCAATCAATCTCTTTATTATAGTGCCCAGGTACAGACATAGCCTTTGTTCTGGCGCACTTAAGAAAAAGACCGACGACGACACAAATACATCCACGCGTGAGAAGAACAACAAAATACAAGCGAAGAAAAAACTAGAATGAAGAATAAAGGTCATTTAACAAAATCAACGATTTCGGCACACTAAAGTTGGAACAATCACGAAACGATAAACACAGTGTCATAAAAATTTGACAATACAAATGGGCAGATATCAACGAGTAAGAACAGTAACAAACGCGAGCAAGATAAACGGAAATAGGGCAATGAAAATAGAATTAAAACTGGTCGGAACCAAGTCAGGGAGAGACAGAAGTCAGAAGGTCGCACATGTAAGACCGAAGGGGTGTATGAAACAGGTCAACATTATGGAAGTAGAGATTGTATGTTTCTTGAAGGCGGTACAATGGGCAGTGTCGATTGCATGTCTTACGGGTACGAAGTATAGGAGACATACGGGTAAGTTTCGACTGTACTCTAAGATTTACATTTGCAAGCAACTCCGAACAAGAAATAATCCCGTGTACAAGTTTAAATAAATAAATTAGGTCAGCTTTGGTTCGTCTTGACTTCAAACTTTGGAGAGGATGAGAAATAAAAAAGTCTGAACCATAGCCACTGTGGAGGGAGAAACGATGTTTGTGGATAGATATGAACTTATTTTGCACTTGTCAAGTATATTACTCTTCGACTGGCACGTGCCTTTCCAAACGACAGAGGCAAATTCTAAAACAGGGCGGACAACAATAAAGCTTTAGTAGTGTGACAGGGTTGCTGAATTTTCTTGATATTCTACAGACAAACCCCAAGCGGTGAAGGGCGCGCTTAGAAATGGAATCCACATGAGCAGAAAAGTTTAGCGCACTGTCAAAAACCACTCCAAGGTCAGATATTTTCAACACACGCGGTAGTGGCACACTTTCCACAACGTACGGATAAAGTATGGGGTTGGTTTTACCAGTGTAGGACATTACCTTCGTTTTAGTGCCACTAAGAGCAAGTTTGTTCGCGGAGCACCAGTTGCTAAAAGCATCCACATCAGATTGAAGAGCTATGCAATCTTCAGCGCTAGTGACTTCTTTAAATATTTTGATGTCATCAGCATATAACAGAAAACAAGAGTGATTTATAGAGTTGGGACGACAGCCCGTCCCAACTTTTCCCTTTGTGCTCGGAGCGTCGCTTCCTGAATATCTACGAACGTGCTATTAAGATCCGATTTCAGTACCTTTTGGGCGACCGTGAAAATTGGTAGGTTGAGGGTTGTCGTATATGCTGTCCAGATGAAGGCGTTTATTTCGTTTTCTCTAGTGAGGGTAAGTCTGTGGTACGGCAGGTTGTACGATATCCGGCTCATAATCAGTGCCCTCATGAGTCTTATCCTTTTCTTTAGGTCTTTCTGTTCCCCTGGTTATGGCTTTTGAAATGTGGCCTAATTCGTTAAAGATTTTCTGTATTTTGTCGATTGTGAGAACGGCTCTGACGCTTCACAGTAGGGCCATGCTGTGGATTCATTCTTTCGTGTTCTCTGGTGTGACATTCTTAAATATTTTTTGGTGTTTTTTTTTTATTTTCGTCGTGTGGAGCCATCACTCCTTTGCCCCACACACCTTGCAGCGGTGACAGAGCCACGGAAAATTCCAAAAGTAAATTAAAATTAGTGTAATTAAGCGCTACGCACTGTGTTTTATTTCTTGCTAAGAGATACTTTAGTTTGCTTTTTTTCTCATGATCTAGTCCTTCCTTGGTTTTTGAGAGACTGCCGATAGTATTCTGCCACTGTTTCTGTTATGTGACACACAGTTGGTGCCGGCATTAGTTACGATGGGAGAGCTGCTTTGGTGCGATGGCGTCAGTTTCGAACACGGCTGGCGACGGTCTATCGAGCATTCCACCACCGACCGAGCGTAGAATGGACTTCACTGCGCAGGCGCGGCGCGTGCTGAATCCGCGTATCTTTACTTTTGTCTCGGCTGGGCTATCATAGCCCTTCTTTACACATTTCAGTTGGTGCTGCGGTAATCCAGGTTCAAGGGATCCTTCGCATCTGCCTATATCAGTCGTAGCTTCCGAATGGTATAGCGATGACGTATTTCCGCGGACGCTTGATGAGCACGGCTGACAGCGGACGGGTAGAGGCCCGGAAAAATAGAAAAATCAGCCTAATAACACTATCCCATTAATGATCGCTACCATTATCAGCATGATGGCCACGAAAATATATTTGCCATGGGCGCCATCCTATCTAGTTACGCCGCTGTCGGAGTGTGACGCCTGTCATTCCGAACGTATTTCCACAATAAAATGTCTTATAGCAACCGGGAGCTATTGCCCATATATGAGGAGTTTTAATCCGCCCAATAAATAGATCCTCGTAGGTTCTGTCTCCTTAACAGTCTCTTCAACGATTACATATCACGCAAACAAATTGGCCATGGCCCTTGACAGCAATACAGAAGCGCGAGACAGGTAGGTGCACCACCTCGCAAGATCAAGACTCGTTCTGTCGGAGCGTGAAGGCTGTTAATCAGGGTCACAGAACGAAAGAATACCGCGTGAGCAAGAATGAGCATTGCCAGACAACGTGTTGCTCAGGCGCGTCAGGCATGTTAAAAAAAGTTATTTTTGTTCTGGCGTCAAAGCAAGCTGTCGCTGCCCTTGATCCACCATTGCTTGAACAAGCCAATATTTGACCCGTGCACACATACACGTACTTCTAACAAGGTTCTGCGTCGTCCGAGCGAGGATTGATATGTATGTTAGGAAAGGCAAAATCTCTTGCCCAAGCAGTAGTACTGCACAGCCTAACGCACCACAAGACATGCTCACAAACTGACATTATCTTTCCATGCTCTGAGTGAAAGGACATGTGCGGCATGCTAGCCAGCAACTTATTAAGTTATCTCATTAACAAGAAAGGCCCGACTGCAACCTTCATATCAGCAACCTTTTAATACTAGACCAAAGGAGTTAACCGTAAGAGGTTAAACCCAACGCCGTTCAATAGTCATTGGTGTACAAGGTACCGTTCGGCAGTCGCAGCATAGAGCCATAGCACAAGAGCACTGACCTCACCCTTGCTTCTCGCTAACTCTGTCACATATCCCCAAACACGTCGACCATCAGCAGCGTGTAGTGTGGTCCGCGGGGCTCTCAACGTCCTTCCCACGACTTGTTTTCGTTACTGTTCTACGCCCGATCGGTCTGAATAGAAACCGGGTCGGGCGCGATATCGATGTCCCACCGAAACGCGGCCAGCTAGCGGCAGGCGGCCCTGGCGCACGGATGAGAATAGCGCCGGGTGGTGGATCAGTGGCCAGTTCATGGTCATCGTAAATGGCATGCATCTGGAGGGGGGAGGGTGGCGAGAAGTGAGCGGCCTTAAGTGAGCCCCGGATCGAGTCACCCAAGTACGACTCTTTGTTCGGCGCCACGGTTGCACTTAGCGAAATTAGGGCTTTACCGCCGTACACGCATCACGCGGACGCCAAGTGAAACAAGGCCCTCGGCCACTGGCCGCAGCAAGAAAAGCGCGGTCCGCTACGCGCCGGGGGCAGCCGAACCAGGAGACGCCGGCGGAAACTCGCCCACCTTCGGATCGATTGAGCGGGACTCTGCTGCCATGATGTGCGGAGCGAGCTTCGTTTGCTGTTGCTGATCTATTATGCAGTGATACGGCGACCGCCCGCTTCTCCGTTGTTCGCTTCATTACCGAGGATTGAGACTCCTCGCTCGGGCCGCCGCGATCGCGCGCGCCTCCGGCCGGCCGGCCTCCGCCGGGCACGCAGCTGGTCGCGCCGCCCCTCCGCCAGCGGTATCAGCTGCGCGCGGGCGAGGGGAATACGGGAAAGGCCTTCGTCGTGCAGTGGACACTAAAAGGATGACGATAATGATGATGATAATCACTATGTTGGCCCCCACTAAGTTTTTTTTTTAAATGCAGAGCATTTCAGTAACTCACGATGTCACCCGCTTTGACGTCCGTAGTCGTAGTCCGCACCCCTCCCCCTACACTATATAAAAAAAATTCCCCCGCACCTCCCCGAAGGGAATCGTGCAGAAATGCGAATGCATTGGGTGCACCGATGAGTGTGTTGCGAGTAATGGCGTAATTAATGACGAGAGTGTGAACGTAATCATTTATTCATCAGCACCTGTTTGTGTTATCGTTGTACCTGACGGCCACAATCACTGCCTTGTGATCGCTAAAGTGCACGGTCAAAGGGTCTTTGAGAAACATACGCGCCTCACAGTTTCGCGTAAAGACCAGATCAATGCAACTCCCGTGAATGGTAGTGGGGCACGTGTCGAAGCCGGCAGAGAGACAATGAATAGAGTGCCTGGTCTGCATGTACTCGACCAGCCACTCGCCACTCTTCTTGCGCACGTCAACGTTGAAGTCGCCAACCAAGACTATGGGGTCAGAGGGTTTGGAGCGCACGCGCACACTTTCCATAGCCGCGTCCAGCTGCGCGGCAACGGCGTCTCGAGCGAGGTTGGGCGCGAGGTACACGGTCACCACAAAGACTCCGTCTCCGGTGTAGGCAAGGGTGTACAAGTCCTTGTACGGAGACGTGGCAACGGCGTGCGATATCAAGTTCCCATACACGTTAGACACGAGACTAACACCGCAGTACTCGCCGTCCTTGCCGCTTCGAGCAAACTAGTACAGCTCGCTTCAAGCGCATGCGTTCGGCATTGAGCGCGGAGAGAACACCTGCGGGCGCACGCCGGCGGAGCACGACAACCCCCGACTAAGAAATGCATTCGCATTTACGACGACGATGACGACGAAGGCAGAACTACGAGGCGCGCGCTCACGTGCGCTCGCGCTGGAGGAATGCAGGCGCACGCCGGCCAACGGAGCAAGACAACCCCCGGCTAATAAATGCATTCGCATTAAAAAAAATACTATCCGGCGCCTGGTTTCGATCCCTCGACCCCGCGGGCGGAACGCAATGTACATGGTGCTCTACCCACTGCGCCACAAAGCCGACACAGAATGGGAGGCTACGAACGGGCCTTATATCCTTGACTCATTCAAACTACGTCAAGAAGCTGCTGATACAACGCATTCACTACCACCAACTCCCCAAACACTAAACGTTAACCCAATACACCCACCCCCTATGCGACGCAGTTACTCGAGTCCCCCTCGCGGTATATAAAAAAAAATACTATCCGGCGCCTGGTCCCGATCCCTCGACCCTGCGGGCGGAACGCAATGTACATGGTGCTCTACCCACTGCGCCACAAAGCCGACACAGAATGGGAGGCTACGAACGCACCTTATATCCTTGACTCATTCAAACTACGTCAAGAAGCTGCTGATACAACGCATTCACTACCACCAACTCCCCAAACACTAAACGTTAACGCAATACACCCCCCCCCCCCTATGCGACGCATTTACTCGAGTCCCCCTCGCGGGGAGATGGGCCCAATTTTTTTTGGTACTGAAGTCACGTGCTACTACGGCCGGTCGGGCCGGTCTGGCGCGGGGTGCGGGCACCCACACTGGCATGGGCTGTGATGCGACGAGAACGGGGACGTCAAATGCGCCTTCACGTCATGGCGGCTGCCTCTGTGTTCGCTTCATCGAAACCGAAACTGACGCGAATAAATGGAGCTGTAAGTAATTATTTTTAAAGGGTGAAATGAACACGAGGGACCTGTTCGCTATTTAGGTAGGCATGCTTCGGCTACTGCCAAGCGTTGATTTCCGCGACGCATTAAAAAAAGCAGACTGCTTTATATGCTCACGCTGAATTCGTTTAGTTATTTTATTATTAATTACTAGAGTCAAATTGTAGCTTTAATAGTTACTCATGTGAAAACGTCATACAGTTCAGACAGAACACGGTGCACCATCAAACATTGAAGTCGGTCGTGTAAGTTGAGCAACAAGAGAGAAGGTTAAGCAATACAGATCGATCAGATAGAAGGAACAAGTGAGCTTAGTTGCAGCAACATGATGGTCATTGTTTTCATATACAGCTATACATAGGGAACCTACGAAGCGAAAATAAGAAAGATTTTACCCGCTAATCTTTAGCAGCTGTCAAAAAATGGTGTAGTGGCAATGACGTAACAGGACCGGGCAAAGTACTCTGCAATTTCGCTACTCTAGAAAAAAATCAGAGCCCTTCCACCCCGTGAAGAGGGATGGCCAGCAAAGCTGCGGGGCCGAGCCTCAACGTGAGGTTTGACTGGGTCGTAGTCCAAGGGGTGCACGAAGCAAAACACATTTGTAATTTGCGATTTAGCATTGTTGCAGGTTATTAACTGAAAGTCTAGTCCTCTCCAGTCACTGCTACTCGCGCATTCTCAGCACGGCTCTTCACGAGCCACGTGAAACGGCTATCAAGCGGCTCTGACGCAGCGTCAGACTTTTCTACTGCGCAATTGAGGCGCACACCTGGCCACGAGCCGGCGCCAGTGCGTCTGCCGCGGCTATGACGCAACACAACCCAACACAATCCACTTTAATCCAATCCAATCCAATCCAGTCCAAGCCAAGCCAATCCAATCGAATCTAACCCAATGCACGTCGCGCTTGCGCAGAACGGCCCTTCACGGCACGCGCGAAACTGCTCAACCTCGACCAGTGTAGCTTACGCCCCAAAACACTGAGGAATCGTGTGTAGAAATTTATTATGGCGCGGGTATGGTAATCAGAGCGCATGCTCTACGAAGGTCCTAGGACCTTTTTAATTTTGTATGATTTTTTCCATGCCCCGGGGGTGTGGCGCGCAGTTTTACGATTCCGGCGATTTGAGTGGGCTCCGCAACGTGGCGCTACGCTCGCTAGCGATTCCTGCCTACATCGCTCTGGGACCGGAGATGATCTGCTGGATCCTAGCCATTTACAGCTTTGCTGTAAAAAGCTGTGTTCCGTAGTATCAAAGACAAAGGGGGGGGGGGGGGGGGGGGGACAAACGCAATATTTTGCGATTATGATGAATTCCTAATGGGACCTAAGTTTCCGTGCACGAACAGCAGGCGAATAGAGTGATTTTATTACTCCACAGTTCGGTGAGCGCAGCGCAAAGAAAGATCAAACACAAGGGGGACAGTGCAACGAGGTAAATAAAATAAAGAAAATAACCTCGGCATATTCCTTCAGTGGCTTTAACTGCACAAATCTAGTCTTTTTTTACCTGTTAATGCGGGTCCAACATGAGATCCAGATGAGGCGAATTGGACGAATGGGTGGGCTAGTGTGTTATACATATTATTCAGTCGTTAAAGGGGCCGTGAAGAGATTTAAAAAAAATTATGCTGCGAGGGTATTGAGAGCTCCAAACGTTTGATATAAAAACTGTACCAAGCCATCTCGTTAGACGATATCGGCGCATAAGTAAAAAAAAAATGTTGCGGTTTCTCCGAGGGGCCTTCCTACTCAAGTCGTCAGTGACGTCACGATAAGAAGCCAACCATAGCTTCCCCCTGCCTCCACGACATGTCGAGCTATAACGAGCTTGTAAAGTTTCCTATACAGCTGCAATATCGGCGCCGTGATAAAATTCGCATGTAACTGAACGGGCGATGTCTGATCAATATGGCTTGATCAACATGGCCAACCCCCGACTGATCAACATACGACTGATCAACGAGGCCAAAACAAGCAACATTTTTTTCTCCCGCCCGTTCGGGTTCTTTAGATATTTAACGCCATCTGTTGACAAAGGAAGGTACCCGGACCTCCAAAAAGTGAAAAAGAAAGGGAGCACGCACTTTTGCGCGATAAAAAACCAGACTTGTTTATGCGTGTCGACTCGTATCGAGCCCGGCGGCTCGATGGGCTTGTGTCAGATAAACAAAATTGTGTAATTTTGTTGTTATTACAGATGATAACAATACAAACTTTCGGTTTAGAGCCTCGACTTGAATCATAAACCCTGATGATCAAGGTGGCATTCTTGTACAACTGATACATGGAGCACCAAGTGCCCGATGTTGCTTGGGAACACCACCTAAGTGTGTCCGTCATAATAAACCTAATTTTTTTCCTCAATTCATATTTGTGATGGCTCGAGTACTTTTAGATCAGAAAAACATTTTCGCGATCTTAAGCAAAAAATTTGTTTTGGGCCTCAAAGGGTTAACGTAAGCAGTGTCTTTGTAAACGGTTTACGCTGTTTCATTCCAGACTAACAGGGACGAAAGAGCAAATGCACGCCTCTTACCCCGAGTTTTATTTTCTTGTCATAATGAAGTAATTCCCAATAAAGGAGTTCGACCTTATGTTAAAAATTCTGTGCCCCCACCTCTGTGTGGTGTGCCACACAGCTTCGCTGGTAATCCACCTTATGATTTTTTTTTTGTTTTGCTTGGGCGTCATTGAGCTGTTTGATATAACAAAGGTAAGGTAGCGAACAGAATTTGGAAAAACAACGCAAACCCCTGCAATGAAAACACCCAGTACTTCCTGACTTATTCTACAATGGTTACTAGACAACTTAAAAAGAACTAGAGAGGTCGCGCCTCTCTTTTTATGGTGGTTAATTTTTCTGGTGGTTAAAGGGCAAATTATTCCTTTAAAATATCTGGTGTACAGCTTTACTATACAGTAACACATACAAAGCGTGTTCAACTCTAGAATGTCACTGCTAGTTGCTCTGCCGATCTTTGTATCGCATGGTCGCTCGAGTTTCACCAGAAAACGAGAAGTTCAAAGGCGAACCGCAAAATCTATCAGCAATGAACTGCTAAAATATTTCGGGTATATCTTCCTATCCAAGCAGGCAAAATAAAGCCAATGCAAATACGCTTTCTCTTCGCGACCCCTCTAAGGAGATGTGAGCATTGCAGTTATTGCATGCGAAACGTTTGAGATTCTCAGCGATCCCATTGCCTCAAGTGCACAGCCGACCGATCCAACTCATCCCCTGGGTGCCGTGTCTGAAGTGTATTTTCGACTCTAGAACTCCCCTTTTGTCTGTTAGAGGTAATGCTGCCGAAAATTAGAGGTAATACTGCCGAAATAAGACGCAGTATAATGCTTTGAAAATATCATCACATCGCAAAAAGAAATCTCAAAAGGGCTGTTTTTCTAATAAAATGTACGAAATATCCGGCAGGACTTTGAAGATACCGTTTACGTGTGGCCACGATTTTATATGAAAATTATTTATCTTATCGCTTCCACAAACAATGAAAAAAGAAGTTCTCTTGGAATCCGTGGAATTCCCCCTCGCGTCCAGCTGCACTCACTGGCTATTATTTAAGACCTGACGTTTCTCAATGCGAGCCTGTGGCGATGAACCTTCGTCGTTCTACGCGCATAGCTGGGGAATAAACACCTATTCTGTCACTGTAAGTTATGCATATATATATTTCCCCGAGTATCTTAATGTATACGCCCGGAATGCACAGGCGGGCCATAAACACCGCCGTACCGTGTGCGGAGGGAAGCAGCGCTAGAGTATTTAGTCCTTCTATATGTTTCATCACACTACGCCCTCGAATGGACCTCTATTGCGGTCAATTGAAGGAAGCCTCACCACTGGAATCATCTTTTTCATCACGTCAGTGAAGGATCCGCTCATATTCCTTATTGTAAACATCACCAAACGCCTCACGCTCGCTTGCTTCGAACTCTGCAATCTCAGCTGCGGCGGCTAGAAGCCCCAACGACAAAAGAATAAATAATATCCAACAGCAACCTTGAAGCAGGGCACGAGCACAATAACAAAACTCTACCAGTCATTTGTCAAATAAGACATTCCTACGAAGCGCGTCATCGACTTGCTGGCCACACTCATACAAAAATAAATAAGCATTAAACCACTCTTGTAGATACTGGAAGCAAACATTAAACGTTTTACGTTTTTTTTTATTTTGTCCTTCACTTGGGCTGCGAAGGGACATCGTAAGTACTCATTTCCTTAGATCGATTGGAGACGTTGAACAACGTAGAACACTCGCACTTTATGCTTCGCTCGAACATCTAGAGCGTAAGCTGCAGTCTCTATAGCTTGCATACAGTATAGTGACTCCGAACGCCCACCAGGGTGTGGGCAGGCATGGCCAAGGAGGCGTTTTCGCTGTCCTTGAAAACTCTCCCCGTGCCGATGGCCCCGTGGAATTTCCGTCCGACGCGAGAATTGAAAGCTGGCTGCTGTACAGTCGGTCTTGAAAGTTGGGAAAGTGCCACCACACAAAAATAAGGTCGAAAGGAGCGGTGAACGCGCGGCGCTTGCAATCGCCGGAAAGAATGGCCACGCGAGATGATGTCCTCGCCAGAGCTTAAAAACCGCGAGCGCCTTAAGGGTTGATAAACTGCGATGAAATATGGGACTTCACCGAGGCTGCCTTCTCCGATCAATCCCATGCAGCGTTTAACTTCGACATGGTAATAGCGCATAAAGGAAGACTAAGAACGAGAAAGAGTAGACGGGACGAACGCCAGACTTCAACTACTTTACTACATGAGAGAATACACCCATCACAAGACCTGCGCACAAAAGAAAAAAAAGAACACGTGTGGCTCACAAATGCCGCGGCAAATATTCCATTTCTTCACTGGTCAGGGCCAGAGAGGGAGTGCTTACGTGAAGAAAGCAAAAGGCTTCATAAATTTCTCTTTTTATCTGCGCGGAAACATTAAGCGGGACAAGTGTCCCCTGGAAAGCAGGAGAGAATGTGCACCACCGGCTGCGGTTGGCCAAGTGCCTTGCAGCAACGTTGATCAGACTTCGCCAGGCCAGACGGAAGACGCGGCTGTGCGCAAGGGGGGTAGCGGGTACGCCTTGAAGTGTACCCGCTACACTTCATATACTTCATTGAAGTGTACCCGCTGCACACCATGCCGCCTGTACCAACCGGAATGGTCACACTTGTCCTGCGCAGTTGTTTCAGCTGAGGTTATTTTCATCGCGAAGCAGCCTCGTCAGAGCCCCAACAGCAGCGGCATTGAAAGCGTTGGTGTAGTATATCCCTCTCTTTCGCGGCCTCCCACGCACCTTCGCGTAACCCGGCGGCTGCACTGTTAACTTAGCTCGAAACAGGCCAATTTACCCTGGAGCCCCGGGCTGGTTTTCTGAAGCGTTGCTTCCAGACAAACTGACTTCTAAGACTACCGATGTATCCGTATCCCCACAAAACACCCGCAAGGCAATCTTGCGATGTAAATTCGCAAAAGAAGCCAGCTGTATCACGCGATTCAAGTCGAGAAACGTCTGCGCTTTGGCAAGGTGAAAGTGATCACGACGTTTCGCGTCGCGTTATATCACTTCTGAGATAATATTTTTAATGCTTCACGTGCTTTGGTCAGTTACTGGTGTTTCGGGGAGTTCAAATTTTCATCCACACTTTTTCTTGCTGCGAAAAACCACTAACGCCATGTATGGACTTTCCTTCATAACGAACCTGCAGACGAGGTAGAACATCTTTCCAATTTATAGATACTACCAGTGGTGGCAGGGTTCATACATGTCAGCATACATGTCTTACGCTGACGCAAGCGAAAACACAAAAACAAAACAACGAAAAAGACGCCCTCTGGCGATGTTGGACCGCGCGGGGTGCGAACAACTGCGTTCGGCTGGCGTGAATCACGCTGATCCGGCCAACTCCGTCCGGTCGTGTGAAAAGAAAGCTCGACGAACACCGTCCCATGTACTCGTCCGGGAAATCGACTCTGCTGTGCGCGCCAGAGCACAGTATGCGTGCGCGTGAGCGCCGTAGAATCGTGTTGCGAAACAAGTGCCGGAATTCGGTGACGAACTCCGTTTCACAAAAACGTTCCGCAACAACCCATTTGCCCTCTCCTGCTCAATTTGTAAGAACCGCCTTTGGTTGCGGGAGAACTTGAAGCCCTGCCACAAAAAAGTAGTAATACCCTCTTTGAAAAAGGTTGTGGCATTCACTAACGGAACACTAACAAGTCACCTGTCCTAGTATACACTAGGTACTTAGTAACTGGAGGTAGTTAATGCAGCCCTAGTCAGGGTTACTAACTCAAGCACGCAGTAAGCACCACTACCTTCACTAGTAAATTCCTAGCGATAAAAACGTTCTGAGCTACATGTGTTTACTGACTGGCCATGCATAACCTAGTCATAAGCGTGACCTTAATCTAGTGTTATACTGTTTCCTACACCTAGTAAATTTCCTAATCATGCATTCGCTAGTGACAGCAGAGCCTTCGTAACGTACCACGGAGTGGTAAGGTTCGTAAGGAGTTAGTAAATACGGCCGTTACTACCCTTTTACGACCTATAAGTAATACGCTCAAAAAGCGGCGTAATACCGTCAAATGGTCACGATGTTGTATCTACATCGTTTCAATGTATACATATACGTCAGATGAGCGTGCAGCTGAGGTCTATTTTTGCATCCTCGAAAAAATAAATCATCTTGCCTACCCGGCCGATTTCGTGGATGAAGAAAATCGCTTACATGGATGAAGCGTCCCGAATTTTCCAGTTTGTAACTCGCTTCCGCAAAGGTTGACGCGCAGCAGATGGAGGCGCCATGGGTGTACGCGATGGCCTCGCCGTGTTTCGAAATCGAACGTCGCCAGCCGGTACCCGCAGTTGGAGGAACAATGAGTATTACGTTGTTTGAAACGTTGTAAGCCTCAACTTCAACGTTACCTAACGTTAAACGCGAACGTACGACGTTAGGCCTAACGTCCCGCCATGGGCTTAAAGTCGTCAACCGGTATCAGTGGCGTAGCCAGAAATATTTTTCTTTTTGAAAAATATTTCTTCACCGAAGCCATGTCTTAATAATTTTTCTACTTCAATAAAGCCGAAGAGTTTATTGTTTCGTTCACTGTAACACCTACATAAAAATATGAGCGTACACGGGACTCCGAGGAGTCGATTAGTAAATTGCATTTACTTTCTAATAAAAAAAAGCATCGTTGCCGCGCTGTAGAAGTACGGGCGAAGCCTGGTAAAAGCACCACTGCGTTTATATATGTGACCTCTACGGAATAAATTCAAAAATTTGTTTGTTCCAGGTAATGATCGCGTTTCATTTTGTTCTCGGATAAAAAACGCCTATTTGCTTTCTGAGGCATTTGCGACGCTCTTGGCGGGTTTCTTCCCATAGGTAACGTCGTTCACACGGCAACAATAATTCTAGCTGCCAACAGGTGAGGTGCAAAGCAGTACAGTAAAATAAACCAGGCGGGCATCGCAAAAGCGAAATTACGAATCAAATCATCCCCCGCCCCCCTTCTTTTTGACTTTGTTGTGTGTAAGTTCAGGCAACAGGCGAGAGCCAGTGGTTACGGCCGCTGTCTTGAAAATTCGTGTCGAGCGAAAGAATTGGCTTCATACTGCTCCTTGGCACGACGCATCCTGAAGCAACAGCGTCGACGCGAGCCAGGAGAGTCAGCATTGAGGCGAGTGGCTCCCAACGTGCCTGGCGTGCTCACCGTCGACGTCGGAAGTGCGCCGGGAGCGGCGTGCCACAATGGAGAGAGCACTCCGAGTGTCTGCATGTTAACTCGACAAGAGCCGCGCCGTAATTAACCTACACCGCGACAGTGCGCCGCGCGCTGGGGACCCGGCGTTCCTTGTGTTATATCCTCTCCCAGCTGTCAGCTCCAACCCGCCGTCCGTGCCTTGCGCGCCGCACACGGGTTGCGCGGAAGAAAAATTAGTAAAACACACTGGGGGAGGACACACGTGCTACGCGGTGGCGTTAATTTGATTTGGAGAAGAAAAAGTTCTCCTGGTGCACTATACCGCGAGGGGGCCTACCGGTGTAATCACACGCTTTGTCGCTTTGCGGCAGTTTTAATGGCGTGCGATTAGTCCTGTTTACCAGTTTATGGGCTCCTTCCCAACCCCCTCCTCCCCTTCCCCCTCTTCGCAAGAAGACGCTCTGAACAAAGACAAAAAAGAAAGTGGGCAATTACGAATCACGGTCGTTAGAGGAGCTCGGTTCCGCGGCGTTCCGCCAGTCGGCAAATGGCCGCCAATTTGCAGGTTCCTTCCTCCCTGTCGGCGCATAGCGAAGGCTGTGCTTTTATATCCGCCGCTGTGAGGACAGAAAGGGGCGAGGGTGCTTCGGAAGAATCGGAACACGCGCTGGTAATGGGTGGCATTCCGTCACGGCCGCCACGACTGAAACCATCTGCGGTCGATGGGCGCCTTTTGGGGGGCGCCCAGCCTCCTTACAAAGAAAGCGAAAACGTCCGCTAATGCAGACTGATCCCACTTCACGCCCTTCCCAACAATGTGCAAGATTGGGCGAGTCGGTGTTCCGCGTACCACTCCACTGAGCTTCTGCACATCATAAAGGGGGACAGACGAGGCGACGTTTTTCAAGTTTTACCCGAATATTACCTTCGAAAAACGATCCGTTGTGTGCGTAAAATACCACCGAGGATTACGCAAGCAACTGACACGCAGAAAGGAACGAAAGAATAGAATGAATAGGGGGGGGGGGAGAAAAGCCACGAAAGCATGCCACATCCATAGCAGGACCACGGCCGCTCGATTGCGGCCTCGCAGTCGAACGGCCGTAGCAGCTAGGACATAGCGTATACAATACATTTGGTCTGGTTCAAATAAGCTCAATCCTTTTCAGACAAAGCAATCGACGGTGGTCTCACATATGTTTCCCGAACCTTTCAATTCCGGTGGTTTCACTGAGTCCCCTGTTTTGTCACTTCCAGTGCCCTTTTCGTCCTCCTTTGTGCAGCGTCGCAGCTGTGGCGAGGAGCCACTTGTTGGTACAGTGCATTTCCTGCATGCCCACGTTCAAGCTTAAGCGGCCCTCCCGGTATGTGTGTGTGTGTGTGTGTGTGTGTGTGTGTGTGTGTGTGTGTGTGTGTGTGTGTGTGTGTGTGTGTGTGTGTGTGTGTGTGTGTGTGTGTGTGTGTGTGTGTGTGTGTGTGTGTGTGTGTGTGTGTGTGTGTGTGTGTGTGTGTGTGTGTGTGTGTGTGTGTGTGTGTGTGTGTGCGTGTGTGTGCGTGTGTGTGCGTGTGTGTGCGTGTGTGTGCGCGTGTGTGTGTGTGTTTGTGAGGGGAGCAGAAATTTTTAGAGTAGAGGAGACAAAAGTTATATGTGGTTACAAGCTGCAAGGCCATACACACTGATACGGTCCTGCTATCCTGCTAGCGGACAACACCTTCAAACTACGTCATAAGTATCTGAGACTTCAAAGACTGACTCGGCATGCACTGCTACCACCACGCCTCAGAACATTACCGAAAAAACATGTCGCCGTAAAGATATTCACCGGAATGGTTTGCTATATTGCGCAATCTATTCCTTGCTTGTGACCGCGGAACTAGGTTTTGACGCCCGATGTCTCTGCGAAATTTGGTATCGCTCCGTTCTCTGGTTTAGTGCTCGTTTCCAGTGTTCTGTGTATCCGGCCTCTGGATAACAAGTATTCTGTGTTAGGCGACTGTTACTAGGCTTTGACGGTTATCGCAAGTTAACAGTGCTGAGCTCAGTGCCTGTGCAGTTGCTGAAACCGCGTGTTTGGGATTGAGGTATACGTGCTTAGTGTTACGTTCGCAGTGCTGCACTTTCTGTTTGCGAGGGCAGACGTTTAGTGCCCTGGGCCTGGAAGACCACTTTCAAATCTGTACAGAACTTCACGACAAACAGTCTAAGCTTTTATAACATTCTTCATTTTATGTACATTTCGTATTTCGCATGCTGCTCTCCAAGCTGTTCGGCATGTTATGGGCGCTTTATTTTTTCTCTTCCTTTTCTTTTCATCTATAAGTGGGCTTCCTTGGTGTCTTGTAAGGCTGCTGCCCGAAACTGCTGTGTTCCGTATGTTTTTTTACGTCTACTTATTGGTTTTTTTCTTTTAAAACTGCGGTTGGGGAGTTACCTATGCATATCGAATTTTAATTGGCTATAAATATGCCATAGCTTGTCTATAGCGGGTGTTCCCCACTATACTTTTTTTTCCTTTCCCCTTCCCACTATTTGGACCACGGGTCCTCCTATCCCGTATTAAAAGTGCTACTACTACTACTACTACTACTACTACTTTCTTGGAAGGGGGGGGGGGAGAGACCTGGAAGACATATTGAAAATACTGGGAGCGGGGGCAACCTTTTGACCACACCGACATAATGATACCCGAAGCGACTTGTATAGCACTGCAGGGATTTCGCTCTGGCCATCGTGGTTTCTCATGCATGAGGAAGGGTTGAAGCTGAATACGCCTCTATCTATGCTTCATATTTAGGCACACGTTAAGAAATATAGTTATTCTCTCATCCATCATCTAAATTGGGCGGGGAATTTGGATAAAGATATTCCAAAACACGACGTGGTCATGATAATGACACAAAATTGAAATGTCTAAAAAAGGTCTCCGTTCAGTTTGCAATATTGGCGTCTACTCGAATCACTGCAATAAAAAGTAATTCGCATGCTTTTTATAGAAAAATTCCTGCTGCTCTTATCTTTGCACTCTGTGTCCGCGTCATTGCATGAAATTCCTTCGTACCGAAAACTGCGTCGGAATGGAACCACCTCCCCGCCCCGATCGCCAACATCACTGATCCTACACCATTCAAGACGGCCATACCAAACATTTTTTTAGGACGTATTACTACTCCTTTTTGCAACGCCCTGGAGGGGGTATCGCAATAAATACAATTAATAATAAATAAAAGGCGTGAAAGCCTATTTCCCATGACACGTTTTTTTTTCTTCTTTCGCTATTGAATCTTATATTACGACACCCTGAATGCGTTATAGAGAAGGAAAGAGGATTTGGAGCTAAGAGAAATCAAATGCATTCATTTCTTGCGCACGAAGTGTTTTCACATTTCCTACAATAGAGTGGGCACTGCATGCAAACAAAAAGCGCCCCGGTGCAACACTTCATACGCGCGCGGAAGGCGGAGACAGCAGAAAGCACCGAGCCAAATCGAGAGAAAATGCGTGAGAAGGGGATTTCCGGCAGGAGCTCCTGCCTGTGCTGTGCTATTCCCTCAGTGTTTTCTTGAGACTTTCACCACCGAGGAACGCTATTGGTTACTTCTATTGCTATAAGTTTTTCTTTCTGCCATTTTTTTTTTCTTTCTCGAAAAATGCACACGAACGCCTAGCGGGCACTGCTACCGCGCCTGGGGCCGTGAGTCTCATCGTGTCGGCATGTTGTATGGCGTATGGCGGTGCAAACTGAGGTGACCGCGACATAGGTCAACAACCACTACTCTGGTTGTTGACCTATTTAATTTTTGTTGACCTATTTAATTTGACCAACTATTTAATCCGCCCGTCCTTCGAATAATTTTCAAGAGCGACGAATATCAATGTTTATGCCATATGAGAGATAGAAACGCTGCTGAAGACTATATGCTTAGGCCGTGGGTAGTTTCTTTCATGCTCGAGCAGATAGTGAGGGCAATTCTACTCAGTTGTTGTGAAATTAACCGCATCTTAGAAAGGCGCTTTAATTACCCAGCTTTCAGCAAAACTCCAATGATAGTAAAACGAAGTTCCTGTATTCTTCTTGGGTGTATTGATTGATTGTATGGTTTAACGCGCCGACACAACGCAGGCGGTGAGGCGCGCCGTAGTGGAGGGCTCCGGATTAGTTTTGACCACCTGGGGATCTTTAACGTGCGCCGAAATCTCGTACACGCGGGCATTTTTGCTTTTCGCCTCCATCGGAAAAGCGGCCGCCACGGCCGGGAAACGAACCCGCGACCTCGTGCTCAGCAGCGCAACTCTTCTTGGGTGTAATGCGAAAATATTGCGATAACGCAGAAGAACCAAAAGCGCAGCCCAGCCTTAGCTATATCGTAAAGGCGTGGAAGCAGGGAAGAAATATTTCACTGAAACTGCACCATAAGGAGCGCTCAACTATGAAAATACCTGCTGAATTACTAAACCATGCCGGGAACTCTCACTAAACCGTGCCGAGGACTTTCGCTGTTTCCTTAGTTCCGAGTACCTATATTTTTTTCCTCTATCGCAACATTCACCACAGTTCTCCCGTTTTTTTTTCTGTGCCGTATACGGCACAGAAAAAAAAAACGGGATAACGGGAGTGTTGAGCTGATATTATAATATCAGCTGAACACCAATCCGCTACGGTAAATTGTTCTGCAAGTCGACACCGATGTGGTCAGCCTTAGCACATAGATCGCGTTATGCAGTGCAACATGTACGTAATTCATTTAACTATCTTCGATTATTCCTAACTCCGCATAATTCACACAAAATCTTGGTCGTTTAAGTTGCAATTATCGAGATTCAACTGCAGCAGCGTTTACAATGAAGTGCTTTATTGTTCTACGTTTACATCTACGTTTACCTTCGAAATAACCACATTTGCACACCAATACAGCGTGCCCAGCGTCCCTGCCACTGGAGAAACGCGTTTTTGAAGTCGTCTTTCCTAAGCGCGTCAAGCGGCTTCTACGACGGCCTTTCAGCTCGATCTTCATAGTTGGCAAGAAGAGTCAGCTGTACACTCTAAGGCATCCCATGGTTCAGCTTCCCCGCAATTCCTTGGATTGACCAATTTGTGCAGCCAGCAGTGACAGCACTACACAGTGCCACGGCGCAGATCGCATTTTTGAGTCAAATCGTATACGCTTGTCATCGTCATTCGCTGAAACTTCACTGCTGGCTGCCCGGATTAGTCAATCGAGAGCGCTGTGGCGAAACTTAACCACGGGATTGTCTGAGAGTTTAGGCTGTGTGAGGAAATGAGATGGCGCAGTTTCGGATGGCTGGCGAAACCACGTGAGAGGACAGTTCTGTGACCGGCTTCATTGTCGTCGTGGAGCATTCCGCTTTCCATGCACCACCGATTCGTGCGCTTTTGCCGAATGTGCCCCGTCAGGCGCCTTAGAACCTGCCAGTAGAACTCGCTATTGGACGTCTTGCCCCGGGGGGCGAATTACTGATGCACAGTGCCGCGAATGTTGAACTAGCTTGTACTTTGCCGAGCTGCGGACCTGCCTCACCTTTTTCGTCGGTCGCGGAGATCGTGGGATGCTCCACTGTAGAGACTGTTGCTTTGTCTCAGGCCGCACCCGTAAACAGAAGTTTCATCGGCAGTACTGATCTTCGACATGAAGGGCGGCACATCCCCGGTGCGCTGACGGATTTCTTCGAAGTCTTTGAAGCGGTGCTTCTGTTGCTGCTTTGGTAAAGTATAATAAAGATGAACTCCTGCAGGCACTGGTCCGATTGAGACTTAAAGATGTTCAGCGCAGCACCTCCGTTCCCAACGAGGAATGGGTGCCTGACCGGTAGAAGGCCCAGCTTGGCTTGTAAAAGCATGACCAAAGGCTTTTGCCCAGCATCATGCTATGGAACGATCACCCGTAGCGGCGGGACATCAGGCTTATGGGTTTTTGCACTGAAGAAAAATTCAAGGTATTCCCAGGCAGCACAGGACCGTTCGGCCTAACTCAAGCCGGTGTACTTTGGCGGGTGATTTTCTGTCCGGCCTTTTTCCGGCAGCCGTGTTCGGCCTGTGTCCAAATGTGGGCCTTTTGGCCGTACACGGCCGTACTCCCATGGCTGCCCAACGGCCAGTGTCCGCCAGCCAGTCGACCGGCTTACATTCATACGGCCAGATTCCAGCCGTAGGGCTCCGGCCATTCCAAAGCCACCCGTGTGCTGCCGAAGTACGGCCACCAGAGGACAGCCGAGATGCTTTCGTCGGACTCCAGCCGTATTAAAGCTGCCGGAAATTCGGCCATGCTACGGGCATTGGAGTTCAGCCACAGTACGTTAACTGTACTGTACCGGTGGACGACCACTGCATGCAGCGCAAGGAGATGACTCAGTCGCGCTGTGCAGCAGCACAAACCAACTATTTTGGGTCCACTGCACCCACGACAAAGTGAGCCCGCGCGCCACCACCAGCCGTCCAGCCTTCAGCGCAGCCTTCATTTTCATATTTTTCATATTTATAGATAATTTTGCGCATTACAAATATGCAACAAGATGTTAATTGCTCAACAAAATGTTAATTAATTACAACAAGATGTTAATTAACAAGATGCAACAAGACGTTAAGATGTTAATGTTGTTATGCAACAAGAAAAACCTGACAAAATCCGCGTTTGATAGGATGATGGCCATTTGCCATTATGTTTAACCAATTGAGTCATATCCCAAGTGTAGCTAAGCTCACCTTCAAACACGGCAACTAAATTAACATTCAGGCTTCGTCATTGACAAGACTCTGTTGTTATCGCAAATTTAAAATAACAATGTTTTTTTTTAAATAGGCAGTCATAAAATCCCATGAAGTAACATAGTGCACGGCACGAAGTTGAGCCTACCAATGCACGAGCTTAGCCTCTTCTACGTTTATCACCAACAAAATAGTGCAACATTGTTTTTCGCAGTATTACTGTAAGAAGAATATCCGCAAACTTGCGCTTTTGGCAGCCCTTGCCTTTCTTTGGTGGGGGGGTACTTGACATGGCGCCGGTTGAGCTCCTGCGTGGTGGCCGCTTGCTCGACGCCCTTTAAGGCCAGTTATTTTGGTGAACCACCGTCATCTCCGGTCGGACATGTCTGCCGAGTCGATGTCTCCAATGCTCCCCATTTCTTGAGGGGGCGAATAGCCTCGAGCTGATGCGTCGAAGAAGCTGGCGGGCGAGGCGTGGTAGCGGCTATGACTGGCGAGGCTTAGCTGATCCGTCAGTGTGGCACAGTCTTCTTCTGGCAATAAATGGCATTCCGGTGGCCTAAAAGGTTCCCTGGCAATGTAGAGTGAGTCCTTGCACCTTGCCCGTTCGCCTAGAACACTCATTACTGTTTGACAAACGACGTTCATTCATTTAAAACGTAGAAACACCGAGCGTTTGAAAGACGTGCCCGCGTCGTTCGGCTCAATAACGGCTTTTTCTTCACCCAGGGAAAACCCGGTTTAACACAGGCCGGTCTCCTTCCAACCAATAGTGCATGAGCTCCGGCGTACAGACGCATGCCTTGATTCGGCTGTATGCCGCTTGCCGAAAGAATGTCGTATAAACTGAGACCTTACGTAGGCTGGTCTCCTAATTGAACACCGGTTGCCAAATATATATTTGCCGTTCGCTTGCCGTAATTCGGCCGAGGAACGCTAACAAAATGAAAAACGTACATTCTGGGGCCGTACGTCGGCCGGTCTCCTTTATAACACCGGTTGCACGAAGAAAACGAATATTCTGCCACCGGACGCGCGGTTCACTGATGAAAGAGCTAATGCGCGGCAACTGCGCTCCGGCCGGTCTCCTCTGGAACACCAACTGCAGCAAGAATACGGATATTCTATGGCCGGTCGCTTGCCGTGCTTCGGCTGAACACCGCTTCCCAAAGGAAAAACGGATGCCTAAGGCCGTCCTTCGGCCGTTCTCTATAGCTTCCGTTGTGCGTCCGAACACGGGCGGACGGAGAAATACCCCAGCGCTGGATGCCGAATGTTGGCCGTTCAACGCATGATCAGTGTCTGCCAGAACCTGGACGCTGGCCGGACATGCCAGAAAGCGGCCATAGACGGGCCGGTCTTGGGACACACTTTCTGTGCTGCCTCCGCTGACCTTTTTCTTGGTTTTACTCAGCTTTTACCAGCAGAGCTGTTTAAGCCGAGCGTTATCAGTCCATCGAACCAAAAAACTTCGCGGAGCGATGACATCGTCTCGCGTTGCCTAGCAACCCCTGGCACAGCTGTGCATAGCTTTGCGCTCGCTTCGCTAGCCTTAGCATGCCTCCACCGAGCCCCACCGACGCCCGTCAAGCCATGACATCACAGCGCAACGCATGGTATAGAGGCTCGTGTACAGCATCGCCGTTCAGGCTTGCGCTTTGTCTTGAGCCAAGTGACGAGCTTGAAAAAAATACCAATAAAAAATACCTAGCGCACGTGAGCGTGTGTCTTGTGAAGAGCATCCGGCATCGGCCAGCTCAACCTTCAAGAACACTCTGCCCAGCGTTTGTGGCATGATCTCTGGCATCGGCTGTTCTTCTTGCCAGTTCACGTGCGCTCGCGCCTAAAGTGGGAAGCACAGACGCCGAGTTCGCGAAGCCGGTTGCCTAGGGTTATACCGCGTGCTCACACGGTCCACTTTGGAATAAATGTGAAAGTCTGCGTACAAAACGATCCGGGCCTGCCAGACATGGAGAACTTTCAGCAGCAAGTTCGGAAATCCATGTGAGATGCGACAGCCGGGTCTGCAACGAAGAGATAGGGGCCGCCAGCTCTGCTGTTACTCCGGCCTTGCAGTACTAGTGTAAGTGGCGCCAATTTTTATTTTAGTTTAATCCTACTGCACATGTGCCCTACTTCAGTTTTCGCCTTGGCCGTGAGCCAATAAACCGCTTCTGCTGTATACGTCAGCACTAATTCCAAGCTTGTCGAGAGGGTCACTCTCAGCACTGGTCGGTCTGCTCTGTGGCAGTGCGTAGTTAAAGCATGACGTTTTGCATTACGGGATGTCACAGCGCATGGCGAATTTTTTTCGTGGAATCAATGTCGAACCTCGTTATTCCTCAATTTCGTCCCATTGGTCGTTCAGGTGCCCTGGGACGAAGCATACCTACAGATTTTCCAATCGAGGCTTATGTGATTAGGGTTCCAGGTATTTTAAACCAAGCTTTGTACCTCTACCTCCCAAGGGTTCTTTTGCGACCGTTGGTGTCAACAGGAAACTCCCGCGAACAAATAAAAGAAGTTACTGGTACCGCCAGGAATCGAACCTGCAACAGATAGAAAAACGGAGCGAAAGCCCGTTGCCTTACCGATTGAGCGCCGAGCCCACGCGGGGACGGGGGAGACAGACGGTGTACTCACCGAACACGTCTGCGGGTTTACACCCTGCATTTTCGGGGAAAGCCATGTGATAGCGTCACGCAACCTTTCGCACCACGGTTCGCTACGCTCACAACACGTGTAGCGGCTGTGTGCGCGCCTTGCGCATGCGCTAGGAGTTTGTAAATATTAAAGGGAGCTCACACCAACGCATGGCATCTCACTTCTCCCTCTCTGCCGCCGCCAACGTAGGCGACGAGATCGGCGGCAGAGACGGAGAAGTGAGATCCTCTAACACCTTGCTTGAGCGTCCTTTAATTTTGTATAAAAAAGAGTTTCCGCTCATGCGATTTACGAATACAACTCAACCAACCACCACCCATGGATCATGCATTGATTTCACCTTAGCAAAGAATATCTCTTTGAAGTAATAAAGGGTGTGGTCTCTGGTTTTACTCTTTGGTCTCTGGTCTCTGGTTTCACACTGGTCTCTGGTTTCACACTTTGTAGAGCCACGTATGTGAATTCAAGTTACGCGGCATGGGTAATCGTTGTGGTTATCACATACAGCTTCGCTTCCAACCACCTTCACAGGGTGGATTGGCGCGCTTTTTTTATGTCCGCGAATGAAAAATCCCGAGGCTGCACGTGTCCTCGAAACGCGAGTCGTTAGAAAACGAACGTTTCGATGTGTGTGCTATTAACACGCGTTCCCCACTAAAGTCACACGCTGTTCTAAACATAATTTCATAGTTTGGACCTCAAGCTCATACGTATCATCACTTGGATATATACATCTTGAACAGATTAGTTAATAATATGCACCATCTGCAAAATCAGAACATGACTTAAACCTCAAACTTAAACGTCTCTTCACCTGGATATGTATTCTGAGTAGATTAGCTATCAATAGGCAAAGGCATCATTTTAAAGATTAGTAGAGTCAAAATAAAAACGAGAGGTGTATGTAAGAGGTCTTCTTCAGGGATGACCGCCGCGAAGCTGAAGAAAAATAAGATTTTTTCGTACCTTTCGCCTAATTACTGTGTTACCTTAGGTCGCTCGTTAAAAAGGATGTGCTGGTCATCCGCTTTTACAAAGTGCAATGGCTCGTGATTTTTTGGACAGACGTTGAGTGAAGTGCGGTGTTTGAGGGGTGGGGGTGGGGGGAGGTGGAAATATAGGCGCCTCAGTTAGCGGATTCTAGTCATCATTTGAGCCGGGAAAAGATGGACATTTAAAAATATTAGTTCTAACTATTTGTCCGGTTGCGTCGATGCCGGCTTTAGTACGACAGTTAGTGGCGTGCGAATAGAAAGTTTACCTCTGAATTAGACTTCGTGCTTGAAGCATCCGCACGTCATGCTCTCCGAAGGTGTTTGTCGGCGAGTCAGCGCGGCGGTGCGTGAAAAAAAGGTATTGGCCAGATTTTCATTGAATCATCTCAAGTGTTTCAATGTTAGATTTTGTGAGAGGATCAAATACATTAAAGACAGTGCAAGTATATTCTGATGCTGGTCTAATAACGGAGGTGTAAGTGAGTAATTGCACGTTAAAGGGAAGTCTTTTGAGCTGGTGCCTAATAAAACAAAGCTTCCTACAAAATGCTGCACAAGTAAATGTTAGGTGAATCTTTGTTCAAGCTAAATTTTGTTAAGCAACGCCAACGTATTGATGCTTGAAACTTCAACCTCAGTTTGATAGTGAAGTTTGTAGGGAAAGGGCAGCTTTTAGTCTGATTGGCGTCCCTAATTTTTATGCGCACTTTGCGGTATGTCTGCATGCCTGACAGCCTCTTGCTCTGAGACAATAGTTTTAACAGAAAAAAAAAACGACATTATAGCACAGTTACTGGTGCGAACCGAAGCCAGGTCTTGTGCTTTGGAAACAGGATCATTACGGAATGAGCCACTCACAGTAGGTAGCCGGCAGGCGTTCAGAGGAGGTGTTTGGGATGTCCGTCATCGGTGTTACGTCCAGTACTATGTGACGCTAACTTACGCTACATGGTGCTCGACGTAGTACCGCCAACCAATAAATGCGGCGCAGAAGCAGTGGAGACCCGTTAGCATTATGTACTTAGGCATACGTCTTTATTAATGTGATTCGCATACTTTTTTGAGAGGCCGGGGAAAGGGGTGTTGCCCGAAGCTATACCTGGACTATGAGGCGCGCCACAGTGAACGGCTCCGAATAGATTTAACCCACCTGGGGATCTTTAACCTGTGCCGAAGTCTCAACACACGGGGGTTTTCGTTTATCGCTTCTATCAGAAAAATTGCCGCCGCGAACGGGGTTTAACCCGCCTCCTTGGGCTAAGGATCACAACGCTTAGCCACTGCGGAGGGCTAATCTCGCGATTCTTTCTTCACACTTTTCGATTTGTTCAAGTGTAACTTTTATAGCTGTGATTCGTATGAACTTTTATGTAACTATTTGCAACCATCCTAAACTAGATACAAAAAGATGTTTCTGATTTGTCGCCGCATTTGGCTCCTTCCTACCGCGAACTGGTATGGCGCGTTTCGTTCTGCATACCGCTTGTGGCGCCGCCATGGCCGCCCAAAACGGCCACCCCTCCGCCATACGTCAAAATCCTTTTTAATTATTTTCCAAATAAGCATGCGTGTGCCGTCGTCATTCTCGGGGTTAAACAAAGTACACCACAAATTTCGACCTTCGTGTAGGTTTTCAATGTAAACGGAGAAGCAATTTGCTTGGGAAAAATTTTAAAGACGCTCGTTTATCATTTTAACACCCTGCAGCGCAACGGTGCCGACGTCTGTAAAAGGTTCCTAAATTCACATTATCTACGATGCGTTCCATAGCGAGTGCTTCAGAAGAAAAAGAACGAAGAAAGAAGAGCTCGAGGTTCAGGAAATAGTATAAGCAAAGGAAAGAAGTGCACAGGCATTCGCAGAGCTATGCGGAAAAGCGTAGAGTACAGTGCTCAGCGATTGAAACGCGATACTCGGAGCGCGTGGCTGCCGGTGCTTGTTGCGCCACAGGTGAGCGCTTGTGAAAGCGAGCTGACGCATTGTGGTATACGGTGAGGGTGAGAGCGTTCGTGACGCATGCTGACTGCATCCGGGGGACAGCCCTTCAGTGTGTGGTTCTTGGCGGTGCCATAGGGGTGGTACATGCCATGGCTTCAAAACGCTGCGCCTGCGTGCCGCGCCGCTCCGCGCAAAGCTGGGCGAGCTGGCACCGCGCGCGTTATGAAGAATTTGAATGCGCGTTTATCGCAATGTGTTATCGTGGCGCGCACAGCACGCAGGCGCAGCGTTTTGAAGCCATGACATGTAGCACCCCTATGGCGCCGCCAAGAACCACACACTGCAGGGCTGTCTCCCGGATGCACTAAGCATGCGTCACGAACGCTCTCACCCTCACCGTATACCACAATGCGTCAGCTCGCTTTCACAAGCGCTCACCTGTGGCGCAACAAGCACCGGCAGCCACGCGCTCCGAGTATCGCGTTTCAATCGCTGAGCACTGTACATTTGGTTAAACCGGCTTGATTTAAGCACGCTGCACGCCGACCTTCGCAGTCCAGCCGCTTGTGCTCCAAATCCCAGCGGCGGAGCCGTCCCTGCGGCATCCATTTCGACACTCAGCAGCGTTCAATTTACATTATTGCTTGCGCATTCACAACTCATAAGAAATGCTTAGGTGTCCTTGGATGCGTTACAGCGAAGCTGTCTATGGCTAGGACGCAAGATTTTATTGCGTCCGCGCGACAAAAAAAAGGCAATGTGGGAAAGCCAGCTTACAAAGACCAAGCTGATAAGGTCCTAGGGCCTTCGTATTTTGATATACAGTAAAGCCCGCTAATATCGAACAGCGCGAGGATTGTAAAATAGTTCGATATAGCAAAAATTCGATATAGAAAGTGAAGAAAAAAAACTTATATGAGGGCAATCTTGCCGACGGAGTTACGAGCTAACCCTGAGCTCTTACCACCCTGCAGTTCACTATTGATACGACACATTCTCGGAAAGAAAACAATAATTTATTGGGGCGTAGGAACTGCGTGAGTGTAGCCTGCTTCTTGGAGGACAACGCGTTGCCGTTGACTGCTTGCTCCACGGTATCTAAACAGTCGACAAGCACAAGACCGCTGCCCTCAATGGCACTGCAGTATCGCCGTAGCAGGGCCACGGCAGCGACGGCTTCGCTCGTGCTCGGAAACGGTACGGAGTCCTCGGCGTCTTCGACAGAGCGGAGACAAGCGTGGATACAAGCGAATAACGACGAACCCAGCGAACCGAGCAAGTGCGGGCAGCGAGTGGCGTGGACTTGAAGTTCGGTGACACCGCAGCCCGCAGCGCCCAATGTGGCGCTTTCGGCTCCAACGGCATGCATAGCGTGGAGCTGGTCCACTCTGCCACGTCCGGTTTCGACGCGCCCGAGCTCGCGCAAAAGTCGCAAGCGAAACCCGCGCCAGCGCTGCGCGCTGATGTATTGCGGGAAAGCCTGCCGCATGCCTAAGGAGAGCGAAAAATCCCGCGCGGGAGAGTTCAATATATCCATTGTGAGCAAAATCGGGTTCGATATAAAAAGTTTTAAATGCATGTAATCTTTACCAGAATTATACAAGGGTTCGACATAGGCAATAATTCGATATATCCGTGTTCGATATAAGCGGGATTTACTGTAAGACGGCTAATACTGTCCCCGGAGAATTGTATTCCCCGAAATACATTTGCGTTTAGAAATGAAGCCGACTTTAAAGCGATCAGAGTAAGCTTGGTTTTGTAAGCTCGCTTTCCCGCATTGGGTGTTTCACAGTGAAGCCTACTCATAAAGAAAACATGGTTGCGGCTTTGCTAAGCTAACCTTTGATATGCAAAGCAAAAGCTTGGGTTAGTTTGGTTCAGTCTTGGTTTCGCTTGGTTAACCTTTGATGTAGATGTATTGCCGACCATGGCTGAAAGCCGTTCGACCCCGTGCAACGCTCACAGAAGGAGGCCAGGCCTCGCTCTCTTTCACGACGAACGCGGTGCAAGATGAGTCACATAGCCCGAGACGACCCAGCGGCGCATGCGTGGGAGGCTGCGGGTTTGGTCGGCTGCCGATCAGCTGAGCGGCCACTCCCGTCGCGGCCGCCACCGCTACGCGAGCAGAACGACCCGAAAACGGGGCCTTGTGCGTAGCGCCGACAGCGGGCCAGGCGAATCACGCGACGCGCTTCGAGGAGTATAGTACTACAAAAGTAGTAAAGCGTTGCTTTAAAATGCGATGCGAACGGGGCCCCGTAACAGCGACGCGAGTGCACGACGGCATGCCGATACTAATGCGGCGTCTCACGAGCGTGCCTGCGATACGGCATGCAAACTACGAACTAGAACCAGCAATGCATATCGCCAGTCAAAGAATGCCGCATTTAAAGCGCCTTCGGCTCCATGGTGCCAACTGGGAATAGTTCAAGGGCGCGTACGCCATGTTCCGAAGATACTTCCTGAATCGTCATTTCGGGTCGAGCTGCAACGTGCGCTACAGACTGTGCTTTGATAACGATCTGACCACCACCACGAAAGTCCGGCAGACACTCGCCGGTAAAGCACCGCGTTAACACCCCTCAACTCACGCAGCTTCGCTGGACAACCTCCTTCACAGAGTGGAATGGCCGCGGAATTTTTTCTTGCTGTTTATTTTCATGAAAAGTGATTTGTCTACATTTAGCTTCATCCCCCACTCATCACAACTTGCATGGACGTAATGAAGGCTATAATTTAATGGCACTTGATCTTCACTGCACGTTATTGAATTAAACAAGGTGCAATAGTCAGCAAACAATGACGGTAACCAGATAATTTATATAAATTAAAAATGCTAAAGGGCCCAATATGCTGCCCTGAGGAGCACCGGGAAAAACAAGAATCCGGCTTGAAAAATGCCTAATAAAGGAAAGTTTTCGCCGGATACCTGTACACGTATTAAATGAGCCTTTCTTCCAACTAAGTTTATTGGTTAAAGGGGCGCTACGTATTTACACTCTGAAACTTCAGTTTAATATTCATCGACCCGAATATACTGGGGTCGATTTGATAGAAAGAGATAAATATAATTAATTAGAAGTGAAGGAATGTCCAGTACTTTACCTTAAAAATGGCACAAAGTCAGTGAAATAGGACGGTAATTAGCAAAGAATGTCTCATCGCCTTCACTGAATACAGGAACAACACGGGCTGCTTTTCAATCATCAGGCACAAGACGAGATGAAAGAGACGGGCGAGAAATTAGTACAAAAAGTTATAATGGTATAACGGCGAAGAATGTCGAGGCCATCAGACCCAGTTGACGCCTTCCGACCGTTGAAGCATCCTTTGTCGTTTGAACATACCAAAGTAGACGCATACGTTATAAGTTATCATGAAAACTATTGGTGTTTAGGCTGAAATTTACCCAAATCACGCTAAGCTCCAGTAAACGCACCGTACAGGATTCCACAAACCCCCTCTTGTAATGAACAGCAGGGCAGCGCCCTTCGAGCGAACGGGGAAGCTTTCTTGTGACTAGAGCAGTGTGATAGAATAGCATCATTTAACGTGATTCCGCAGGCTCGGAAGGCGTGGAGGAACGCGCACGTCCCTCCTGTCCTGGGAAAAAGGGTGTTTTGCTAGCCTTTCATCGAATATTGAAGTTGTAAAGAATATCGGGGGGGGGGGGGGGGGGGTGCTTGAGAGGACACCGCTATTTGAGGAGCCGCTCCGGAGCTAAACTCGAATCGCGCCCCACACGTTTTCGGGCTCGTACCCGCGAGTTGTTGCGAAAAACTGCGCGCTTGACCGGCGCCTCGGGCTCGTCACCGGTCAGCCTCTCCCTCCGCTCGCCGAGCTGCCCGAGCAACTGGCTGAGCGGGCCAGCAGCGCAGGGTCCACGCGCGTGCGCGACTCGGACGCGTGTCGCTCGCGACGGGGGGCTCTGGGAAAGGGGCCAAGTGTGTCGGCAAAATATTGACACGACCGGCGCCTCGCGAGCAGCCGGCGGAAAGTGTGGGGTGGGGGCGGCGGGTGGCGAGAGTAAACGCCAGTGTAAACAAATCAAGCCGCGCGCTCTTCTCCGCGCAACCGCGTATTTTAGGGAATCCCCCGACCGGCTATTTGCGGCCAGTGGCTCCTTCACAGCCGCCGACGCCGTGGCAGCCGCAACCGCTGTGTCGAGATGTAGGGGCACTCGCTTCTTTCTTAACTCCACTTCGGTTGCCCAAATCGTGCCTTTCGAAGTCGCCCGTTTTCTAACGTGCCTGTTTTATTCGGCTGAAGATGCCAGACGGTCGCGCCCGCTGGGCCGTTGCGTAGTCTCGGTAAGGATGGATACTCTACGCGTGATATCCGACTTCACGCATGTTCGGCGCCACGGGGCTGCAATGAAAAGGAAGTGCGTACCCTGGGACCACCTCAATCGCTGCGAAATTGGCACCTGGTGCACACTCGGTGCGAAAATCCCGGTTAGGCCTTCTGGCATTGAAGGGTATGCAGCCGACACAGCAGGAAGCTCACAAGCTAATGCACCATGCTGCTTTCACAACGACAGTGGTTGACAGTTCTTAGTGGGAGCCTTGCGCAGAAAATTACCGGGAGGGTAAGAAATGGCTAGCCCAACAGGACGCGTGGATGGCGATTTCTGACGCAAGAAAAACACGGCATCTGTGAAGTCTGCTTTGCCTTTTAAAATGCACGCGAAGAGTATCTGAGACCAGAAAAATTTTCAGAACCACTCAACTGCTGAAATACTTCGCACTAACAAGGCGACCAGCCCCAGTGTATACTGAACACACATATATTGCATCGCACCCCTTTCATTCCTACATTAATGTCAAAACAGTACCATCCATGGACTTGTTCACTGTCCTTTGCTCTGCGTCTACTGCTGGTGGTACTATGCCATGTGATAGGTGATAGGTGATGCCATGCATAACTGTATCCTGGGCATTTAAGAGTGCGTTAGCAATAATTGCATTCATATCACAATGTTAGAGGAACAATTACTACTGCAAATATGGTATTGAGCATCAAATGTTAATCGGTTCCTAATAACAAGTAATTTGGTTTTCTTAAAAAAATGACTGCTTATCTGCTCAATTTGCTCAAAATGTCGTCGAAAGACGATAGTCTTCGGCCGCCCCTGCCCCGTAACTGCCTCTCTTTTATTTCCCGCCCACTTCTCACGCTCCTGCCCTCCAGTCTTGCTCCTCCCGCGATAAACACGGCAGAGGTTCGACCGAGTCAATACAACCAAGATGGCAAGCTGGGCGAGTTTGGTATTGGTTCATGGTGATGGAAAACAATCAGCGCAAGAAAGACGAGGACGAGGAAGGTAACAGACAGAGCACGGCACTCACAACTGAATTTTTATTGGAAAAGCAAAAAACATATATACACAAAAAACACCGCGCATGTCGAAACAGTTCAATTCAAGAATGAATCACTACGCAAGCCTGCAACTCGTCAAGTCACACGCTCTGCAAGATTCACTGCTCAAACAGGAATGAACTACAGCGCTTGGGGAAGGGGGGGGGGTCTTATTAATACCCAAAGAGCCAACGGTCAAAACAAGCGTTCCCTCTAGATTTTGCACACGACACAAACGGCACAGACACACACAACACTCTTTCCATCCAGAGTTCGTAAGCGGTCGGTAGTAGCGGCGCACGCTGAGTCCGAGAGAGGGGAGAGAGGAGGTCTGCGCAACAGCTTCGGCGTCCTTCGGACAGGTCTCTGCGTGATGCGTCGGCACGCCACCGAAGTTTCATCGAGCCAAGAGCGAGGCGTCTGTGATCCAGACACGTCGCAGCTTGTTTGAATTGTCGGCTGCAAGTGTGAGTCGCCGACAGAGAGGCCGAAAGGCGCCCTTATTGGAGGCTTCGCTGCACAGCCGAGGAGTATTGAACGAAGCATAGCGGCAGGCTGATTCGTAGCAGCTTCTCCGCCGGGGGTCCGAGATCGCAATGGATAAGGGTCTTCAACCGTTGTCCGGAGGAATGCTTTCGAAGAGAAGTGCTCGGCAGATGCTCGACTCCAGGTCTGGGCTGTACGACACCATGCTGGAGCTTCTCCGGGCCGGTCACTGGACGAATAGTGGCTCGCCAGCAACGTTTCTGGCTTGGTCAGGCAAGCAACAGAACAACACAGGAAGACACAACCGCATCGGCGGCAACTGCGAAGACAAATCCACACTGAAGCTCTGCCAAGCTTTTAGTTGCGATAAAATACGCGCATATCTAACTACACTAGTTATATTTTTAGCCCAGCAGTACTTAGCGAAGCGCACAAATTTGAAAGGTGACATTTCGCGTGATTGGAAATGTCCCACACAAAAGAAATGTAATCGTAAAGGGCGAAACCTGATCCAGGAAAAACAATGAAATTGGGAAAGTCAGGCGTCTACAGGCCACTTATTGCGCTGAGAGCTGCGATCTGAGCTCTCGTCATCGCCCTGAGCTTTCCCCTTTTTGAATCGCACCTTAGGTACTCCCGTTCTCTGAAAGCGACTGCGACCGATCGAGAGGACATAGGCCTTCTACCGAGACGTATCTCGAGCGCGCGGAGGACACTGCTGTAATTTCCACCGCTAGAGCAAGGCGTGTGCTTTCGTTCTCGGCCGCTCCAAGGTTCGCTGAGAACCGACTCAAAGCGAGCATGCAGCGCTGCCACTCGGCAGGTCGGCACAGGAGCTGTTGTCGCACTTCTTTGCGACACTGTCGGGAAGCGAACACCAAAGGGTGTTTTCGCTCTCCTTTCCGGCTGTCAAGGCCAGTCTAGGCATGGGCGGCCCGGTCTCAAAAGACGGCTCAACCCCAGGCGATACTGGAATCGTTACGTGCTCGGCTGGCCATTGCATGACATCGAGTATCTGAGTTGGAGGGGGAACGCTAGCGACTCGCTCAATGGCGGCGTCATCGTTAAGCTAAGCTGCCCCGTGAAAACCGTTCAGTGTGTCGACTGCCGGCTCTGTCACAGCGTAGCTCGGTTCTGAACTCGTGTCCGGAGAAACACCTTTCGTTTCAACGGACTCGTGTTGCCTCCTTTCGCTAACGTCACGGTTTAGGCTTTCCCGCGGAACATCGTTAGCCTGCGAACTGCGCGCGTTCGGGTCGGTAGCAGTTTTCAAGGCCTCCCGTGAACCTGAGCACTCCGAACACGACGATGCTGACACATCTCCGCTCACAGTAGGGGTCTTACACACAGTAAACTTACGCTGCCCTCTGTCGTGAGCCTCCGGAAATGCCCCATCCTCGCTATCTGTCTGAGTCTCGCCATTCCTCTCAGAGGTGGCGACACTATCGTTACTTGAGCCCTTCGCAGCGAGCCCAGCTGATTCTTTCCACGGCAGTTTCTCGAAGTTGTGCCCCTTTTCGCGTAAAACCTGATCCGACCTGTTCTAGAGTAGGTACCTGTATTCCGAAAAAAGTTGGGGGATACTGCCGCCTGCGTGACAAGTTCATCAAACGGACCTTCGATGCTGACCTTAGCAATCGGCAGGCGCACGTTTCGTGCTGCTACGGCCTGCTTCAACCAAACACACTGTCCCGTCAGTTGATCTGGTTCAACGTACGAAGGGTGGACCATGTCTACCGTCGCCACGGAGTCGCGAAGAACTCGGCATGGTTTACCGTTGACCCCGAGCTCACGTACGTACGGCTCCAGAAACTGCCTGCTATCCTCACTCTTGTCTAGCACGTGAAAGACAAGCTTGCCCTTCTTGCAACTCGCAGCGAAATGCCCCATATCGCCGCAGTTGTAACACGCAGCCTGTTTGCGCGCTTCGAAAGCTTTCTTTCGGCGCTGCTCCTCAGCGTATGCGCCCTTTTCGTTTTCCCGGTCGGTTTCATTAACCGAGAGAACGACTTTGCTAGCTCCACCATCTTCCTGGGGAGCTCTGCCTTTCGGCCTTGACTTATCAGGCCTCGGCCTGAACTCTTTTTGGCCGTCTTTCGGCCCCTGCGCACCTCGACGTGCGACGAACTCGTCGGCTAGCTGAGCTGCATGATCCACAGTATTTACTCCTGGCTTTTCTTGCACCCAGAGTCTCAGGTTTTCTCGTATACGGCGGTAAAACTGCTCGAGACCGGAGCACTCAACCACCTTGTCGTGCTCTCCGAAAGCCTTTGCCTCTTTGAGCCACTCTTTCATGTTAGCCCTCAGCTTATAGACGAACTCCGAGTACGACTCGCCCTTAGCTTTCTCGGCTTCACGGAATTTCTCGCGAAACGCCTGTGCCAACAGCCTGTACTTACGCAGGAGGCTCGACTTGCCTTTCTCGTAGTCCTCCGCCTCCTCCTTTGGCAAGCGGGCCATCACGTCGGATGCCTCACCTGGCAAAAGCGTAAGCAGCTTTCGCGGCCATGAGTCTCGGCTAAACTGGGCCCTCTCGCACGTACGCTCGAAGTTGACCAAAAAAAGACCGATGTATTCTCCTACCTTGTAGGGTCGCATTAGGTCACTCATTCGTAACGTAGGTCGCTCAGTCGCCGCACCGCTGCCAACCAGTTGCTGCATGCGGGAAGGCGTACCCGAGCCTAGATCGAGATGCCTCGATCTCTAGACGCTTTCTTTCCAGCTCATGCTGTCGCTTTCTTTCCTCCTGCTCGAGTAGGAGTTTCTCATGCTCTCGTCTCTTTTCCTCCTGTTGTTCCTGTTTCTGCCTCTCGAGCTCCTGTTCTCGCTTTCTCTCCTCGCGTTCCTCGCGCTGGCGCTCAGCCTCGGCAGCCTGACGTTTCGCGGTCTCCCTGCCATTGATCCGCTCAATGCATTCCGACACCTCATCATCGTCAGCCCCAATAGAGAGTATGGCCTGTATCAGCTCTGTCTTTCTCAGCGCGTCCAAAACATCCAAGCGCAACTGTTTTGCAAGCTCCAGCAACTGCGGTTTTTTTAACGCTTTCAAATTCGTGGCCGGTCTAGAGTACTGCTTTCCCACTGCTCCAAAATTTTTTTGCGCGAATAACCCACGTGACAAAAACACACGACCTAACAGCTATCCTCAGAAGCCTGGTAAAACTCAGTGAAGAAAAGTCCCGCACTCACCATTGACCGCCGTGAATTCTGCGAAATCCGAAGCCGCCTTGGCGTCCGTGGTGTTGGATCTCGCACCGATGGCTCCAGGTGTTACGAAGTTGTCATCCGACCGCTGCCAACCACTTGCTGCATCCGGGAATGCGTACCCGAGCCGAGCTCCGTCGTCTCCGACATACGTGTGGTAGCGTGGTGAAGCGAGCGGCCAGGCAATGTTGCTGCCTAGAAGACCAGAAGCCGAAGGAAAACGTAACTTGTTTACTTCATAGTGGGTGATGAGCCGAAGCCAAAGAACAATGGCCCGACAGGCGAGGTTACAGTACAGGACTCGAGCAGAGTGACAGCATTGATTCACTGCTCAAACAGGAATGAACTACAGCGCTTGAAGGGGGGGGGGGTATTTATACCCAAAGCGCCAACGGGCAAAACAAGCGTTCCCTCTAGATTCTGCACACGACACGAACGGCACAGACACACACAACACTCCCAGAGTTCGTAAGCAGTCTGTAGTAGCGGCGCACGCTGAGTCCGAGAGAGGGGAGAGAGGAGGTCTGCGCAACAGCTTCGGCGTCCTTCGGACAGGTCTTTGCGTGTTGCGTCGGCACACTACAGAAGTTCCATCGTGCCGAGAGCGAGGCGCCTGCGATCCAGACACGTCGCAGCTTGTTTGAATCGTCGGCTGCAAGTGTGAGTCACCGACAGAGAGGCTTGCTCGAAAGGCGCACGTAGTGGAGGCTTCGCCGCACAGCCGAGGAGTATTGAACGAAGCACAGCGGTGGGCTGATTCGTAACATGCTCAAAAATGGCGAATTCAGTATAGATGACATCGGCCGAAGACGAGCAAATCAACTTACAAAAAGCAGGATGTACCCTCGGGGATTCGACCTTGCGACTTGCAAAATAACATACCTAGCGCTCCACACCACTCGGCCACAAGCCAGCGGTGGTAGTGACCATGGAGTGAATTATAAGCTATATAATGCATAACCCGTTAACAATTTTTTACCAATATCACGGGAGCGTCGACCGTAACATCTCTCAGCTCCGCGTGATGGAGTGATACCGCAAACTCGGCGAGAGTAGCTGCATGCGCACTAGGCAAAGGCCGTTGCTGTCGTCGTCTGCTAGGTGGTTTCAAGAGCAGAGGGCCGCCCCCGATTTTTGTTATTCACTTATCAGACTGCCTGCCGTACTCGAAATTTTTCTTCAAGACCAGACACGTGGCACCAACAGAAAACAGAGTAATCAGCGTTGGCGAACGAATCTTGCGCTGAACGAAGTTTGCGTTCTGCAACGCTTTTTACTGTTTTCAGTTGGCGCAACGTGCCTGGTTTTGAAGAAAAATTTCGAGTACGGCAGGCAGTCTGATTAGCGAATAACAAAATCGTGGGTGGCGCTCTGCTCTTGGAACAGCCTAGCAGACGACGGCAGCAGCGGCCTTTGCCTAGTGCGCATGTGGCTACTCTCGCCGAGTTTGCCGTATCACTCCATCACGCGGCGCTGATCGACCTTACGGTCGACGCTCCCGTGATATTGGTAAAAAATTTGGCGGGTGTACCACGCTAACAGGGTAGGGCTCATAGACCTCTGAAACGGAGCAAGGAATGAAACAAAACAGTCACTTTTACACATTTTTACATTTACTCAACATTTACTCGATGAAATAACAAATATACAACAGCTGCACATTTCAATGCATTTAGCGCTACACATGGACACTTCGTACAATAGTAAACAATGACTCCAGCTTTTCTTACCTCCAGCGCCGCCGAAAAACTGCAGCACTAGAACCTCGGTGTCCAAGTTGCGCGGTGCACGTTCCTCCCGTGGTGCATGTTTTTTCGACGCAAGGACACGCATACAGATCAGCAAGGACTATTTTCATCACTAGAAACAGTTGCATTCGACGTCCGCGCCATTTCTAAAGAAAAAATGGCACTGAACAAAAAAACTCCAGCATAACCCTACGTCACATCCGTTTGTAAGGCGATCAATCAGCTTAGTTTGAATTGACCAATCAGGGTGCCGCGTCTTCTGGCCCGATATGCTTGTGCTCCTGCGGCCGCGATGGTTCGCTCGGTATGTTTTAGTTTTTTTTGCTAGACCACACCGCTGTCTTACTTGCTTCCGGCAACCGTTTACGTCACGCGAAACGTCGTGGAATGGCGCGAGGAATGAAATGCGTTTTTCAATTGGTAACTTCTCGGCCATTAAGGCATTACGAGTGAAAAAACAGCGCTAAAAAGACAGGACAAGAAAGGACACAGGACCACGGCGCTGTGGTCCTGTGTCCTTTCTTGTCCTGTCTTTTTAGCGCTGTTTTTTCACTCGTAATCATGAACCAACCAGCCCCAATGCGTACCTTATTGCATTAAGACATATTTCGCTGCCGAATAACCGCTGCGAGTGCTTCGGGGAAGTTGAACTTTCGTCTGATCCCAACTTGCTATTTGCCTTTAGTGTCCATTTAATGTGCTAATGTGCCAATCTTCGATAGCACGACCGTAGCTCTGTGGGAAAAAATTCACAGCATATCCACGGGGTGAATGATGATGAGTGGGCGAAGTTCCTGAGGGGAAATCATCGGTAAAACCGTGACTCTTCCGTGAAAGTTCGCCCGCTACATCTGTGTCCGAACGTAACGTCTAGAAAGTCTCGCTTAAACCGCGCGTCGGCACCTTGGGGCTGAGCTCGCCTGATGCGTTTTGCAGACGCCTCACGAGCTCTCACTGCATCGGGGTCTGCCTGCCGATACGCGCGCTTTCTCGCCGCTTCCCGTTCTCTGACGTTTTGGAGATCCTCTTCGCGCCGCAGCCGTGCCGCTTCGCGTACGGAAGGGTCCTCGCGCCGTTGCCGTGACGCTTGGGCCTCTCGTTCTCGAACGCTGGGATCTTGGCGGCGTCGTCGCGCAGCCAGACGACACGCTTCGGCCTCCCGCTCTCGTACGGCAGGATCTTGGCGGCGGCGTCGCGCAGCTTCACGGAGCGCTTCTGCCTCGCGGGCTCGCACATCTGCAGCCTTATCCATCGGGCGACTCCGAGCGCGCGCCAACAGCGAACGGATTTTATTACAACGCTCCCCGCCATCTAGTAAACAATCCAAGAACTAAACTAGAGGTAGCCACGCCATCTAGTAAACAATCCAAGCGCATCTTTTCATCATATACAAGTACCGCCATCTAGTAAACAATCCAAGAACTAAACTAGAGGTAGCCACGCCATCTAGTAAACAATCCAAGAACTAAACTAGAGGTGGCTACATACATACGTCGAGGATGGACAGACCCACGCCCTAAGGAGCTTCGCCCCTAAAAAAAAGGGGGGGGGGGAGCGTAGCACAACACACCTGGCCACAACTTGGTGTTTTTTTCCCGCGCATAACCTATAACCCGTGTTCGTCAACCCATGTTCGTCATCAGCCTGCATAAGCAATCTGGCCACCGATTCTTAACTACTGTCGTCCGAATCATACGTCACTCAGTGGCCGGATAAATGCCCGCCGACATTTATTTGCACGCCATCAGATGTACATTTCTTTGCTCGTGCCCAGGGTCCCATGCGGTGCCTGCAATGCATTGACAGTGCTTCCACAAACCTGAGGACGGCCTCTTCTACGCTGCGCTGCCCATAGGTTTCACAATCCGCTTACAGGGGTGCCCCTACAATGCTTTAAAAGTGACAACTTCTCCACCAGCACTCGTGGGGACGTGCTTTGACGCCGACAAAAATATGTTGAACATTTCCACATTGTTTGGCGTCACCGCGCGTTTTGTTGTTGTTGTTGTTGTTGTTGTTGTTGTTGTTGCCACAGGGCTGACCAGCATACGGTAAGAGGTAAGAGAAGGTATTTTGTGGGAGTACCATGCCCCTCGCAGTTGCCACCAGAAGTGCTGTACCAACTACAAAGCATACTCACTCAGCCTGCATTCACGAGCTATGCAGCAAAACGCCGAGTGCATGAATCGTATAGTATCAATGCACACGACCCTGGTAAGAGTCGGCGCACCGCAGGGCCTGCATACGAACCTTCTTTGTGTCACTGCGGCATCTAAGAGTCAATTTTCATCGTTGGTCTCTTCATCACCTCTCCTTACACAGCGCCACAACAATTGATCTTTCGCTTTACTCTTTACTGTTGTGGGAACGCATTTTAGTGGCAGAATGTGGAAGTAACAATCACTGTTTGTTCCCTATTTTCATCACATTTCGGTCGCTTGTTTTCCAACGTCGCGAAATTTGTCTGCTTCGGAGACTCCTGCCGCCTGCGGGAGGGCTTTCCTCTTGTTTTCGCGGTTTTACTGGATATAATGAACTAAGTTCTCTCATCGTTCGACACTTCTTCGCAGTCCGCTTACGCTGGTCGCTCAAGGACCGGCGCCGGGCACGCACGCTGCGTCCTTAGGGGGTTTTTCGAGCGTCCGCTCAGAGCTTTTCCTCAACTGTCACCGAGCCGAGAGATTGATGGTCATTTCGCGCGTCGCATCGAGGGCCGGAGCTTGTACCCCGCGTGACGTTCGCCTCCTTTCGTCGGCGTGCGGTTTGCCGCTGGTCGTGCTCTTTGCACACAGTGTGACCCCACTCTCGACCCCCGGCCTCCACCCGCGCAATACTCAAGAAAGGACGAAAAACACGGAACGTATTCGCCTAGGCACGAAGGCAAAGAAAGAAAACCCAAAACAAATGCAGAGTGCAAGGGAGAAATGAGGCGCGAAAGGTGAAGATGCTGCCCAGAGGGAGCATCGTTTGTTTGGAGCTACAGCGCAGAACGGGCGTCGCGTCCCGCATAGTCAAGAGGCATCATAGCAGGTCGTTTCGAATCCGCGCTGCTCTCGGTTTCCGTTCCTCTGGGTGTCGCCCTCCCGTTCCGTGTTCCTCCGCCTGGCGTCTTGCTGCCTCCTGCCTGCTTCCCAGAGTGAACGCTGGCCCTTCGATGGCACTTTGAATGCCCTACGTGCCTCACGGGTGCTATAGCAGTCGCTTGCCTCCAGAATCTGTGGCTGCCGCAGCCATCTAGCATGCATGCTTTTGCAGAAATCTCAACTACCGCCACGCCCCCTCCTTCAAGCCCTCTCTCTCGTTCTCTCTCCCTACCTCCCTATTTTACTTTTTAGACGTTTTAATGCATGAAGTCGGAGATCCACGAGCAGTGCGGTGTATGAAGGAAATATGCATATTGTTAACAAGGTTTAGAACCGAACAAAAAATTGGCTAGGTTGAGGTTCGGATTCGGGTGTCACTTCATTCCGATTCAGTTCAGGTTAAACTACATCTATTCTCGAACCGGCGTTCGAAAGCGTTGAACCAGTTCGTAAAGTGTAAATGATGACCAAGTGCAAACCGTCACGCACCCGTCCGTCTAAGGAACTTGAACACTAAGCTTTCTCGTGATGGATTCTTTGGTTGGCCAATTACACACTGCGAGTATGCGTTATTCCCGAGGTACGCACCGCTTTTCTAGAATGCCCAACGTTTGGTTTGGGGTGTACGGCGGGAATCGGTACTTGCTGCTTGGCGTTCGCTTCGACCATGTCGAAATGGAGCAATCTGATAGACGCCGGCTTCATAACGCGAGGGACCCAGGTTCGATTCCGGCAACGGGAAGCGTTTTTAAAGACGATAGTCGTCCTTGACGACAGTCCTTCTTAGGCTATTTAAACGCAGAAATGTTTGTCTGTTAATCTGTCTGTGACTCGATTCAGCCACCCGGCCAAAGTGAAACAGAAGCTACGCAATAGTCTTATATACCCACACCCAAAATGTAAACGTATAAGTCCGGTGTCAATGTTCATACTTGTCAACATTGCTGAACAACAACAATACATTACGCAAATATAAGGCAGAAAATAAATACATAAGGGAAATTTGCAGTGTTCCTTTATTAAAAAATTATGGATGCTTGCTTTTTGCGATAGCAAATGAAATACTACATCAACTGCATAAAACCGTCACCTGCTGTTGCCCGCGCTACTATAGCTCCTGGCGGCATTTAAGAAATCAAACGGCAACAGCAACGAAAGATTCCACTAGATGGGTTCCACGTTTCGCTATGAACGCTCCTGGAGTAGGGCAACGTGGTTCAGTAAACGTTGTAGTATGGTGCCTCGAATCACGCGCGTCTCCACCGTACGGCAGCGCTGGCATCGAGGCACCCGACTTGGAGCAGTGGAACGCGGTAAATTTAAATTGACTTGAGCAAACCTCTAGCGTGTTATCTTGGGAAGAATGAGACGGGAGAGGAACACAATGAGAGGTGAGCGGGAAAGAGAAGGGAGGCATTTACTGGGCAGGAGCGCCAGTCGACTATCGTAATGAAAGGAGCAGATACGCGGCCATTTCTTTTCCTTTCACTTCACCCAGGATCATTCATCAGCATCGTCAGGGAAAGTCGGTTTTCCTGCAGAGTGTATTCGCGTACAACGGCATCAGTCAAGACAGTAAAGCTTCGATCGCTTTAAATAAAAAACGAAATTGTGATGTTTAACACCCCATAAGACCAGCGTGTAAGAAAGGGGACGCTGCTGAGGATGAGCACCGACCACGAAATGACTCCTTCGTCATCGAGCTGTCGTTCACACCTACCTCAAGAGAATGATACGCACATCCTTATAGCAGTAGGAACAAACAACGGAGCTTGCGCGTGCGCCCGCACGGACGCACCCCCCCCCCACACACACACAGACACACACACACACACACACACACACACACACACACACACACACACACACACACACACGCACACACACACACACACACACACACACACGCACACACGCGCACGCACGCACACACACACACGAGAAGTGCCCCAAATGGCATTTTCCGCATCACCGACCGCGCACGGTCGAACCACTATGCTGAACCCATAGAGCATGGTTTCTCAAAGTGGGTTCCGTGGAACCTAGGGGTTCCGCAAGCCCCTCCTCGGGGTTCCGCGAGCCACTGATAAATTTTCTCTCACTCCGCACTTGCCAAGTAACTTAGATGGCGAACACGAGGTTCGATCGATCTAAGGAACCTTTATTACTCATGTCCGAGTGTCACTAAGCACATCTCAGTGCATAACACAAAGGCGTGAGCTGTGCAATAAATCCCGCCAACAGCTTGTAGCCAGCAAGACTCAGAAAACAGGCCGCATGGTTAAGCTATTGCACTTGAATCTCGGCCTTATATTACGCCCATGCGCATTTCTCCTGTTTGAATATAGGTGCCGCTAGCCTATGCACTCCCATAAAGTCGACATTCACGTGCAATAAATTCAAAAGAAAGCAAGCTTGCTTCCTTTTGAATTGATTGCACGTGAATGTAGCGTGAATGGAATGCAAAAATTGCGAGGGGGGGGTTCCTTGGCACTTAACGGAGCTTAGCAGGGTTCCCTGGGACAAACATGCCTGAGAACCCCTGCCATAGAGAGTAGAATAACGTACACAGCCGTCCGCAAAACGTTAGCGAACGCTGTTTCTTTGTGTTGTTCGCACTGCGCATGCGCTGTTGGCTAAGCTGGTTCTGCGTTTAGCGGACGCTATTTCAGCAAAATAGCGTGCGTACGCGAGGCCGCTTGCGTTTCCAACATGGCGGCAAGTAGCGCGGCAACCATCCACGGTTCTGCTCTTCTGTGGACAGTAATTTGCTTCCGATGGACCAAGTTCTTAGCTCCTGTGTTTTTAAATACGTCGCGTGGTTAGCACGTCGCCCTCGCGCAGCTCTGTATCGTCGTGACATCGCTGCCTGTCCGAACGAAGCTTTGTAGCCAGGCCAGCGACTGAAGCTATGTGTGTGTGTTGTGGACCCGATCGCTTCGCGACCGAATGCGACGTGGTGCTTCTGCGGGTGGGCAGTGCTTGCTATGCTCGAGATTATCTTTCTCGAGCGACGTACGACTCAACCTTGCATCGGGTATGTACAGTGTGCATACATCTACATTCAGCATACATTCAGCATACATTCGCAGCATACATTCGCAGCATACATTCTCGACAAGAGCCTTATCGGCTTGCGCGCCAGAGTGAAGTGACTTGCTGTTCGTCCCCGCAGATCGCGAAAGAGTTGAGTGCCGAATTTACGACTAGCAGGAGAAGGCAACCGATCGCCTGTCAACCGCGGCTCAGACTTGCAACGCATGTAGTGACGTTGCGTTCGTTCGAAACACATTTCTAGATTGTTTTGAAGTTGAATAAAATATATGCGTCAAACCTGGACATTTGGTCCAGGGCGTTCAGTGCGATTGCACGAAAGAAGTGCCACGGGGCTTCAACGCTTTCTTTACAGAACCTACTCAGGTAAAAGAATATTTATATCATGTTATGGACGCGCTGCATTCAATACTAACTGGAAAGCGTTTGTTTTCACTTGTTTGGATAGTCGTAAAATGTCCAGGCACTCCGGCACTGCGCTGGCAGATCAGATCAGCTGGCAAGTCATTTCGCAAAACATTTGACAGATGGCGCCGTAAGCATTAGCGTGTTAGGGGCCTTATAGTGTGTTTCTACGCAAAACTGATGAGGCGCTCTACTAAAACTCCCCTCACGGTGTTTAAGTGGCGTGACGCAAAATATTTAGCGCTTAGCGTACGCAAAAGCAACAAACGCTGTACTAAAGCTCCCTAATTTCTAAAGGCTGCAGATTCAAGTACACGCAGCCGAAATGTGGACAGCCTGCTGCCGATCACGTGCACACCGCTGGTCGGGGCGCACCGCAGCAAGCGCCGGGCACTAACTGAACAAGACCGATCACAGGTGCGGGGGGCGAGGCGTCTCATGACGCTTCACGAAGGTAAAAGGCACTGTAATTTGTCATGTTCGTGAAGCGGAAGTTGAGGAGGTGGGGTGGAGATGGCCGAGACCACTTGCCCTGCCTATGATCAAATAGCGACGACTGATATAACAATTTTTCTGCTTTATTTAATCTTTCTTACCCTAACCGGTTACAAACTAACCAGCGGGAATCCTTACCTTGTTGTAGCCTTTTTTGCTGCCTCCGCTCGTCGAGAGGGCGAAGACGGCTGCAAGCTCTACCGGGGTCCTGGACTGAGGACTCGACTCACAGCGCTTTATCTTATCTGAACAAATGTTTTCCTCCTCCTTCTCTGTTGCAAGTTATGCATCAAGACTACGCGGTGGTTTCCATTTTGCTCGCACCAATCACGGCGGTCAGCCATTTGGCAATACCGTTGAGAAAATAAATTTAACATGACAGGCGAAAAGTCAAATAGAGGGACGCGGAATTCAGTGAAGCTCCTCACTTTCACTTCATGCCCAAGTTTTCTATTTTGAATTTCGAATCGATTCCTTGTTCGTTTTTTTTTATGTGGAACAACCATAAGCTACCTCTAGCGTGATGCGCCTTGGGGCGTATCTGGCCTCGTCACAAAAGAAGGCGCTGAACCCGCGCCCCGCATGCTGCACGGAGGAGCGGCAGTACGCCCTTCTTCACATTGACGCACAAAGAAGCCATCAGTCAAAACCGATTTCAACGTGGCGCGCTGCAGCCGCGCTTACGTCGATTATTTGGTCGTAAAACGTTCATAAAAGCTGATCTTGAGCCGCGTCTCGTCTCAGATGACGCGGGGCCTCGTAGAGCACCCCCAAGAAAAGAGGGGTTCCCCGACAGAAAACGGCGCCGTGCAGTCGCCGACCGTCACCGATGCGCAACAAATTCGGCCGGCGAGAAGTCGGTGTGCCTACAAAATCTGGCCTCTTCTTGTGGGCGACGTCGTGAGCCTTCATACACGACACTTGGCATATCGTAGACAACTAGCGAAATCGCTTCCGAGACATTGTGCTTTCAAATGCTTACGCATGTGGACTCAACGAATAAACCAGTCTGTAACGCTTTAGTGTCACACTTTCGCCGCACAAAGAAAATGTTAAGGATAAAAGGCTCTAGAGCCTCTAAACGTCGATATCTGACCGCTGATATTGCTCCCAGAAATGCCTTCCCAGCAATGAATTTGTGTATAATGTGGAAACCGGCTTTAAAGGGGCTCAGTGTATAGCGCTTTATTGGGACACACAGGATTTCATGGAGGTATTCAACGCGGCTGCAGCGCGCGACGTTGAAATCGGTTTTGACTGATGGCTTCTTTGGACGCGAATGTGGCCGCTCACAGGATTTCATAGAGGTATTCAATGCACCTAGGGCCCTCATACTTCCACATCAGACTGCTTAGATGTTCCCCTCAAAAAATATTTCCCCAGCACTGCACTCCAGTATAGTTGTGAAGACGACTTTAAAGGGGCTCGGTGCACAGCAGCGCTGCTTACGCCTTTACCCGACAATTCGCACTCGGATACAATTTTCTGTTGCTCCTTCCTCCTTTCTTGCTCTCCCTCTTCTATTTTAGGATCCTCCATTTCTGTGTGTATGCGTGGTGTGTGCGTGCGTGAGAGACAGCGATGAGACAGAGCGAGAGATGTTTGCAGCTTACGATTTCCTTTCCGTAACCGAAGTAACGAGAAAAACGCGAAAAAGTCATCATGTGAGCATTGTCACACCGAATCGGTCTCATCAAGATGCACAAAAAATAAAAACCACCTGCAGTGTCCCAAGCGACGTCCCACCTAGGCTTTACAAATCCGATGCACTAAAAAAAAAAGCGCACTAACCTTGGAAGCCGCGTCTCGCGTGTGCTGACGTGGCCTCTGGTTAGAGCTGCAGGCAAGTTTCCCCTTGAAGTTTTCTTCGCCCCTGTTCATCTCGCCTTTATTTTTCGCCGGCTCAAGGCATCGTCATTGCCGTGTTTATAATAGTGCTCTTGTGGAAGCGTTCCTTCGCGGTTCGGCTAGCAGTGGCCTCCCAAGTCTTTTACTGGCGTCGCGCGTTGTAGCTCCTAACTGGTCCTTCTTCATCGCACCGTGGTGGTATATTTATTCAGCCGCCCTGAGCACCTAACTCTCATCTTCACTCGGCGTCGGCGGGGGCTCATGACTCTGCCGCCGCCTCTCCGGCGGCGAGGCGAGCAAAAAAGATAGAGGCAGCGGCCGGGCGAGAAGCTGATGGGAAGCCGGACGAAACGCTGCACGCTACCGAGAAAAGGAGTCGTTTCTATTCCTGTGTCCTCCCCCCGTTCGGTTGCTTCGTCGGCCACGATGCCGTATTTCGGCCCCCAAGGAGCGGGCCCGCGCGGTATGACACGAGCGTTGCGAACTGACGGCTCGCATACGGCCCGCGCTTTCACGGACCGCCGCGTCTGGGCCCGACGCACGCGAGAGATCTCCATTCCAGAATGTTCCCTGAAATCGACACGCAGTGGGGGATGGTGTTGTCGAATCAGTGAGCACGTTTATGATGTCTCGGTCGGAAGGCGTACCCTAATATGACCTCCTAATCATTGCTTTGCAGCATCAATATTTATTCGGCGTGCTTAAGTGTCATCAGGAGTTATAAGGTAACGGGTGTGACGTTGCTGCACGCTCGCTTTGATGGTGAAAACAAAACAGGACCGGCCACGCACGCCTCTAAGGAGAAGAAGAATTAACGCAAGCTTGCACCACGAAATGTTGGTCTTACACGGTGTTCCACCCTTATCGTAAACACCGCAGTGCGTGGCCAGCACTCTGTACATAACTTTGTAAACATCCACAGATACCGCATCGAGGCCTTCCAGTTTATGTACCTTCATGTTCCCGCTCTAAGAGTGGAAGAACGGGCCTATTTGGCAGGCGGGTTCCATCCTTTCGCACAAATGCCACACACTTGTGAACATTTTCTATCTTATAGGTGCAAGCGAGTGAGTGAGTGAGTGAGTGAGTGAGTGAGTGAGTGAGTGAGTGAGTGAGTGAGTGAGTGAGTGAGTGAGTGAGTGAGTGAGTGAGTGAGTGAGTGAGTACAAGTGAGTGAGTGAGTGAGTGAGTGAGTGAGTGAGTGAGTGAGTGAGTGAGTGAGTGAGTGAGTGAGTGAGTGAGTGAGTGAGTGAGTGAGTGAGTGAGTGAGTGAGTGAGTGAGCGAGTGAGCGAATGAGTGAGTTCTGCTGCTGCTTGGTTGTGTTGTTACGGTTAGTAGTTCTTGCGCAACTCAAAGCTTATTGGTGCCCTTGAAATAACGCGTAAACTATGAAATGGCGTATCCAAATAATATCTGAGCGATAAACAGCCCGAAAAATTCAGGACTGCGGAAGGGCACACAGGCACACCGCTGCTCTTTCATCGTATTGTTCGCGCTGTTTATCGCTCAGATATGTACCATCTGACCCGCCTGCAGTCCGTGTTTCAAATAACAGCCTTATTTCCTCTTACTAGAAATAACGACTAGTGGGCGGGTTAGGTTTGGAGTAGAAATTACAGGACGCACTTAAGTCTGCATGCTGGCGTGCTTTGCATGCGGGAGTATTGTGGCAATGGGCATTGGCGAATCCCCCGTGAGCCTCTGACAATCTTCACTAGCCCATACCTCGAGTGAGTATGTTGGAATTGTGGAAGGGCACGGTGACGTCGCACGCAAGTGGAAATTAATGAATGGGCCGTAAGCTCCCGACGGCAGCCTGCCATCATCATTGGCCAACCCCCTTGAGTACGGATGGGACCAGTGCGAGGACCATTCGCAACTACGTACTCAGAAGCTACGAATCTGCACTGTAATCACTCTTAAAAATCGCCGCAGGTGGGCCTCACCACAGCACTCTAGAACGACCAATCATCGCGACCAAATGGGCAAATCTTGCGAATGACGAGGCCCAGCATGCGATTAGAGCACAAAATAGTATCTGCGCTGTGAGAATAGCTTCACGGACCCAGGATGGCACACACGAGATGTAGCAGTAAAGCATCGCCATATGAAATCCTAATGATTTCTCAAAGTACGTAAGCAAACTAACGTGTACCCCAAAAGCCGCGTTGCATGCGCCCTGGGCGTGAGGGGTGTCTAAATCACTTTCCTCTCACCGCGCTTCCGCAGGTTCGATTCTCGTGCCTGACACAGTTTTTAAGGCGAAAGCCTTAATCGCCCCGTTGGGCGAAAAACCATGATTGTCGTTGTTGTCCGGTGCAGAAAATAACCGCCACTGTAAAGAGTACGGGAAGAACACATTTGAGTTCGTATGGGGAATTGTACCCCGGTATCCAGAGTAGGAATAGAGTGCGTTACCACCATGCCTCTTGAGCACGTTGCCAGCGACGGAAAAAGAGTTAGCCTAGTGCGTGTGGCGCTGATGTCGTATCGCGTGACCGATTAACTTGACGGCACGTGAGTAGAACAGGTGCACCCCCGGCCGGGAAAATTCTCATTCCGGGGAAGCTGCGGCGTTTGGCGTCGCCTGTCTGCCTGTCGAAGTAATTCGCGCCAAGAGACGATGAAACGAAACCGAAGAACGAGGTATTTGAGAACAGAGCGCTTCCGTCAGGCACAACAGAATATCTCCAGCAAAATCAGATATATTTTCACCAAACTTTTCAAAGTACTTCTCGTATGGTTTATTTCCATACTACTCAATTAATCCGCCATCGGCCGCAATAAGCGATTCGATTCGGTTCCGCAAACGGCTGCATGCACGGATCAGGTGCTACTTAGAGATGTTGGCCATTGAGTGAGAAATGGCGGCCTTCAACGAGTCTTTTGTATTATGCGGGCCTTTGTTGGCCTCTCCCTCAACGACGCCCCAGACATAGTAGTCGAGCGGATTTACATCTGGAGAACTAGGAGGCCACAAGTTGGGAGTGACGGGGTCGCAGAAGTTTCAGCCATGCCACTATTGGGAGATGCAGGCGGTGAGGACAGGAGCCGAATCTTGCTGAAAGGCCAATGGTCTTCTTTTAGAAGCACTCTCTAACCATGGCTTTACAACGGGGGCAAGCACATCCGCGTAACCAGCAGCATTACCCCGGAGTCCTGCAAAAAATGTGTGGCGGCATGACATCACCCTCATTGCGGACAACGGATAACACCATCGCCGGGGGAATTAAGGGGTCATTGCGATGTCTGACCGCTGACTGTGCTTTTTCCATTTCGCCACAGATGCCACGTGACCGCCACAACACATCAATTCTGTCCACACCTTGTAAACGAAAGACTTCGCTACTTTCAGAAAGGTGGCAATTCCCAAGTCGCTGAGGTGCGCGGCCAGGGCGACGAGGACTACATGGCGTTTTATTTCCTGCTTCAACTCGTACACTTCCATCTTTGAACAAACTGCGCAGTATGAATGATAAGGGGTAGACGAACAAGAAGCCGTACGCCTAGATATATATGATGAGGCTGCTGGTGTGTATGGCGATAAGTAAAAACGTTCTCAAATACCTCGCGCACCCGGTAAGTGGCGCCTAAGAAAGCCATGATACTTTCGCATTCAAAGCAGGATTCGAAGCCATGATGCTTTCGCATTGAAAAAATCCTCCTCCGAGAATATGTTTTTTGTTCGAAAGCACGTGTAATGTCAGGAATTGCATTTGTAGAACAGCCACTTTCTATAGAATACTGGGATTCGTTTGTTCTCTGTTTTCATCATATTTACGCTTGGTATTGATGGCTATAAGTTACCCGGAAACACTATTGTTCACCAGGAGCTTAGTTCCTAGAAAACGCAGGAGCCCTCAAGCCCGGGGTCTTGCGATTGCACACGCATATTAACGATATAGTTCGGAATTTTCGAATAAAAAAAAACTGATTTACCAAGCCTTCCTTCAGTTATCTGCCGAACACAGCGCGCGAACGTTTTCAAGCGGAATTTCACGCAAGCGCATTACTATTTATGAGCACAAAGCAAGTCCTTGCAACATTGGGATTGTCTTCATTTCCACTACGCGTGCAGCAGTAGCTCTGTGCTTCTAAATCCTGCACGTACTATGACACGGCTGTTGAGGAAGATGGACTCGGGGACATGGCTCCACTTAGACGGTCCTTCTTGGAACATTTTGTTCTCATTTGTGATCACTGCACCTGCTCCATCCGTTTTTCAGAATTATGCAACTGGGTAGAGGGGCAATGCGCGCAGAGAGAGAGAGAGAGAGAGAGAGAGAGAGAGAGAGAGAGAGAGAGAGAGAGAGAGAGAGAGAGAGTAAGCATTGTTATTGAGAACACACTGTAGTCTTCGGGGGGACTTCCTCAGTTCAGGATACCTTGAGCACGGGTCGCATCAACTGCCCTCTCCAACAGCCGGCGCTGATCCTGGAGGGTGGAGCTGGCAAAATCTCTTTTCCAAAGCTCATGAGTGGTCAGAGGAGGGGGGAGGGGTCGCAGCCACCTAGCATGTAATGGACTGTCCCGGAGGTCCCGCAGAATCGGCACTGCGAGGAGCGCGCAGTCTGGTTGACTTTAGACGAATGTACCTAAAAGTGACGCCTTGCTTGTGCAGTATCGTTCAAGCTCGGGTTGTTACAGGCAAAACTAAAAATAAGAGGTAAAGAAAAAAAATGCGCGCTATCTTACTAGATGGCGCGCGAGCAGTGCGAAGGCGGTAAAATTGAATCGCATTTAACAAACTTCCATTCAATTCATCGTGAGATGAGCGGGAGAGGAAGGGAAGAGAGTGAGGGGTGAGGGCAGAGTGCGGAGGAGCCCGCCTTAGGGGCGGCAGACGACTACCGTCTTTCGATGACATTTGCAGGGGAGCAAGCAGATACGCGGCCAATTTTTTTCTGCGTTGGTTTCAGGCGTCACTAAAGTTGTCAGCCGCAGCTGGAATGCTCCGGGTTAGTTGTCCGGATGCTCTACAACAAACTCCCATTCATCTCGAAGCCAACGTTTTCAAATTCACAGTTTTAAGCGCCGAAGCTGCCCGTGGGATATATGAGGGAGGGGGTGGGGGGGGGGTTATACAGATTATTTAGAACCCCCGGGGAACTTTAAAATGTACCCTGATCTCGATACAGAGGTGTTCTGGTTTTTATTCTTCCCCGCAAGAACGGCCGCTGCACCGGAATCAAACGCGTATCCTTGGGATCAGCAGCGCAACGCCTTAGCCACTGAGCCACCGCAGCTGGCCCCCTTAAAGGAGCCATGAAGACAAAATACAAGTTTGGTTCATTATAAAGGCTACTTTGTCCTGATAAAAATGATACCGATTTCATCGCAAACTTCCAAAAAATAACTGAGATATTAAATAAAACGTGTGGAGCTGTGGCGACTCGCTAGCCAGTTTCCAGCAACTTTTCTATGACGTCACTGTAGAATCTCTTTGAATGGGTCGCAGCCGCATCGTCATCGACCGCCATAGGCGTGGTGTGGCCAGCTATTGTCTTGAAGGGACAGAGGTCAATCTCCCTGTGCTCTGGCATCATCGTCATGTCTAGGGACGCACGAGCGCACGCATTCCTTCTTCGTCTTCCCTTCCCCCTGACGTTCCATTAAAGACAGACCTCCATGGTCGCTTCTCTCCCCCCTTGACGGTCGAGTCTCGTCCTTGGGGGTCGACGGATCCCACAACTTGGTGCCGAAACGACCCGGGACTCGTGTCTGCCAGGCCGACACCGACAAGCAGGACCGATAACCTTTCTTCGACGGCTTCTGCTTGAGACCGGCGGACCTACCTCCAAGGACCAAGGATGACTTCGATCGAGAGGAAGCTGCGGCGACGAACGGCCCTTCGAGACAAGCTTTCAGCCGCCTTGATCGAGATGGAAGACGGCCTCCGAAGTGGCAGTCTGACCACGGCGATAGACGCAGCGGTATCCTTGGAGAGGATCGAAGCCATGTATCGACCCATTCTGAAGCTGGACGAGGACATTTTGGGGGACATCACAGACGAAATGGTCAGCGAAGAGACTTCAAACATGACATCGTTTAGTGACAAGGTGGTGAAGATAATGGCGGAGCTTCGCTACAGATCCCGAGACCAGCAGGCTGGTGAGTCTCCCGTTTTGCCTCCTGAGACGAGATCATCCCATAGCGAGCCCGCAACCCCTAGACCAAAGCTACCAACAATAGAACTCAGGAAGTTTGACGGAGACCGACATAATTGGACCAGATTCTGGAGTCAGTTTGAGCACGCCGTACACAACAATTCGGAGCTGCGAGCAACGGAAAAATTCCATTATTTGACCAACCTAGTCACCGGTTCGGCCGCTTCAGCAATAACTGGGCTTCCCATGACAGAGCAGTGCTACAACGACGCAATAGAAATACTCCTGAAGCGGTTCGGCGATCAGTCCCGGATTGCGCAAGACCACCTGCAGGCGCTGATTGATGTTTCACCTGTTTCGTCCTCAACTGACGTAACTCAACTACGGTAGCTGTACGACGACGTGCAGATACACTGCAGAAGCTTAAAAGCCTTAGGAACGAACCCGGAGACATATTGCTCCATGCTACGTCAGATACTTCTAAGGACGCTCCCTCAAGACATGGTCCTGAGGTACCATCAGCATTTTAAGAAGTCACCTGCTGCCTTAACATCCGAGACGCAGCATGAACAACAAGCGATCGACAACAAGAAAAAGTTTGACGAACTGATGGACTTCTTTGGAAAAGAAGTTGAGTGCCTGGAAGCACTTATTCAGGACACGTCGGAGCTAACGAAGTTTAAGGACGACAAGCCAAGGAACACCTGCGAACAGAAATTTTCGAACAGGAACATGCTGGAGCGTGTCTGCATGCCGCAGTTCCCGAGATACGGAAGTGCTTATTTTGTTCCGCCTCACATGACGCAGTGTCTTGCGCAGCTGAAAACGTAACCATGGAACAGAAGAATAGCCTTCTTACCAAATACGGACGTTGTTTCCGTTGTTTGACCAAAGGACACATTGCCAGAAAGTGCAGAAAGAGAATTGCCTGCCTGCGCTGTAAAAGACATGTCTCCTCGATGTGGGACGCAGTTTCGGAGATTCATGAAAAGGGACAAGTTATATCGGCCCCCCTACAGCTCCTCTCAGGACAAACAGGTTGCGCGATGCTCCTCCAGACGCTGAACATCCAGGCTTCTGGCGCCCGTAGTGCCGAAAGGTGCAGGATTCTGTTAGACGGAGGAAGCCAGCGGAGCTTCATCACTACCGCAGCCTCTAGGAAGCTAGGATGCGAATTTCTTGGAGAAGAGGTCCTGATCGTAGGAGTCTTCAGAGGGAAAGAAACGAATGAAACTCTAAGAAGAGTTCGAGTTCACCTGGTTGACCCTACAGGTGAAAAGGCACTCAGTGTGGAAGCACTGGAGGTGAAGTCCATTTGCAACCAGAAGATTCCTACTCCTAACAAGACGATCCTAAAAGCCATGAAGTCCCATTGTATTGATCCGGCAGCCGTACTGTGGAGCTCAGAATGTTACAAGGGCATCTCGATTCTGATAGGGTCCGACTTCTACTGGGATATTGTCACGGGAAACGTTCTGACAGTTGGACACAGAATCAAAGCCATCGAAACACGATTGGGCTGGACGGTTCAAGGACCTGTCCGAACTCGAAGAAAGGTGGTCCACTGCAAGAACGTCGTTGTTTTGCAAGCGAGCTCGTCTGACGTTACTTCCGTTGTCGAACGATATTGGGAATTGAAGTCCACTGTTCAAAATTATTCAGTACACGCTTCAACAACGGTTCAGGTCTCCGAAGACGCACGATACGAATACGCTCTTCCTTGGAAGCAGGACATCGACCTATCCGACAACTTCGATGCAGAAGAGCGAAGATTTGACCAGTTAGTTAAGATCCCGGATAAGGGGCAGTGTTGTTCAAGAAGCGAGAACCTGACTGACACCCTACAAAAAGGAATAGGAGACCAGTCGCTGATACAGTCCCCGTCGTGGTGGGAAGAACCTACGTGGATGTCTTCGCATCGGGAACTCCAGAAACCGAAGAGTCCTCTCGGGCTGCCACAGAAAACAGCGGAGGAGGCTAGTGCACAGTACTTCACCCTTCAGTTATTGACTTCGAATTCAGTGAACGTTACCCGATTGAACCAGGCTACCCGCTCAACGTCTCTGCCCTTTAGAAGCATGCTGGCTCTACGTCCTTGGCGGCAGGGAAGATGTAGAATCTCTGAATGGGTCGCAGCCGCATCGTCATCGACTGCCATAGGCCTGGTGTGGCCAGCTATTGCCTTGAAGGGACAGAGGTCAATCTCCCTGTGCTCTGGCATCATCGTCATGTCTAGGGGCGCACGAGCGCACGTATTCCTTCTTTGTCTTCCCTTCCCCCTGACGCTCCATTAAAGACAGACCTCCATGGTCGCTTCTCTCCCCCCTTGACGGTCGAGTCTCGTCCTTGGGGGTAGACGGATCCCACAGTCACAGAATCTTGTTTGGGCGATTGACGGCGGCCGAACTAATCAATCACCAGGACACATGACTGGGCGATTGTAGTGGGGCCGCTAGTTCCGTTTGATCGAATCACTTGAATGCTAACGTGCACCTAACCCACTGAAAATTATGTTTTTAGTGCCGGCCCATATGACGTCACTCGCGCCGATTACACGTCACTGTGGCGCGAAATTTGAAAGTTCTTAAGTATTTCTTGCATTTTTATTGATTAAAAGGCTTGCTACACCAGATTGGGGGGGGGGGGGTGACTACGTTGATGAGTGGTGAATATTAGACATTAGAGGTACAGCAGGAAGAAGACAAACAAGAAACGTTAAATAAAAAAAGGATTCGAAGAACCCCTGCGCGCGTCCACAAAAGCGCGTCATCCCTATTTCATATTTGCCGCGCTTTCGAGGCGCTTTTTCAAAGAAAGTGCTACGAGTTGTGCCACGCCTCCGCCAGATGGCGCCACGGGTCCCGCGACCGAGAGAAGACGCAGTGAAACATCCCCCTCGCGAGGGGCACGATCAAATGCAGAGCATTTCCGGGGGCGCACGACGTTAAGTAGTTTGCGTTACCTTAATGTTGTTGAACTTGTGGCAACTGCTGACGAGAGAGCGCTCGTCAGCAGTAATTTAAATGAGTCAACGATATAAGGCGCGTTCTTAGGGTCCCATTCTGTGTCGGCTTTGTGGCGCAGTGGGTAGAGCACCATGTACATTGCGTTCCGCCCGCAGGGTCGAGGGATCGAAACCGGGCGCCGGATAGTATTGTTTTTATAGTAGGGAGGGGTGCGGTGCGGACTACGGACCTCAACGCGGGTGACATCGTTGCGGTGCGGACTACGGACGTCACCGCGGGTGACATCGTGAGTTACTGAAATGATCTGCATTTAAAAAACGTCTTTCGTGGCCAGAATGGAGCGGAGTGAGGTACTGAAGCCTAACCCTTTTAAGTTAAACATAGTTGTATTTTCTCTTCACCCGCCGCGGTGGCTCAGGCGTTGTGCTTCTGAGCCCAAGGACGCGGTTTCGATTCTCGGCCGCGGCAGCCGCTTTTCTGATGGAGGCGAAAAGCGACAACGCCCATGCGTTCGAGATTTCGGCGTACGTTAAAGATTCCCAGCTGGTCAAAATTAATCCGGGGAGCTGCACTATGGCGCGCTTCATCGCCTGTGAAGCGTCGGTGCGTTAAACGCTACAATCAATCAGCGGGTCTGCCTTCAGCATGCATCTTGGGGTGGCTTTTAATGCAGTGTATTCTACAACTACTGGCTTTAAAGAATGTAAAATATGCATTTCCTCTTTTTGCTGATATAAAATATGGATTTCCGCTGCTTTTCAGTACTTTTAATGGTAGCACACTGGTCAGGCCGTTCGAGCATGCAAGCAGTTTTTCATCCTCTCCTTCTGGCTCTTCCAGCTGTTTCGACATTCCGCATATTATGGGACTCATTTCGCGTGTCGAGGGTTGCCTCAAGGGCCGAATTCTCTAAAACGACGGGGTGTCGCTTTGAAACGACGCGGTAGCGCAAAGCGACAAGCAAAATGACAGGGGACAGTGCCCGTCGCTTTGCGCGTCTTGCCACAGTGCTTTTCTTGGATGATCTGGTGCCTCATCTGCACTCAAAGTGACGGCCCCAACCCCGGAGCACATGCATTTGCATGGTGCTACCGCGTCGTTTCAAAGCGACGCCCGTCGTTTTAGAGAATTCGGCCCCAGATGTCATTGTTGAAAGCGCAATAAGTCGTACAGAGGAATAACACGCCTTGTACAGTGGCATGGCACAACGTCCATCTGCGACACTTCATATAGCTGCGACGACGTTCATAAAACATGGCCTGCACTAATCTGCGTCATCACATAATCTTGTCGGCATACATCATTACCCTGAGTTACTGTTTCATGCAGTAAGGCTTTGGGGAGGCAAATTTTTCAAAGGCATCATTCGCACCCTTCGAGTTCTTTCAGAAAGATTGCAACGTTTATAGGCAGCGCAGAATTGCGGTATCTAGTTGAGGTAGTTCGTCATACCTATGCTGAACCATTTCGAAAACAGTTCGTCGCTCACTAATCGTGGCAGGCGGTAAAACCAACAGGCGGTCTGCCGCATCGATGAGTTCCCGTATGCCTGCGAGAATGATAATCCTCGACGTCACTGACGTCTGCAGAAATGGGAATGTCGCCAGAACAGGTGTCGTGGCGTTGCCCAAGGTCAGTTCCTGGTCCTAGTTACACGTCACTAGTCTCATTCGTAAAGCATCCAGCCATGGCGAGCGCCGTTCAAGCGCAAGGCCCCTGGAATGCCGGTGACATCGTGTGCTCCAACCGTCGCGCGCCCCTGTGTCACTGCGCCGTCAAGTGCAGATCCGCCAGGGCATTCCTCCCGGATTTCGCTCCACCATTTGCTGAGGAAAAGACCGCGGGCCCTAGCTCCGCTCTGCCTTCGTTTTTTTTTTCCCTTGCAATGGCACCTTCCCGCAGCATGGCATTGCCCAAGAGCTTGTAAGAGCAATTTTTACATAAAATTTGCCGTTAATAACTAAAGCGCGGTGGAAAAAAACTGAAACAACAAGAGCAAAAAAATGGAAAGTGAATATATATATATATATATATATATATATATATATATATATATATATATATATATATATATATATATATATATATATATATATATATATATATATATATATATATATATATATATATATATATATATATATATAGAGAGAGAGAGAGAGAGAGAGAGAGAGAGAGAAAGTAAAGAGTCGGATACACAGCAAGAACAATAACAAAGAAGGTTTACTCACGTAGAGGCAATGGGACTTGCCTTCATCAGAGTACAGCTACATGATTTTGCTGTCACAAACATTTGGAACACATTTCTTATATAGATTTGCAGAAAACTGCGAGAAGGAGCGGAAGATGTTTCGGAAACGGAGAGTATGCATGCAGTCGGGCTAAGCCTATGTTACAACAAAAACATAAACAAAAAAAGAGAAAGGAGAGAGGGAGAGAGAGAGAAAGGGGTCGTATTAACAAGGCAGTTCTCAAGGTTGCACCACGACGGGACAACGTACGTGGCGTGGGCTGCAAGTTCAGACAGTGCGGAAGACTGCACAATCGCGGTTTCGAAAGGAAGGGAAAAGTATACAATAAGGTATTCAGTGGGTGGGGAGACTGATTGGGACGGATCCCTACAGGCATGAACGAAGATTGTGTTTTGGGTGTGCCCCCCGCGGATGGAAAGAATAGATACAGTGCACAAAAGAGCATTGCACAGGAGCTAGCAACTGAGCAGGAAATAGGTAGGGTCCATAGATAACAAAGGGTTAAACGTTTCCAAGAGGTGGGGAACGCGGCCTCCTTCGCAAGGACAAATCGCATTCTTGAGCCGCATTAGGCTAATAAAGCTGCTGTATTTGGAGAGTTTCTGCGAATTCTGGTGGAAAACTTAAGGGTAGGATTAATCAACCATGTTATAAAAATTATGAGGTCGCCCATTTTAATCGAGGGATAAGCGCGTTAATTTTCCGTAACTTTCATTAATACCAAGCGTCGCTGACCCAACCTTATAAATGATATAAGATTCCCGAACCTCGCGGTCGTGGTGGGTTTTGAAAGCGGATTCTAAAATTGTTGCTTTAAGATGTTCAAATGCATGACCGGGACCGTTCACATGTCTTGACAGGAGCAAATAAGGGCAACTTTTTGCATGAGAGCGGTGATTATTGAACTGTATTCGGAAGGGCGTTTCAGTTTGGCTGATATATTGTTGCCTACAAACAGTGCACTCTAGAAGGTATACGACATTAGCGGAGTCACAGTTAAAGTTACCCTTTATATTTACGTAGTAGTTTGAAGCCGTGCTGGTGGCATGCTGTGTAGTGGTCATGTGTGCGCATACTTTACATCGAGGTTTATTACAGGGCATGCAACCAGTAGTTTCCGGTCGGTTGATACGGGAGTTCGTATGAAAGTCGCCTCAATTCTTATTAGGCCGGTAGAAACCGCGTGGTGGTTCTTGGAATATGCTTTTTAAGCGTTCACTTTAAATTAGGATATTGTGATGTTTTCTTAGTACGGTTGACACTCTTGGAGCGGAGGCTGAGTGGGTTAAAACTAAGTTTGTTTGCAGGTTAACATTCGGAGCGTTTTTCTTACAGATTTCGTTACGGTCTAATTGGTTGGCTCGCACAATAGCGTCGTCGATAACTTGTTCCGGGTATTTTTTATTCAGGAGGGCAGTCTAAAGGGGTCTTCAAGAGATTTTCAAGAAAATTGTGTTTTGTGTGCGCTTATAACCGTGGAACCTACATAAACAAACAATGCCTACCCGTTTCGTTTCCCGATATCAGCAAAAAGGAAAACATATGCAATTACGGTTTCATCGAGGCTTTCCACCTCAACTCGTGAAGTGACGTTTAAGTAAGTCAGTAAGAAGCCAATCATAGTTCTCCCTCGTCTGCACAATATGTCGGCATAGAGCGGGCTTACAAAGGGTCAGATAAAGCTACAACATCGGCGCCATGATGAAACTCGCCCTGCAACTGAACGGGAGATGCCTGATCTCTGATACGATTGATCAACATGGTCGAACTTTCAGTCAACAACGCCGGCGAGTGGCGCAGGCAGAAGTAACCACATTTAATCTAAACTGGGCATTCGTAAACTGTTTACGCTGTTTCCCACGAGACTAAACTGTCGTTTTGCTAGTCGATATTTTTGCACAAGTTTGCCGACGTCTGTCTCATGTGGCCTGGAATGTGAGTTGCGCGAACGTGAAACTTCGGACCTGACGAGATAAGTGACTGAGTGCTCAAAATGATAATTTATTACGTAAACACGTTTATCGAAGGAACTTCGAGGAGTCGGAACTTAAACCCCACCGATCATTCACTCATCAAGCGCAAAAATAACTAAAGAGAAGCAGCGATACAGCGCCGAGTCGCCGAGTCCCACCATCACGCAGTTCGACGATTGCTTTCCTGTTTCCTGCAATAAACAATGCTTTTAACGCTGTTTCGTTGATTGTATGCGCCCCCCTTTGGCTTACTGCAGAAGCGCTGAACAGTAAGTTGGCGGTTAAAGCTCTGGGTTGATTAGAATTTATGAAAACACGACAGACTCTTGGGTTACAAATGGGAAAAGGCTTTTATGCAGCAGTGTTTCCCAGCGCGCACTTCTAGCGTCGATAGTGTAGTGGATAGTGTTCGACTAGGCTGGCCGTAACGTTGGGCTGGCCCGGAGGCCGCAAGTTCAAATCGCACACGGGGCAATTTTTTTTTTTTTAAGTGCGAATGCACTTTATAAGCGACCCCAAACCATCCACCGCCGGCGGCGGCGGCGGCGGCGTTGGCGGCGGCGGCGGCGGCGTCCGCAGTGCTCCTCTATATTTAAAAAAGAAACAGCATCCGGCGCCAGGTTTCGATCCGAGGACTTCGCGGCCGCAGCGCGACGCTCTACCGACCAAGCCACGGACACGACGCTGATATCAGTGTTAGTGACGCGCCTTATATCTTTAACGCATTCAAACTACGTCGTCAGCGGCGTGCGTTGGCGACTCAGCGGCGTTATAGCGGCTTGATAACTGCGTGGTGTACACGTGATACTACAAACCCGATGGAAGAGCTGGAAGAGAAGGCGGCGAGGCGGTGGGCTGCGGGGGCCGAGCGCAAGCGCCGCAAGCGGGCCGACAACCGTGCATTCGCACTTTCACATTCTCCCCCTCGGGGAAATGCGGGAGAATTTTTTGCTTGAGCGGTTTTGGGCCATATCATACAAAAAAGGTAACATTTCGAAGAGAATTCGGCAAAAGAACGTGAAATGCAGCAGGGAAACTGGCTACAAACTACAAACAGCCAGTAGGTCTGAGTTCTGCTGCAATGGTTGCCAGACAACTGAAACGGTCACGACACCGTTCACGGGGATAGAAAACTATTTTTTGAGAACGAATAATGGATGAATTATTTTTAAAATATCGGGTTGGCAGCTTTGCAGAAGATTGTGCACAAAGAACGTTGAACCGCGTTGAACTCCAGAACGTACTTGACGTGACGTCACTCTAGTTGCGTTGCCGACCGACGACGCGCCATTGTTCGCTTGCGAGGCGCCTCAAAACGAGAATTTCAACGGCGTCTTCTAAATTCCAGAAGCAATGATTTGTGAAAATATTTGGTATTTATGTTCTTAAAAGGTCGTTCAAGCAGACAAAATTAAGCAAAGACAAATGCATTTTCTCTTCACGACCCCTTTAGTTTCTCGACAGCTTGAGTCAAAGTCGCCTTGGTTTGTGCAAATTCTCCTAAAACGGTGGGCTTTACTGTACGGTATTGCGGTCTTGCAGTGTCTGAAATGGCTACTTACAGGGCTTGCAGTGTCTGACACACACACACACACACACACACACATATATATATATATATATATATATATATATATATATATATATATATATATATATATATATATATATATATATATATATATATATATATATATATATATATATATATAGCCTGTCAGAAATGGGAAATGAGGGGCTCGGTAAATTAAGACAGAATAAGGGTTGGCACCACCCCCAAGTGCAGCAAACAAAACATAGCTTAACATAAATACCCGAGAAAAGTGGTGGGGAAATAGCCCCGCCGGTAGCGTAGTGGTCATCGCACCAGACCGGTATTCTGGAGGTCGTGGACTCGGATCCCACCCGGCGAGCATTTTTTCACCACTTTCTTTCTGACTCAAAAAATTCTTCATCTGTTTCTATGACCTACCACATTCCCCCCTTTGCTTTCCGAGGTTTTCTTGACTGCCAACCCTTATTCTGTCTTAATTTACCGAGTGCCTCATTTCCCATTTCTGATTCTCTACATGCATAGCGAGGGCCTCTGTTCTGGCAGTCTTGGTGCCAAAGGTAGCTTAAGAGGGTTCAACGCTGGTCGACCACTCTCGACATGTCGTAGACACTCGAGTCACGGCCCGGGGGTTAAAAAGAAGGTCCCCTTCACCCCGAGTAGTCTGAGGGGCGCTGGTTACCACCCCCAAGTGCAGCAAACAAAAAATACCTTAACATAAATACCCGAGAAAAGTGGTGGGTAAACAGTCCCACCGGTAGCGTAGTGGTCATCGCACCAGACCGTTATTCTGGAGGTCGTGGGTTCGGATCCCACCTGGCGGGCATTTTTTCTCCACTTTCTTATTTTCCAAATTCTTTATCTTGACGTACTACATCCTCCCCTTTGCTTTCCGAGGTTGTCTTGACTGCCAATTCTTATTTCTGTCTTATTTTCAACGAGCCCCTCATTTCCTATTCTGATTCGCTATATATATATATATATATATATATATATATATATATATATATATATATATAGCAGAACAGAGAGATACGGGACGAGGGACTCGGTAAAGATACATATCAAGGTTGCAGTCGTCATTGCCAGTGCTATTCGGCTTTTTTTTTTTTCGAAATATATAATAGGGCCGAATGACGTGTGCTTGTCACGTTTCTTTGATTCATTGATAAATAAGCGAAAATATAAGTCGAGAAAAAATCCGCCGTTTTCCGGGAGCGGAAAACGGCGGATTTTTTCTCGACTTATATTTTCGCTTATTTATCAATGAATCAAAGAAACGTGACAAGCACACGTCATTCGGCCCTATTATATATTTCGAAAAAAAAAGCCGAATAGCACTGGCAATGACGACTGCAACCTTGATATGTATCTTTACCGAGTCCCTCGTCCCGTATCTCTCTGTTCTGCTATATATATATATATATATATATATATATATATATAGCGAATAAGAATAGGAAATGAGGGGCTCGTTGAAAATAAGACAGAAATAAGAATTGGCAGTCAAGACAACCTCGGAAAGCAAAGGGGAGGATGTAGTACGTCAAGATAAAGAATTTGGAAAATAAGAAAGTGGAGAAAAAATGCCCGCCAGGTGGGATCCGAACCCACGACCTCCAGAATACCGGTCTGGTGCGATAACCACTACGCTACCGGCGGGGCTTCTTTAGCCTCCACTTTCTGGGGTATTTATGTTCACGTGTTTTTGTTTCCTGCGCTTGGGGGTGGTAGCCAGCGCCACTCGGACTACTCGGGGTGAAGGGGACCTTCTTTCTAACCCCCGGGCCGCGACTCGAGCGTCTACGACATGTCTAGAGTGGTCGACCAGCGTTGAACCCTCTTAAGCTAACCTTGGCACCAAGACTGCCAGAACAGAGGCCCTCGCTATGCATGTAGCGAATCAGAATAGGAAATGAGGGGCTCGTTGAAAATAAGACAGAAATAAGAATTGGCAGTCAAGACAACCTCGGAAAGCAAAGGGGAGGATGTAGTACGTCAAGATAAAGAATTTGGAAAATAAGAAAGTGGAGTCATATATATATATATATATATATATATATATATATATATATATATATATATATATATATATACGAGAAGGACATTTAAAAATAAAAATCAAAGTTTACTGACGTATCAGGGAGGGGACTCCCATTCTTCAGAGTACTATGAAGAAAGGGAGTCCCCTCCCTGAAACGTCAGTAAACTTTGATTTTTTATTTTTAAATGTCCTTCTCGTGTGTCTCTGTCTCTACTAACCTTATATATATATATATATATATATATATATATATATATAATAGCGGGAAACAATTTCTTGGACTCATTTTCTTCATTATATATATATATATATATATATATATATATATATATATATATATATATATATATATATATTTATATATTTATAAATATATATATATAATCGACATAATTCGGCCAATTGTGGAAACAACTCCTGGCTAAATGCGTAATTCTGCGCTTGGACGATAAAATAATTAAAGCGTTTGCTAATTGCACCAAACGATCCACCCTTACCGTACCCCCCACTTCTTTTTTGCCCTAACGGACTGGAGGCCTTCTTTTCTCAATAAAGGCTGTTGATCATCTTTCCTGACCAATTGTGATTATTGTACCTATTTCGCTTAATGTCTTCATTTTAGTCTACATTTATCCTCGGACGGCTTCAGGGTAGTTCTTCGATCGTCGTAAAAGCATTCAACTGCTGCTCAGGCCCATACATTGCAGCGACGAGCGGCGGGTAAAAATAAAGCGCGGGGATACACTGAACAGAAAAGAAATCGGGAGGAGCCGGCGAAAGAAAAGAACGAATGAAACCACGTTTATTCCACATTATAATGTGCCGAAGGCACTCCGCCGGAAAGGGAGGCGGTGTTATAGCAGAGGGAAAGGGTAGGGCTGCCTGCGTTTTATTAACGGACGTTTTGGAGGCAGCTAAGTGGGGGCCGCTTGAATCTTGCGGCTGTCGCGGGAGGCGAAGGCCGGGGAAATTCGAACGGCAACCCGCGACAGCTTCGCGGCTCTGGAGGTCGGTGAAGGATTCGCGCCTTGTCGTCGGCCAGGCATTCGAACGCACGAGGGCGGAAAAGGTCGCCATTTATACTAGGGTGGAGACGAAGTTGGAGAAGGGCGGCAGCAGCCATACTGCTTCTGTCGGGGCGAGCATGGAAGGAGCCTGCACAGCCTTGCGATCCCGCGACGCGCAGAGTGAGAAAGAGAGGGGTAGTAAGAAGGCAACTCCATCAAAGAACAAAAGGGAACTTGAAAACAACGACAAATGGGAGAAAAATATTGCCTTTCCGAAACGGACAGAGGGGGGGAGGGGGCGCAGAAAGGGCCTGGAGTGGGAGGAGGAATGAAGAGACCAAAGTCAAAGAAAACAGACGCCTCAAATTTGTTTACACGAGTTCGTTCGTTGATAAAAATTCCGCGCCGAGCCCATCAGCGCCGGCGTCGGATGGGGTGCTCGGTTTAAAAATAAAGTTGCGATCCGGGTAACAACGCGGACCACGTTCCTTGCTGCCCTTCCTTGCCGCAGAGAGCCTGGAATGGAGGACGGGGAGGGCCCCCCACTGGCCGCCCCTTCGCCTCGCGGGTACAGGCGGCCGCGCAACTATTAACGCCCCGGAAAAGAGCTCTGGCACTCGGCAGCCATGGTGACATTATTTTGCCCTGCAACCGAGCTACACGTTTTCTCCGACACTGTTGTGCGATAGGGCCAATACATGCGATCTGCACCCATAAAGGGACATTTCGAGAGGTCTTTTATGATTTGTTGTTGCTGGTATCTGCCTTGTTGAAGAAAACTAAACACTGTTTGATGTAATTAATTAATTATTGAATTAATTATTATATACTTATATAATTAATTAATTTTGATTGATTGATTGATTGATTGATTGATTGATTGATTGATTGATTGATTGATTGATTGATTGATTGATTGATTGATTGATTGATTGATTGATTGATTGATTGATTGATTGATTGATTGATTGATTGATTTGTATTCTTTCCAGATACTCAACGCATTTCAAGACGGTGTCGTTAAAATAACTAGTGTTTCTTTTTTTTTACTAGACACGAAAATACATAACGCATGTCTACTTGCAAACTAATGGACATAAGAATAAAAAACGCGGAAACGTTCCTGTAGCATGTTGAACCACAGGACACAAGACGAGACCAAGGACGATAGCAAGAGGACACACGAAGCGCGCGCCCAACCAACTCGCCCAACCAACTCGCATCACCAACTCACCCAAGTTTTCCCGTTGCTGAGCTTCATTTCTGTAGCAAAATCAATTTGCAAGCAACGAAACGAACAGCAGGGCCAAAATTTGCGGTTTGACGTGCCGGAGCTATGAGGTGTCCGTTAGATTCGCTTAGGCTGTATACGGTAGGGTGTTTGTTGAAAACACCTGTGCATGAATCTCTCATTATATATAAAAAATATGGCTGATATCGAATCGCTTGCTTCACAGCAAACGTCGCCTAAAGACGATAGTATTCTGCCGCCCCTGACACGTGACTGCCTCGCCTCCCTCCCTCTCCCAGCCCTCGCGCTTTTTCCTTTCCCCTCTCACCTCTCCTATGCTGAATGCTATGGGGTTTGCTCAATTCAACTTTCCCGCTTTCCAACTGCTTGAGCGCCATAGGTCGGGACAGCGCGCGTTGCTTTCTTTATATGCAGTTTTTTTTTTGCTTTTGTTCTGCATAGAACAGCAAAACCTGACACCTTTTTTTGTAGCGTTTGCTGTTATTTCGACTGCGTTTTTAGGCGCAGTTTTTCTAACTTTTTTTTGTCAAATATGCCTGTTTTTCTTTGCATTTAATAATGTTCACATCTATGGTTTGTGCCAGCAGTTTTCGTAATGTGGAACAGTCCTGCCTATCTGAGCATTTGTTCCCATTGTTCGGGCGGCTGAATCAAGAATAACGGGCGGAGAGACGGACGGATGGACGGACGGATGGACGGACGGACGGACGGATGGACGGACGGACGGACGGATGGACGGACGGACGGACGGACGGACAGACAGACAGACAGACAGACATGCCGGGATTCACGAAGATTTCATTTACGTCATATCTCTCACGGAAGTGACGCCAGTACAACGAATTAAGCGGCCTGTAAAGGGTGCACCACTGCACACAGGGTCTTCATGCGGGGATGCAACCTTTAGTACTAAAGAGTACGTTATATTTAAGGTTGTTTGTTTTCGGGTTTTATATTTTAATACGAAAGTGTATTATGCCGGGATACACCAAGATTTCACTGACACCATATCCGTCACGGAAATTACGCCAGTACACCTTTTCCGAAGCGACCCGCCAGCAGGACGTCGCTCGCCAAGCACACCCACTTGACAGCCGCCGACCCGCAAATCATGCTCAGCTACAGATTTCGCTGCACTTTACCGATTCCTATGACAGAGGAATCAACCACAGTTTTTTCTAACGCTTTCAAATTAATAGCCAACTACCGCAGTGTTTTTCCCATTTCACGCTAATAGTCTTGTGTGAATAGCCCACCTATCAAACACGCGGGCCTTACCAGTTACCACCTGAAGCCTGGCAAAACTCAGGCATAAATTCCGTGCATTTTGTCTCGCAGCAGCCACCATGTGTTGCGGCCGGACAACTGATGACGGTCCGCGTCAAGGTATCGTGACTGGCAAGCTGCTTGCTTGTGAGAGTTGCGTCCGTTCGGGCGACGATGCGAGATTCCAAACTTAAAGCTGCTCATGACGAAAGAAAGAGCATAATGACGTTACACAAAAAACTGTGGTTGATTCCTCTGTCATAGGAATCGGTAAAACACGAAAGTGAAATGTGCCGCGAAATCTGCAGCTGAGCATGATTTGCGGGTCGACGGCTGTCTTGTGGGTGTGCTTGGCGAGCGACGTCCTGCTGGCGGGTCATTACGGCAAAGGTGTACTGGCGTCATTTTCGGGACGGATATGACGTCAGGGAAATTGTGGAGTATCCCAGGATAAAACACTTTCGTTTTAAAATATAAAACCCGAAAACGAACAACCCCAAGTATAACGTACTCATTAGTACTAAAAGTTGCTTCCCCGCAAGAAGACCCTGTGTGCAGGGGTGCACCCTTTACAGGCCGCTTGCTTCGTTTCACTGGCGTCACTTCCGTGACGGAAATGACGTAAGTGAAATCTTCGTGAATCCCGGAATAAAACACTTTCGTGTTAAAAAAAGGTCCCTGACAAAAGGTCCAACGTGAGTGCTCAAACCGGCAGCATGACAGCCCTCGAGCTATGCCAACACTGCACTGGCCTCGATGCAATTAACCTCGCCTTTTTATAGGCGGAAATACAACCGCCAAAAAGGCGGCAGCGTCCGGGAAGCCGCGCATGCGCAAGAGGTTCTTTCGGCCTCGCCGTGTCTCCGCAGATGAAACAAAGTGAAAGTCAGTGCGAAGAAGAGGCCACAGTAATAATATTCGAACAGAAAAAAAAAGACTTTTATTAGAGGAGGAGGAGGAAAACTTTTAATCCAGAGCATGTCAGCGGGAAACGCGCTGGATGAGAGTGGCTACCTCTTCACGGGATTCCATATGCTGCCTTCCCCACCTGACCAGCCGTAGCTGACGATCTGCGTGGACAACTCGATTAACTTGGATGTCGGTATCCTGGTCAATATATATCGGTATCGGTATCCTGGTCAGTTTGATGCTGATAAATACCCTAGCTGCGGGTATACTGGCGGCGCGTTCCCAGCGTTTTGCTTAAAGGCAACCGCGTCGCCGGCCCCTAGGCGAAGAGTGTCGTCACCCGCCGCTGTGGCTCAGTGGCTAAGGCGTTGCGCTGCTGAGCACGAGGTCGCGGGTTCGATTCCCGGCCGCGGCGGCCGCTTTTCTGATGGAGGTGAAAAGCAAAAACGCCCGTGTGTACGGATTTCGGCGCACGTTAAAGATCCCCAGGTGGTCAAAATTAATCCGGAGCCCTCCACTACGGCGCGCCTCATCGTCTGCGTTCCGTCGGCGCGTTAAACCCTACAATCAATCAATCAATCAAGAGTGTCGTCATGCGTTATAGGCAGGAGCTTGAGATTGTGTGGAATGAAACGATAAATAAAGGTGTTCACTGATCATTACAAAATCCTATTCAAAGTATGAAAAAGCGGCCAGTGAGGAATCCTTCGCCAAATTCTTTTCGGTTCAGCCGAGATAAAAATAGCGACTCTTTTGACCAAGATATTTGCATCGCCGAATTGCCACTGGCAAAGAGTAAGACTCCGGGGCCCGATTGTCTCACTACTGACTTTCATCAGCGATTCTGCTCATTGTTGTATCCCTTGGCTTGCTCCAAGTTGATCGCAAGGCCTGACTAGCCGCCTACTCTTTACGAAAGGAAAACAATTGCTATCCCGAAGAGTAATGATACTCTTAGTAAGAGTAATGACACGCTGTTGCATGTGCTATCAGCGAAGAGTTAAAACGACTTCGAATTCCACGCTGGTACGTCCACATTTAAAACGTGTATTCAAGACCCTCGTCTTTTTTTGTTATGGTTGCTGTTCTCGCTCTGATACGATAAATCACGGTTTTGTAGAGCTGCACGGATGCTGCCCTTTTCTAGGGGTGTTTGCAAAGGACGCTTGAAAGGTCCAAAGGATATCGTACCACTCTCAGTACATCTTGAAGGTGGAAGCGCTCACACAACAGGGACGAAACAAGAAAAAACAGAGACGACACGGCGCTAACTCGCTACTATTTGTTTATTTAAAATAAACACAAATATATACTTGCAACATCTCACGTGGTGCGTTCATCTCGCCCAACATAAAGTATGAAAGTCACTTTTTACTGGGATTAAATACATACCGGGGTGCACGCGACAATCGAAGGGTAAGGGCATTAAAAGAGTGAAGCCATAACATACCGAGAAACGCTCCGATCGCAATGAATGGCACAGATAAAAGTATTCTCTGTCTGTTATAAAAATTTACGGGACACTAACACATCTATCACCGGACCTTTTAATGTGAAACGCTTCTATCAGCTCTCGAGTGGTTTTATCCCGATACGGTGACAAAACTGTGGTATCGCAGAAGATTGGTGAACACCCATGCGTGGTGCAGTGTTACCATAGTTGGGAGCCCTGCTTTGATTTTGCAGCGTTTCTATGTTCTTGTAGACGTATGTTTAGGCATCGCCCAGTTTGTCGTACATAAGTGGGGCCACACGACATCGGTATCAGATAAAAAACACACGCTGCACAACGCACAAAGGGGAGGTATGTTTCGCTTGGAGTGCTTATTTTCTTGACGGCTTCTGACTGGGAGATAATATTCTGTCTATTTTGCCGCATAACTTGGTCAGTTTGTTTGGCGCCGAAAAAAACACGTTCACGTCATACCGGTTATCATCATTTTTTAACCCGTGCGACATCTTGTGCATACACGGAAATTGACGGAATGACGACGGGTTTTTTTACACTTCTTTTCTTTTTCTCGTTCCCCCCAATCTGATTTCGCGCCTTTCATTAACTTACGAATTATCTTGCGGATGATAGATTGTGTTGCTAACCGGTATGACGTGAACGTGGTTTTTTCAGCCCCAAACAAACTGATCGAGTTATGCGGCAAAATAGACAGAATGTTATCTCCCAGTGAGAAGCCGTCAAGAAAACAAGCATGCCAAGTGAAACATACATCCCCTTTGTGCTTTGTGTAGCGTGTGTTTTTTTATCTGATACCGATGTCGTGTGGCCACACTTATGTAGGACAAACTGGGCGATGCCTAAACATACGTCTACAAGAACATAGAAACACTGAGAAATCAAAGCAGGGCTCCCAACTATGGTAACACTGCACCACGCATGGGTGTTTACTAATCTTCTGCGATACCACAGTTTTGTGACGGCATCGAGATAAAACCACTCGAGAGCTGATAGAAGCGTTTCACATTAAAAGATCCGGCGATAGATGTGTTAGTGTCCCGTAATTTTTTATAACAGATAAAGAATACTTTTATCTGTGCCACTCATTGCGATCGTAGCAGTTTCTTGGTGTGTTATGGTTCCGCTCTTTTAATGCCTTTACCCTTCGATTGCCGCGTGTACCCCGATATGTATTCATTCCCTGTAAAAAGTGACTTTCATGGTTTTATCCTGGGCGAGATGAACGCACCACGTGAGATGTTGCGAGTATATATTTGTGTTTCTTTTCAATAAACAAATACTAGTTGCAAGTTAACGCCGTGTCGTCTCTGTTTTAAATGCAGGGCATTTCTTTAACTCACGATGTCACCCGGCGTTGTCGGCATGCCTTGGCGTCCGCAACAGCCGTTCCAGGTGCGCCCTCTCCCCCACTCCTCCTCTCCCGCATCACGCTACCCTCCTCGCTCTCAACAACAGGTCCGCACCCCTCCCCCTACACTATATAAAAAAATAATACTTACCGGCGCCTGGTTTCGACCCCACGACCCTGCGGGCGGAACGCAAGGTACATGGTGCTCTACCCACTGCGCCACAAAGCCGACACAGAATGGAAGGCTACGAACGCGCCTTATATCCTTGACTCATTGAAACTACGTCAAGAAGCTGCTGATACAACGCATTCACTACCTGTGGGCGGAACGCGAGGTACATGGTGCTCTTCCCACTGCGCCACAAAACCGACACGGAATGGGAGGCTACGAACGCGCCTTATATCCTTGACTCACTCAAACTACGTCAAGAAGCTGCTGATACAACGCATTCACTACCACCAACTCCCCAAACACTAAACGTTAACGCAATACACCCACCCCCTATGCGACGCATTTACTCGAGTCCCCCTCGCGGGGAGATGGGCCCTTTTTTTTCTAGTTTCGTCCCTGTTGTGTGAGCGCTTCCACCTTAAAGATGAACAGCTACCAACTAGCCCAATTAGCCGTTCTACTGCACTTTCAATATTATTTTTGTCGTTCAGGTGCCCACAATGAACCGCCTTATGACATGTTTGCCCTAATTGGTCTTTGAAGTCGGGGGGGGGGGGGGTCGGTTAACTCTGCGAGAGGCCGCGCAGGTGCACCTTGATCCCGCAATCTTAATTACGTACGAAGTGTGTACAGTTCCATGAACAACCTCCCGACTACAAGGTTCCCTCTCAATTTGAGTGCTTGTGATGGCAAGCTTGTAAAAACGACCCGCCGTATTTTCGCTAGTCGCCGTAAAAACACAAGCAAAAATGAAACGAACCTTAGGTCTAACCTTTTTACGTGTTGCCGAATGCATTCCGACACTTAGCACATGTGTACCTAAGGCACATTAACACACCCCTCCCACGCCCCCAAGACGAAGGTGTGTCAATGTAAGACAGCGAGAAACAGAGAAAAAAATAGAAACAAAAAAGTCTCGCGGCTTTTGGCGCTGCACACAGCCCGAGCATTTGTCGTGCCTTTATGACGAATAGGTATTATCTGCACATCCCGATCAGACAAGAGAGATAGCGGAGGTACATCAACGCATCATGCGTCATCCACCCTTCAGTTGCTATTTCGGTACAGGGAGAAATGCTCGCCTCAATCGCATCCGTCGCTCGTTTTGAAACCTCTTTGTTGAGACTTTTGTGGTATGAATACTGGCATAATTCAGCTACGTGAAGAAAAACTTCCATGTAATGTGGGCATCGGTTCTTGTTGAATTTAAGATCAATAAATAATTTTTGCATACTTGTAACACTTGCCTTAGCATAATTTTGTGTGGGCACAAAATTCCAGTTTTGAAAATTCTCGCACGTCTTCTTCGCTACAGCATGATGAACAACCAACTACGGCGTATCAGTGGCTAAGGTGTAGTGCCGCTGAGCCCATGGAAGCGGGATCGGGGCCGATTGCGGTACTAGCTGTTTTTCTGATGGATGCGAAAAACGGAAACCTTCATGCGTCGAGACGTCGGTGCAAGTTAAGATCCGCACGTGGCCTAAATTAATCCGTAGCCTTCCACTACAGCTGGCCTCAAAACCAGCCATGCTGCATTTCAATTCCCCAACTCTCTTAACAACTCGTTTGAATGACCGATGATGGCGCGCAACCGCGAAAATTGGGTGAATCGTGATGCCCAGCACGGGATTTGACCAATAGAAGTTCGCACAATGACCTTAGACAATGCGGCACGGACGTTCAACATTCAGGAGTATCGTAGAACGATTATGACGTATCGAATCGTGTCAATGTAAAGTTTTTACACTGGCGTACGCAGGGGGCGGGGGGTGGCGGATACCCCCTCCCCCCATAATTTACGATCCCAGGGTGGGGGACGAACGACGAAAATAAATGTGACCGTCAATAAATAATGGCTATTTATAATTGTTTTTGTGAGGATAAGCTACGAACGAGCCACATGCGGCCTCGATGTATGTTGTCAACACAAAGATCGGCCATTTTGCAATTTGAGTGGGGGGGGGGGGGGGGGAATGAACAAAACAATCGGAAAGTTGTGTGGAGTATGATGTCAATTTAGGTAAATGACTTGCTTTGGCTTTTTATTTCGCTCGTTTTGATTTGTTTAGTTTTATTTATTTTTTTCATGCTTTCCCTTTACTTTTTCTTTTCAGGAAGGAAGGGAGAGGGGGCAGATCGAGGCCTCTCCAGAAATTAAATTCTGCGTACGCGACCTCAACCTTATCTCATTAGATCCTATGCTGGATAGTGTTATTCCCCAGATGGCTGTCTTCTTCATTGAGGTTGGTGATCGGAGGCGTTGGGTTAAAAGCAAACACAAGAGTTCTTAGGAGTAAAAAAAATGGCTGCGTGTCTGCTCACTTGATTTCATTCCATTTTATTTCGTGTTTCTTGGTACATGAGAATGCCCTGTAAATGCCGGCCCTGCCGCGTAAATGTCTCTCTTCTCTTTCCCGCTCACTTCTCACGCTCTTCCCCTCCCATCTCGCTCGTCCCACGATAAACACGGTGGAGGTTTGCTCAAGTCAACTCAAATTTTCCGCGTTTTACTGCTCGCGTGCCATCTACTTTAACCTTTCGTTATGGTTGAACTTCTTGGGATGCCGCCAGGAGACACTAGTGTCGCGCGCGCGCTCTTTTTGTATTTTTGTGTCAAGACATTTTTTAATGCGTATTTTTTATTTGCTACGCAAATATCAAACAGCCACGTCTTTTTAAATAAAACAAACACGGCAAATGCCACCTGTGCATAGATGTTTTGTCGCAAATATGACTTGTTTTTTTTTTTTTTTTCAACAATGTTGACAGGTATGAACACATTATCACTAGCCTTAGGAGGCTTAGTAGGCCTAGTAGGCGTGACGTTTTGCTTATACAAACATCCCGTTCAAGAATTCTATTAACTTTTGCCCGGGCGGCTGTATCGAGGAACAGACAGACATGCTGTTGTGCCCTTAGTTCCGTGGCATGTTAATCTTTTGGTTGTTACTAACTCTAAATTACTTGTGTGTTGATCTTTTCTTTGTAACCAACTTAAATTGTTTGGTTGTTTCTGTACGTGTCTGTAACTGCTAGCCTCCAGGCTCTGTTAGAGAGACAGAAAAATAAAGATTTATTGGAGAATTTAGCTCCAACCTAAAAAAGGAGCTGGCTACTGTGAACATTGGAGTAACCAAAAGGTACAATGGTTATTTTAATGAATCACAAGGTTAGAATAGATACATTTAAAGAGCAACAGTTGAAAGATCACCCAAACAACCTATATACATCTATATACACAGATATTCTCACCTGTATACCTAACACCGCTGTGTTTCCACACTCATCCAGAGGAATGTGCACGCATTTAAAAGTGTTCGCACAGCTTCGTCGCTTGAAAAAACTCCCTTAAAGCAAGGAAGGCTTTGGTTTGGTCACGTACATTGTCCCATGGACCCAACAGTTTCTGCAAAGAGGGGGTGGGGGGATGGGGTCAGAGATAGCAGACCAAGCTTGTCAATTTTTTTCCGCTCGGTCGCATATAGAGAGCACTCAGGCAAGACATGACGCACGTCTTCAGTTTGGTGTCCACAAGCACAGCATGTGTCATCAGCAAATCGAATACGGTAAACCGATTTCTTGGTGTAGGCCACGTCAAGACGAAGGCGATGTAATAATGTGTCAACCGAACGACGGAGATGAGACGCACACTGGTATGCAAGAGACGGGCCCACTTGGTATAACAGCGATGAACGGTATTTATAGGTCAATCTGGTTTCAAAAGTAATGTGTATACGCTCAGTAGTTTCAAATAATGTTTCACATCACCTCTGGTAAAAGGCATGGTGCTAACATGAAATTTGAATGAGCGGTTGGCGCTAGTTGGTCAGCTCGTGAATTTCCACGTATTCTAATGTGCCCGGGAATCCACTGAAATATCATTCTCTTAGTTCTTCCTATTTCAGGTGCCATCACATCACAAATGCGTCTTTCGAATAGATTGTTGTGAGTGAAGCCGCAATTCAATTAGGGCTTGAAGAGCCGCTTTTGAATCTGTGAATGTGCCCATATAGTCGGTGAAGTCATGGTAGCGATAAATTTGACTGCAAGGTATATAGCGTAAAGCTCTGCAGCCGTCGACGATATGGGGTGCGAGAGCATGACCCCCTAATCAATGTGGAGATTCGGTATTGTAAAAGCTGGCGATAACGAGGTGGTTTTCGACGATCCATCGGTGTATATATGCACATAATCAGCATAATGTTCATGCACGTAATTGAGCGTCATCTGCATTGCTGGGACTGTAGATATAGATGATTTTTGGGCATCCCGGGGATATCAGCATTGGTGTCAATGCAGGGAACAGTCTATGGAGGCAACCTAGTGCTGTGTTGCATTGAGACACAAGGGGCAGGGCCATGATATCACCAAAGATGGCCTTATGTACTTTGACGGTGAACGCGGTTGAAAGCGGAGAACCAAAGGGTGCAACTCATGCTGCGTAGTCAGGCGCAGGTAATGGTGGCGCACCTCTTGCCCTCGCAAAGCATATAAAGGTGGCTCTCTTGCTTCCGTGATAACCATACCGGGCACTCCGAGGCAGATACAGAGGCCTCTGGTTACCAATGCTTGCAGTCGCTACTCTTGACGATTTGACAGACCGTGAAGAACGGGTATAGAGTGTGGTACGGCCTAACGGACAAGTGCAGCATGCAGTCTAAGCATAGAATCAGATGAACAACCCCATCGGGTGCCTGCGAGGTAACGCAAAGCGTGGAGTACACGTGATGCCCTTTCCTGCAAATAATCAATATGCCGGCACCATGGAAGCGATGTGTCAATATATATACCAAGGAACTTGTGACATTTTTCTCTAGGGATCTCCTGACCGCCGATGGTGAGCAGTAATCCACGAAGCTTCTTTCGTGTGAAAGCAAGAATGGCTGATTTTGCTGCAGAGACATGTCCATCCCTCGCGCACGTAGAAACTTCTCAATTCTGTCAATGCCGGCGTGGAGTTCAGCTTGAATTGAAAAGCAGCAAGCGACGCTGTACCAAATGCAAATTTCATCAGTGTACATGGTTACGTGCAGCTGCGGAGAAAGTAAGGCTGGCAACTTCCCCAATACAACATTAAACAGTGGACTTAGCACGCTTCCCTGAGGAACCCCTTGTTCCACTGCATGATGTTGGCTGTCTCCTTAGCTGGAGCACATATATACTCTTCTGTTCTTCAAGAAGTTCTCGATCCGTCGAAATATTTTACCACGAATTCCCATGTCGACAAGGCCTTCAAGAGCGTGGAAATGACTTGCGGTGTCAAATACTCGACTAATATCCAAAAAAGCTGCTATTGTTATGTTTCCTAGAGAACGGTCTTGTTCAATAGACGTCACCAGGTCTAGGACACTGTCTATAGTGCACCGATGTGGCCTGAATCCTGACATACATGATGGAAAAGCACCAGAAGTTTCCAAAAACCAACTTAATCTACGAAATATTAGCCTTTTATATAGATGGTTTTGTAACAACGGGCGCTACATTTGTTTGATTGTTTCTGGTTGTTACTTTGCATCACTGATATCAGGATTGTTTGATAATAAATTTATCTTTTCAAACAGACAGACAGACAGACAGACAGACAGACAGACAGACAGACAGACAGACAGACAGACAGACAGACAAGTTTTCACGTTCAAGTAGCCCTTCAAAATCTGCTATTTACTTCGGAAATTACACTGCTCATGACTGACACAACAAACGTTGCGCCAGCACAAAAGTCGATCCTACAAGCGCTCGCCCCGTCTTATTTTGCGCTCGTCTAATGTTTGCGCTTGACCTTTGACTCTCTTAGTCATGCCTCGCCTAAGTGCACAGCTTATTCTGATTGTTTATGATTAAACTTTCCCGTTTGGTTCTTTTGGTTCTGGCTTGCCAGGTGATAGGAGCGCCACCACTATTAAGTAAACTAAAGACTGTACATTGCCTGTAACATTGTAAGTCTTCGCTGACGATCAGAGCAGTGAAATATTACTGTGCGTTGTTTCTCCCGTCCCAATATTTGCGGATTTGCTTCGTCACGATGAATCTGGGTGACAAATCGCTTTGTCAAGAGGAACAAAGTCGACCAATAACAAAACCCGATAGGCAATTCGACACGAAAAATTATACGCCGCGGTGTCTGAGTGGCTAAGGCATTGTGCTGATGCGCGCAAGGACGCGCGTTCCATCCCAACCGCGGAGGTCGTTCCTCTAATGAAGGTGAAAAACACAAATTCGAGTGTTTCGAGGTTTCGGCGCAAAATAAAGATCCCCAGGCAGTACAAATTAATTTGCAGCCCTTTAATTCAACGCTGCTCATAGCCAACGTGTTGTTCCGACGCATTAGTGGAGGAGTTGCTGATGAGGGGTGGGTGTTTTGGGCTGACGTCGCACTCTCCTATCATGTGGCGAAGAGTACCGAGCTGCTTGCATAACGGGCAGGTCTTGTACTGATTTGGGAACATTTTTTTTAATTGCGACAGAATGCCCTTTGGCATATGTTCCTACAGGTACAAGTTTGCACCCGTTTCCCGGATGAAGTCCAGAAGACAGCGGTGGTGGGGCCCCCACAGCCATCGCTGAAGATCGGGGGTCTCCCCGGATGCAGGCCTGTGCCGCGAAGGTGTCGGGATCTCGCTGCACTCAGTGAAGGGCACGTCCATAGCAGGTGGTTGGTGTCGGCGTCTTCGGCAGGAGCCGTACAGAAGGGGCAGGTCGTGGAAAACGGGGCATGGTATCGTGGTGGCCACGCCCGGGTTACCGGAGGGGAGAGGGCCACCCCAACTCGTAGTCTACGCAGCAGGACCTCCTCCCAGCGAGTGAGCCCACTGGGAAGGTCTGTTCCACACGGTGGGATGAGAGCACGTGTGGCGCGACGCAGATCTTCCTTTAGTTGGACAAATTGGTCATGTGGGTCAGTTGTCAGCAAGGGCAGGGGCCGTGGAACCGACGTAACGTGACAGAAACTATCCGCCGCAATATGAGCGGTGATAGTATTACGCCGTATCCACGACAGTCGGAGGGGGCAGGGCCACGTGTCCAGCAGGTCATGAATGTCTCTTGAGACAGACGAGTTGGAGGCTACACGTCGCAAATCTCGTATGGCCGCCGTTGAGTCCGTGTAAATTTGTGCCGTAAAACTTCCAGGAGCTTCAATAAGTGCCGGTAGGGGGGCTTGCAGTCCGTCCCGGATGGCATAGAAGGCCAGGTGCGGAGTGTTTTATAAGCACAGTTTTGGCTTGCTTCTGGATGAGAGGGGCATACGATCGCTGTAGTTAAAACGCCGTCTTGGGCCCCAGCGTCCACAAATGCCTCTACAACCTGGGGCAGGTTCGCAGTCGCTAGTAATGGCACGCCCGCGGATTGCTCGACTGCGTTTCCCATCGACAGACTGGGAACATGCTATTCAGTAAGCGAGGGTGAGGGAAAGATCCTGACTGGATCTGTCGATACAGTACTTGCTGCTCCCGCGTGAGTTCTGGGTGCGGGGCAGGAAGTTTCTGCCTATCCTCTCGATAGTGCCGCACTATCTCTCTGTAGGTCACCATAGCTTCACCTCTGGCCTCCTGCTCAGCCGTTGCCCGGCATCAGCAACTCCTCCACTAAGAACCCCACCCTTACCCCTAGCGAGCGATGGGAGATCTTGCTGTCCAGCCCCGCCTTGGAGGATCAGCTACGGCTGGTTACCAGGGGCCAGGTGGCGAAAGCAGCATATGGAATCCTGTGAAGAGGGATCCACTCTCATCCAGCACGTTTAGCGCTGACATGCTGTGCAATTAAAGTTATTCCTCCTCCACCTTCCGACGCATTAAACCTCTTAATTTTTTTACTCGAAAAATTGGACTGCGGCACCACCGAATATACAAGGCATCATGCTTGTTGCACTGCATATGGTTCAGATCAGGTTTTTTTTTCAGTGGTACCATATGCGGGGCTTCGTCATAAGCAGGGGCGTAAAAGGGGGGGGGCAGGGGGGGGGGGGGGGGGGGCCTATGAGGCTTCAGCCCCCCCCCCCCTCCCCGAAAGTTTGTCGTGCTGTCATGCACGGCGACCAAGGCAACCAGCGGCGTCGAAAACCATCCTAGGATTTTGTCTAGAACCCCAAGAATACTGTGCACACATGGCACCTACTCTCCCTTGGTGGCCCGTTTCCCTCCTGGTATGCCTAATTGTTATTCAGGGCCTTCATCCATAGGGGTTTTCTGCGAGCTCGCGCTGCGCGACGCGACGTAGGGTCGCTGTTTAGAACAAACTATGGGAGATTCGCGGGCGAAACCGCAGCCATGGCTGCTTCAGTGTCTCCATGCAACGAGGGCTGCCACCCTAAACTAATGTGCTAACGACTTCATACTTCGCCCCCCCCCCCCCCCCCCCCCGCTTCTACATGTAGCGAATTTACCTGTGAATTTGCTGCTGCGGCGCCGTTCGCGCGGCTTCACAGCTTCAAAAATTGCTCGTTTTGCCGCACCAGCGGCGGCGCAGCACTTAATTTGCTGGTAAATTCGCACCATGTAGAACGGGCTTTCTGTACAAGTGTACACTTTGCCTCCAGTGGCACTTTTATTAACCTGATCAAAGTATAAGCTCGCTTTTTCGCCACAACTGTACATTCTGACATATTTTTTGTGCGAATAATTTTGGTGTAATCATCCGCAGTACAAGCTTCTCCTACGCAATATATTGGCATAAAAGACAGAGTTGTTAGGATTTGTCCCTAACCGTCGAATGCGCGCAAAAAAAAAGGATCTTGGGTTACAAACCGACAACAAAATAAAACGTACACCCACAAGTTGTTTGTTACGTGCTTTTGCCGTTGGTAATGTCCACTCCGTGCTTTGTTAGTTTAAGATAATTCAGTTTCTTACTTGCATATTTTTTCCCCCTGTTTGTTGAGAATATATGGCTATATTTGTTCTACATTTCCATATTTCTTTAAGTGATATATCTCCTTATGTAGAAAAAACAGAAAATTGCAAACAGTGACAGCAATTCTTCCACGATTCTCGGAACGGGGGAATAAATTTTTTGATGGAATGTTTTATTTTTCTTGTTCTTGACAGTTAATAGTTATATATTTTCAGTTAATAGTTTTAGTTAATAGTTATTCATAGTGTCACGGGACGCCTATAGATCATCTGAAGGGAACGTAGACACTGAGGGATTGGCCCCACCATGGAGCAACAATGAAGAGATAGAGGCTAGCTGTTGACGAGGAGGAGGCTATCAAAACCAAGGCTGGGGCAACCAGGGCTACGGCGGTGGCGGCTACGGAGGCGGCTACGGAGGCGGCGGCTACGGTCCAGGTTATGGTTGCGGCTATGGCCAGGGCCACGGTGGGGAAACCAGTAGCACACAGTTTCGAGGGGGTGCGGCCAGAGAGAGAGTTCCTCTTTTTCCTTCTCGTCACGCAACCTGCCACCAAAGCCAGCCTCTAAGTAGGCCTCTATGTCAGCCTCCGGAATGTCAGACTCCAGCCCGCCGACAAAGATCTTCTTGATGCCAGGTAGCGCTTTCGCCGGCTTCGGGTCGATCTGCTTGCCCTTCACAGTGTGGGGTGTTGCTTTGAGCACCGCTTCAATCGTATCTTTGGCATTGAAGGTGACGAAACCGAAGTCTCGCGATTTCCTCATTGTGGGGTCTGTTTTGATGTTCACATCGACCGCGACGCCAACCTTCGAGAAGTTTGGAGCCGTTGAGAATGTGGAGATGAGCTTTGACAAGGCAAAGAACCAGCGTCGCCAGTTCGCGTTTGTGACCTTCGAGCGCGAGGTCTCTGTTGAGCTGGTGTGCCGGGAGCCCAAGCAGAACATAGGCAACAAGGAGTGCGACATCAAGAAGGCGACCTCCAAGCCCGGTGCCAGAGGCATGAGGGGCGGCTGGGCTGGTGGCTTTGGTGCTGCCGGGGGCCTAGGAGGACGTGGTGGTCGAGGTGGCCGTGGACGGGGAGGAGGCTTTCAAAACCAAGGCTGGGGCAACCAGGGCTACGGCGGTGGTGGCTACGGAGGCGGCGGCTACGACCAAGGTTATGGGGGCGACTATGGCCAGGGCCACGCGTGGGGAACACAGTAGAACACAGTCTCGAGTGGGTGCGGCCAGAGAGAGAGAGAGAGAGAGTTCCTCTTCTTCCTTCTCGTCACGCAACAGCCACCACGGCCAGCCCCTGTCTCTTCGTTGCAGCTCCATGGTGGGGCCAATCCCTCGGTGTCTACGCCCCTTCAGAGGATCCATATGCATTCCGTGACAATAGTAGTAGTTATTCATAGTATCACCTAATACTTACGTATTTATTAATCATACTTTTAATCCCTTGAAAAATCACATGGAGGAGGAAAATTTCTGGCTACGCCCCTGGTCATATGCCTACTTTATTCCTGAGCTTCACAGCGCAATGGCGGACCAGGGACAAATTAGAAAAGGAACTACAAACTAGCGCTTGTTTGTAGTCCCTCTTCTTGTTTGCTCCTGGTCCGTTATTCCGCTGTGAAGCTCATGGATTACCAACCAGCCCGCACCCTCACTCTCTTAGGATGATTTATCCCGTTAGTCCCAACGACTGGCCATTCAGATACGTTCTACTTACAGAACCCTCCTCCTCTCCCTCCCTCTGGTTTCTCCTTTTCTTTTCTCTTTTACTTTTGTTTTCTTCACAATAATATGGCGATTTTTAGTCCCTTGAGTGGCTAGCATGTGAGGATGCATCTATTATGTGACACTTTTGGCACTCTGAGATCCAAGCTGACCGCCGGCAATGCTTCCACTATGCCGGACGGCCTGCGGAATATCGGTGCGCACGGCCGCTGCATCGATTTCTCTATCGCGCGTTGCCGGGGCTCTCGCCTCAGCCCCTTCCGGCGCGTGGCCCACTTTTCCCGCGCTGCCGGTGCTAGCTGCGTGCGCTGACCGCTAAGTGGGTCTTCATGGCCACGTTGCCACTTGCTTCCTCTCCTCCCCGACGAGTGGCCAATGTCGAGAGGCCGATTGATAAACGAATTAATTAAGGCAGGTTAAATATGACTTCGCTTGCTTTAACCGCGTATTGCTTTCACTGCAGACGATGACGCCTCGCCCCGCTGAAGCTGCTATCGCCTTCATCATCTGCATCAAATAGAAGCATTCTCCTCCCCTCCGCCGACTACTACTCTGGACCTTAAAGGTCCTAGTGCGTACACAAGCGGCGCTGTGATTTGCCTCGATTTCTTTTGCCTGTGATTATTAATTTGTGCTTGACAAATCAGAGCAGTCATTATAACGCACGTACGTCTGTTTACAGACGGAGAACGATAGGCGCGCAACTAATGCGCCGGGCGGTGAAAACTCACTACATGCTGCCGCTGTTTTACGTTGCAATCATTGAAACTTGAAGCCTGTCGCCTCAGCCCTTTTTATTGTGGATTATTGAGGGAAAGATAAAAGCGAATATACTAAAAAATACCTCCGTGACGCCTTCTCCGGAAACCCTTGAGCGGGGTTTCATTGATGATAGAGGAAAAATGACAGACAGGACAGTTTTCATTTCGAAGTGGGCGTAATTATATATCTGAAAGTTACTCAAGGTTATTAAAATTACTCCTGAATTTGTATGTACACTTTAAGGCAATCCCGTGCTTCAGATTCACCACAACGCACTCGATTGACCAATCCATGCAGCCAGCAATAAACTTTCGGAGAATTGCGAAATTAAACATTCACTTAACTTCACTTCGAGCATACGACTTCACTTAAAAATTCGTTCTTCTCTGTGGCATCGCGCAATGCGAGCATGACGTTCTGCATTGGGCATGCAGTGCCGCAGCGCAGACCACATTTTACAGCGAACTCTCTGTGTCTCACTGATTCGTCCGGGAGCGCCGAAAACGCACTGCAGGAAAACCAACTCGTTGGTGATGGTAAAAATTCAAAGCGATTGCAGAATATATGATTCGTGGCCACTTAGCTTTCCTTGAGGACCTCAAGAAAAAGAGCAAAGCTCGTTCCTTAAAGGGGCCCTAAACAGGGTTCCAAAGGTTGCTATTTTACTTGCGCAATCGTTGGAGTACTATTCAAAGAACGTCCTGTCGCAAAAATGGTTTAAAAACGTGCAGTATTAGCCGAGTTATCGTTCATTAAAAAGGGCCCGAAGTAAGGCCTGGCGCATTTACTCTTTCACCGCACCTCCAAAGCACTGTGGAAGTGGTGACGTCACCGACCAGGCGCAAGACCACCTAGAGAAACAGGGTTGGTTAGATATGCGCGCGCACCCATTGGCTCCGCTCAGTGGAACGTAGCGCTTCCTTTTTTAGCAGACGACGGCCAAGCTCCGCCTACTAAATCATCTACCGCTCAGCGGGGCCGGTCGGTGGTCGGCCCGCATCAAATGCTGCTCGCGCCGACCGTGCCCGCGTCGGCACGTAAGTTTTATGATAGCGCAAACGAGCGTTTCAAACTAGATAGGGGGCTTCCAAGCACAACATGCTCGCTCACGACAATCATTCAAGATTGCCACTGACTACTATGGCGGCCCCCTAGCGTTTCTGCATGCGGCGCTGTCGCGGTGAACCACCGAGCGTCGCCGCAGTTATCCAGACACCGCTTTGCGAGGCCGCGGCGACGACGATCCCCCACGCAATCTTTCGCTGCACTATCACCCCCTTTCACACATTTATAAACTGATTTTCAGCAATGGTCCCGCTCGGGCGGGTGGTGACAAGTTTTAGCTGCTGCGGTGTATGCCGTGTCGTGCATACACGGCACAGTGGGCCTTTGTCGGCCGTGCAGGCAGATGCTTGCCGCGGTCGCGCGTGTAGCGGGCGTTTTTAAATGCAGAGCATTTCTTAGCCTCGCCTCTTCCTGCGTCGGACGGCGTCCACAGCTCCGCGTCCGCAGCAGGTGCGCCTCTCCTCCTTCCCTCCTCTCTCTCAACAGCAGCTGGCGCGCGCATGCGTCGTAGTCAGCCCGTTCGCTCCGTCGCGGTCTCGGCGTAAGTGCGTGATAGCAGCGCGGTGGGGCGTGAAAGGGCGCGCGCTGCTTGCGCATGCGCGCTCTCCCACCCGTACTGCTCTCCCTCTACTGCGCGCGCTGCAAAAATAAAGCGGCTAGCGGTCGCTCGTGCTTCAGTCACTGCGTTGCTCCTTTCTTCCTTGGTTGACGCTCGCTCCACCCTACCGCGACTTTACTCTCCTCTCTCTACCCCAAACCAACACCAACGCAACTACGACCCAACTACCCACCCTAACGCGACTTTACGCGGCGTTAACGACCCCCAATGCTCTGCATTTACTCGTGTTCCCCTCGCGGGAAGGCGCGGGAATTTTTTTGTCCACAGAGACGCTCCGTGTTTTTCAGCGTTATTCATACCTTGTAAACGACGCGCTATATCTACAAACTCAGCTAAACTCGGGTAACGGATGGCGAGGATCGACATTCGTCCGTGCCACCGGTGCAGGGCGAATACGCTGTGCCGCCGGTGCAGGAGCGCCGCGCGCAACCGCGTTTTTCCCAGAGCCGGGAACGTTGATTGGCTAAAGCATTTAACGGGGCCCACCAATAGCGCAGCCGTACTGTTCAGTGCTTCGTGCGTGACAGGCTGCGTCACAAGCAGTCTGTCGCACGTCAGAGCACGGCAGTGTGGCGGCGAGGAAGCGGTAGGTAGCAAGGAAAGAAAGAAAGGATCTTTGTTACGCGTTTTTGCGGCCCCTGCTTTACGCAAAGGTGTAATATTTGGTATACGTTGTCGTGAAGGGGTACTCTAGCGATTGCGCGATTGAAATGGCGACCTTCAGAAGCCAATTTAGGGCCTCTTTAAAGAAGGATGGTCGAACGCGAAGCTTTCTCCCATGAAAACTGAATCAAAGTCGAAAGACAACGCCCAAGCAACGAACCCAAGAAATGCTGAGTGACCTAAATCAGATTACTTAATAAAACCAAACCATTCCGTCGTGTCGCTCAGCATTTCTTGGGTTCGTTGCTTGGGCGTTGGCTTTAGACTTTGACTGTGATACAGTTTGCGTGGGAGGGAGCTTCGCGTCCAACCGTCTTTTTTAGAAAAAGGCTTTGATTTTTTTAGTCAACTGGTAAGGCAAATCCACCGACTTTGCTTTGTTCGCGGCATGGATTGGTCACTCGAGTGCACTGGAAGCAGAACCACAGGATTGCCTTCAAAAGTCTATATATATTGTAAGCGCGAATCTTAAATGTCCCGTCATCAGGCCATACCTCAGTATTGTGACTGGCCAATACCGCCTTCGTGTTTCGTCGTCGTCGCTGCATTGTGTGCGTCCATCATCATCTCATCGCTCGTCGTCTTTCTGGGACGCACCATCATCGCCATCGTGATTGATCCTGTTCTGGCCAGGGTACCGCTCGCCGAATAAACGTCGTCCGCCAAGTCTCCTGGCATTGCCTCTCAATATATATATATACGATGATGACGATAATCTACAAAATGAGGAAGTGGCTGAGGCCACTGCGGGATGATGGGGATTTACAGGGGATGCATAGAAATGCGCCCTTGTGAGGGGATTAGCCCTCACACTAGTTCGTCCTTCCAAGCGAAGCAGCCGCCTGACTCAATCCGTCCTCACTATTTCCTCCCTCTGGGTGAAGGCAGGCGCCCGGCTGCACTCTACGGTGTAACGCGGCGAACAAAGGGTTTCAAACGAGAAACGTGCATGATTTCGGTACCACGGCAGTGGCGGTCCGTGGAGGCACAGTTAGGAGTGATGCGGTAGTTAACGGGCGAAGTTTCTTCTAGATCGGTGTACGGGCCGAGAAAGCGACGAAGAAAATTTTTCGCAGCGTCCGGGAACCCGAACAGGAGTCCATAGCAAGACCTCGTCACCGGGGTTAAAGCGAACCACTCTGTGGGAAGCATCATAGCGGTGCTTGGGGTCTTGTTGGCAAGCTTGGGTCCGCAAACGAGCTTGGTGACGGCAGTGGTCCGCACGGGCGACGAACTGTTCAGGTAACGAGTTTGAAGCAGGGGTGGATGCCAGAAAGAAGCTTGAGTCGAGTATGAGTGACGGTTGGCGGCCGAATACAAGGGAAAATGAAGAGTAACCGGTGGTGCTTTGAATAGCAGTATTATAGGCGAACGTTACGAATGGCAGAATGGTATCCCAATTGCTGTGGTCAGGTTGAATATACATAGAAAGCATGTTCAATAGGGTGCGATGAAAGCGCTCGCTGAGACCGTTTGTCTGTGGATGATAGCTAAAGGTCGTCTTGTGGACAGTACTGGCGGCTTTTAGGAAGTCAGCGACAATTTGGGCGAGAAATGTCTTCCCCCGATCACTTAAAAGAACACGAGGGGCGCCATGACACAGAAGGACCGCCTGTAAAAAGAATTCAGCGATCTTCCGCATATCGCGTTAAGTGATCCACGGCAGTTACAATCCAATGGTACCCTCGAGAGGTAGCAAGGAGAGGTCTATACAAATCCATTCCGACTGTATGAAAAGGGGCTTCAGGGCAGGCAAGTGGTGGCAGAATTCCAGTAAATGGTAACGTAGAGCGTTCTCGCTGCGGACAAGGGACGCATAAAGCGACGTATCGAGCGACAGCAGAAGACAAGGCCAGGCCAGAAGAAACGCGTACGGACACGATCGTAAGTCTTCTGTAAGCCCAAGTGTCCGGCGGTAGCATCATCGTGCAGAGCAGCCAAAATCTGCAAGCGAAGTGATCGGGGAATGACGGGAACCCATTTTGGACCATATGGTTGATGAGTGGACCGGTATAATGCGCCATCGATCAGCTTAAAGTGGCTTAGCTGGCGGCGCAAGCGACTGTTGGGAGGCTGTGTGGTTCCGGTGATGCGGTCCATTAGTGTGCGACAATAGGTATCTGAGCGCTGACGGCCACAAAATCGGAGTGGCTCTGGACATCCACGAAGTCGATGGGTGCCGTGGTGGTATGTGCCCGTAGCGAAGACACGCTTCCGGAAGATGGAAGCAATGGGCAGCGTAAAACGGCATCTGCGCCCAGTTGTTTCTTTCCGGACTTGTACGCGATGGTAAAGTCATACCCTTGTAAGCGAAGAATCCAGCGGCCGAGACGGCCGGAGAGGTCCTTCAGGGATGACAACCAGCAGAGTGCATGGTAATCCGTTACAATACTGAAAGGGCGGCCGTATAGGTAAGGGCGAAATTTCTGTATTGACCAAACAAACGACAAGACACTCCTGCTCAGTGATAGAAAAGTTTTTCTCAGCAGGCGTCAGTGAGCGAGTGGCATATGCGACCACCCGTTCTTAATTTTGGGATTGGATTGAACAACTTTTTATTTGCCCAGATTTGTCGCTTAGCCGTCGGTCAGGAGTCCTTGGTACCTGGCGGCGGTCGTGGCCATTTGGACGAGCCGGGTCTGGATACCCGGGTCGGAGCTGAGTAGCGCGGTCTCCCACTGCTCCTTCGAACTTATGCTGAGTGCAGGCTACCCTGCCTTACTGCTTTGGGGGTCATTTCTCCGGAGAGGGCAATACCATACCATGTGATGTAGGCCAGCCCTGTCACCGCACGCCTTGCATTTGTCTGAATAGAGCCCTGGGTAACATCTGCTGTAAGCCACTGGATTGGGGAAACAATCTGTCTGCAGCCGTCGCCACGCTACTGACTGCCATTTGTTCAGTGTCTTGTCTGGGGCTAGGTATTTGGCCCTTTCCAGTCTATAGTGGTCAACTATGTCTCTGTAGAACACCAGCCTGTCCCTTCCTGACCGTCGTATCGAGTGCGAGTGTGTGTCAGGAGTTTCGACATCGGCTCGGTCAATGAAATTTCGAGCCGCGTCAAGCGCACACACATTCCCGGCCAGGCCAGAGTGGGCCGGTGCCCATATCAGTTGTATTCTGCCGTCTCGCTCCATAGTCAAGCCGGATTTTGACTATCGGGTTGCAAAGGTACAGCCTCTATTCTGTATGAAGAATGCAGGGTTTTTGCTGGTTGAAGTGGCTGAGGACAGGTCCAGAAATGAGAGTGGCTTTGAGCCGTTCAAATGCCTCTTCGCATTCGTCAGACCACTTGAAAGGGGTGCCACATTTTAAAAGCTTGTTGAGGGGAAAGGCGATGGTCGCGAAGTCCCTAACAAAACGACGAAAATATGACGCCAGTCCAAGAAAACTCCGGAGTGCCTTCTGATGTAAAGGGCGGGGAAAGTTAACTACAGCAGCAATCTTGTCCGGGTCGGGCCGAATACCTTCCTTGTTGACCACGTGGCCCAAAACTTTGATACTCTTGCAAGCAAAATGACATTTCTTCGTGTTAAGCTAGGACTTGGTCCAGGCGCTTAAGATGTTAAGTAAAACTCGTAGAAAAAATGATGATATCATCCAGATAGCACAAGCATCTTTTCCATTTTAAACCACGGAGCACGTTGTCTATCATTCGCTCAAATGTGGAAGGAGCGTTACACAGTCCAAAGGGCATCACGTTAAACTCATACAGGCCATCCGGAGTTGCAAGTGCTGTCTTCTCTTTTTCGTCATCATGCATGGGAATCTTCCAATACCCGGAGCGGAGATCAAGGCTGGAAAAATACTCCGCTCCTTGCAAACAGTCCAACGCATCGTGGATTCGGGGCATCGGATAGACGTCTTTGTGGGTGATCTTGTTGAGGGCACGATAGTCTACGCAAAAACGCACCGATCCATCTTTTTTTGCGCACGAAAACGACTGGTGAGGACCAGGGGCTACATGACGGGCCAATTATATCGCGGCTAAACATGTCCTTAACTTGTTCGCTAACAACCTGATGTTCAGAGGAGGACACACGGTAAGGACGACGGTGGACAATGCTGTTGCCATCTGTTTGGATCCGGTTTTGTGGCTGCTGAAGTAGTTCCTAGTGGGGTAGCATAGCAATCAAAGGACAATTTGTGTTTGCTCAATAAGTCCAGTAAAGAGTTCTTCTCTGTTGGTAAGAGATCGGAGCTGATTGTGGCTTCAATAGCGTCGAGAGGCGCTACTGTACTGCCAGAACGGGAACCTGATGGTAGGCAGGAGAGTGGGACAACAGAGAGAGCAGCCGTGTCCACAACGGTCGCTACAGTGGCGCCTTCGGGAATGAGGATTGCTTCGAAAGAGGTATTGGTTGCAGCTAGTAGTGCTATCCCGTGTGAGAAGCGGACCAGACAAGTAGGAATGAGGACACCCTTGGGAAGGAAGCTTGCGATTGGACTGGTAAGGACGTCCCCTTCACAGATGGTGTCGGAACGGACCGACAAAAATTTATCTTCTCAATGGGCGATGTCAATGGCAACACTAGCAACAAGGCGAGGTGGCGTGATCTCCTCAACGCTGGAGTACCCTGTCTCTGAAAGATGTATTTGCGGTCGATGACACGATATTACGGCGCCCGCTGAGCTGCGAAAGTCCCACCCTAGAATAAGTTCGTGGGCGCAGGGAAAGATAACTGCACATGAATGTGATGCCAAATACCATCTATAACCACTGACAACATGTTCCATGGAGGTTTCGGGGAATTTTCGAATTTTCCGTGTAAAGCAGTTTTCCCCCGAAAAACTGCAGGACTTAGTTTTCCGGCGGGTGGTTGAGATCATGCGATACCGGTCGAAGGGGTGACACTGCCCGGCGGAATGGTGGTGGGGAACGGCGCCGCGGGTTTCGAGAGTTGCGAGTATCAGCCGGGTCAGGTGGAGAAGGAGGACGACGTGTTGGCGGCGAATAATCGCGTTGGCGATATCCATAACTAAAACGAATGTTGTCACGCTCATAAGTGTCATATCCACGTCGTTCATCCTGTTGACGCCGACGACAGAAGAGGGAGATATGGCCGTGGATGCCGCAGTAATAGCAAACCGGGCGACCAAAAGGCGCGTCTTGGCGGGGTGATCGCAACATGGGGTAGGCAGACCGTGGTCCCAGCGCCGGAGGAACAGCTGCGACGCAGCCGGCAGCATGTTGAGACATGGCCGGCGCCAGAGGCAGCTAGGGGTGGTCGTGCCGCTACGTCAGAGTACAATGGGATTAGTACTGGAGCAGGAGCAGGAGTGGAAGAATGACCAGGCATTGCCGCAAGTTCTTCTCTAACGATTTCTCGCAGGCAGGTCGCATGTGGACCGGAATGGATACCAGGAACAAAAGCAGCATATGATCGCTGAGCTCTTCTCGGATAATAGCGCGTATCAGAGTCCGCAGGTTGTCGTCTCCAATGTATTGCGGTGGGGCGGTCTCCTGCTAAAGGCGGATAGACTGCATCTCATCCAGCCTCCGGCAAATTGTTGTTACATCAGCCACGGTGGATGGGTTTTGAAGGGCCAAAGCCGTGAAAGCGAAATTAAAGGAGCATGAAGACAAAATACAAGTTTGTGTTATTCGAAAGGTTTCTTGTTTTATAGTGCCCCCAGCGCATGTCCGAATGCAAACGATTCTTCATTCACAAAGAAGTTAATTAATTTAAGTTAAAATTTTGATTTTCCCGCTAAATCGTGCGTTTTCATGGTCTGCAATGACATCACAGGGACCGACTGCTCTGCTATGGTCCCCAGAAAGATATTTCTAGGGACCATAGCTCTGCAGCCGATTGGGAGGCCTTGTTCGCCGTTAGTGAACCTAGATGGCGCCACCATACCGTAGCAAGCCGTTTTCTGCCTTTGGCACGGAGCAACAATTTCTTCCTCCGTGGCCTTTGTTTTGTTTTTGACCGTATTTAAACCTGGCTTGTTTTTGTTCACGGAGAAAATAATTGTTTCGTGAAACATAGTGCTCGCTTGACAAATATGGTCACGTAAGACACCATTCCTTGCGTCAATCGGCAAGCGTAGTCTGAGACAACCCCAAAGCCCCGCAGTCCTGTGCAGCTAAAGCAAACAGTGCGCGCAGTACCAACAGCAGTACGCATCGGCACTTCTGTTTACGTGTGCTTTCGTAACTTCCACTGTTTGTCCCACCATTCTTACGGCTTTGAAAAGAATGTGCACTAAATTTAAGCACAAATAGCTCGTTCGGCAGGCTTATACGCTCTATCGAATTTGCGTTTGCTTTTATTGCCGCCCTCCGCCAATCCCAGAGCTGTCACATGTGACATCATAGGTTCGGTTGCAGGAAATGAGCTGATTGTAGCTTATGCAGCTTATTTGAGCGAAGTTTACGTTAAAAGTGGTGTCAGTACGATTTTAACGAGGCAATCTTTTGAATGAACCAAACTTGTGTTTTCTCTTCATGGCTCCTTTAATGATGTGACGCACCCGATCCGCTTCCGTCATGTCCTTGTCAACACGGCGGCACAAGGCGCTGCCTTCGCCGTCAGTCCTCACAATATATATATATATATATATATATATATATATATATATATATATATATATATATATATATATATATATATATATATATATATATATATATATATATATAGTGGTAATTGTGGAAACAAGCGATCCCGACTACCGACGGTTCGCGGCTGCGCTCCGAGACCCGCGCGGCCCTTCGACAACGACGTGGCTTGCGCAATAGGATGGCAACAATACGGGGGTTCGCTTGCGCCTCGTGAGATGGCGCCACCGGCACGCTCGGAACCGAGAAGCTCAAGGGTTGCTTCGGCGGCTGCGGCGAGCGGGAGTCTTCTGCTGCGGCGCTCGGCGGCGGCGGCCGGCCGCTCCGAGCGGAGACATCATGGCGTGCGGCGGCGGAGCGACCCGGGACTTCCCCTGCACCCTGGACCGACCATCGTCCTCCAGTAGCGGCGGAGGCGAATAGTCGACTGCGGCCGCTCGAGCGACACTAGACCCGTCGACGACCTAGAAGACGGGAGCGCTAGGGCGGTTTTGGGAATAAACCCTCTTGGAGGCTGGCGTTGGTTGTCTTGGCCTCTGGCTGCCTCTCACACCGGCGCCCTCTACACGGCAGCGGCGGGTGGAGGACCGTCCGAGTGAGAACACACCAATAATATATATATATATATATATATATATATATATATATATATATATATATATATATATATATATATATATATGTGTGTGTGTGTGTGTGTGTGTGTGTGTGTGTGTGTGTGTGTGTGTGTGTGTGTGTGTGAAAAGGGGGACACACGTCGAAAAAGGAATGGTTTTTAACGTTCTCGGCCGGAGGACCGGCCTTCGTCAGAATAACAGTGGTGGCTGTTTAGCATTTGACAACAGCCACCACTGTTATTCTGACGAAGGCCGGTCCTCCGGCCGAGAACGTTAAAAACCATTCCTTTTTCGACGTGTGTCCCCCTTTTTTTCATCAGTTTGACCAGTGTCTAAGAAACTGTTTCTTGCAACTATATATATATATATATATATATATATATATATATATATATATATATATATATATATATATATATATATATATATATCTTTGTATTCACAGGCGAGGCGCGCATGCAGTCAACCGTGCGAGTGCGGTGCGCCGTCACTCATTACGTCGGGCTCAGCGGGATGGCGGTACTTGTACGTGCTAAGCACAGAAGTGTGTTGCACGTTACAAACTCTACCTCGCCGAACGCGAAGTATTGCCTCGAGTCCAATGTGATTGCGATCAATAACAACTCTGTTGATGCCAACGTTGAGAATGGTGTTGAAACGGAGCAGACGATGCACGCTGGTGTTTTTTTCTTCCAAGTGCGGACGCAGTAGTGGCCAAAGCCGCGCCATGTCCGTGGCGCATCGGCCATGTTTGTGGCCGCTTCCAGTGTTTCCAAGCGAAGAAATTGACAGCTAAACTTTTCAAGGAATACCACCTAGAGAAATGTATATATATATATATATATATATATATATATATATATATATATATATATATATATATATAAGGGTTGGCAGTCAAGAAAACTTCGGAAAGCAAAGGGGAGATTGTGGTGGGTCATAAAAAGAGATGAAGAATTTTTTGAGTCGAAAAGAAAGTGGTGAAAAAATGCCCACCGGGTGGGATCCGAACCCACGACCTCCAGAATGCCGGTCTGGTGCGATAACCACTACGCTACCGGCGGGGCTGTTTCCCCAGCACTTTCTCGGGTATTTATATTAAGCAATTTTTGTTTCCTGCACTTGGGGGTGGTAGCCAGCGCCACTCGGACTACTCGGGCATTTTTTCACCACTTTCTTTTCGACTCAAAAAATTCTTCATCTCTTTCTATGACCCAGCACAATCTCCCCTTTGCTTTCCGAAGTTTTCTTGACTGCCAATCCTTATTTTCTGTTATATATATATATATATATATATATATATATATATATATATATATATATATATATATATATATATATATATATATATATATATATAGGATGTGTACTAAAGTCTCAGGAAGAGGACTTCCTTCAGAGACAAGCCCTCTTCCTGAAACGTTAGTAATACCCCGGCTACACTAGGGTCCGAATCCATTTGAACCAAATGTCATTTGACTCAAATGGGGTGCTTCAAATGCCATTCAGAATCCGCCGTGCTACACTACAATTTCGATGGCATTTGAAAGCTTTCACTATTGCTCGCCGTGTTGTAGTGGCGCTGTTGTCGCCCCGTTCCATTTTCGTACAATAATACAACAATCATATTTAGGAGCAGTCTAAGGGAGTAAAATGACATCAAATTAGAAGAGACACCAGATTTGACTCAAATGTGATGGCTGTTTGCCTAGTTTTCTTTTTTTTGCAACTGACCCACTGGTTTTGAGAGTATGAAAATTAAATATGTTGATCTCATATTTTAAGTAAATGAATAGTGAACGAAGTTCCACAAACAAAAATATTTTGTTGGTTTTACATGCGGAAGTATTATATTTTTTATTGCCGATTGAAGACGCTGCGTGCGAGAGTGCTATAGAAATGGCATTTGAAATCCCAAATGTCTCTCTCAGTGCTCATTTGGCTCGAATGTCAATTCAGCCAAATGGCATTTCAAAACCTTGTGTAGCAGCACAACTTGGCATTTGAGTCAAATGACATTTGGTTCAAATGACATTCTGACGCTAGTGTGCAGGGGTACAACCTCATTTGTTAAATGTATTTCACGTTGGTCTGTTTTGACTTGTTTTTTTGCGCTCTTCGTGAGTTTTATTTGTTTCCAGACTATACACACACACACACACACACACACATATATATATATATATATATATATATATATATATATATATATATATATATATATATATATATATATATATATATATATATATATATATGCCAGCAGTCAAGAATGCCAAGGAGAGAGAGGGGAAAAGGTGGGTGGTCATTTATTCTTCTTGAAACAGATATAGTTTTCGAAATATTTGAAAGATAAAAAAACCGGCCCATCTCCACTAACGTGAACCCTGAGGAGGGACGAAGCATGCAGTGTATAGGTGTATTTTTGGCGCCTTGGCGTTTTTTCCCACTGAGAGGAAACCATTGGGGGTAGAGGTATACAGCTTTGGTGTAAAAATCTCGTGTCTTTGAAGCACGAAGCATTCTAGCGCGAGGCATTGGGAAACGAGTGTCCCGGTGTGTCCTTTTACTACGCTTTTTTACCCACGGAGAATAAATGTTCTAGCGCGAGGCGTTGGAAAACGAGTGTCCTGGTGTTTTAGTACCGTGGATACATGAAGGGGCGACGACGGCAGGAGACACCGACAGGAGACGTCGACAGCCCGGGCCTCTAAGCGGCTTCACCCCTAAAAAAAATTGGAGAAAAACATGCTCTACGGGTGGGACTCGAACCCACGACCCGAACCCATGACACGTCACAGACGCTCGAGTCACGTTTCGGGGATTAAAAAGAAGGCCCCCTTCACCCCGAGTTGCCGAAGTTGCGCTGGGCACTACCCCCCACAACCAGGAAGCAATTACCTTAAAGGGGTACTGACACAAAATTTTGAAGGCGAGATAACTTCGGAGATAGATTGCTGTGAACACATATACATCATCTGCAAAATATCAGCGGCGAATACAGCCTAGAACAAATTTAAAGTCAATTTTAAAGGGACACTGAAGTGATATGTAAACATTGCGGGATTACTAGCGCAAATTGTAGTCCGGAGTCCCCAGGCTATGTTTCGACCACTCTGGGCGCGTTTACGCGATTTTATTTAGTAGAAAAATTAATTCGAAAATGCTGTCCTCCTCTCTTTACGCTCGCCCATTTTCTGTGGCGTTTTCGTGTGACGTCGGGAGGAGCCGAGCTCGCAATTGGCTGCGCCACTGCACGGCTCCCCGGCAGAGTCAGTCGGCCCAGCGTTTCGTCCACCGGCCGCCGACGGGTCGTCGCAATTCGTTCGCTCAGTTGAAACGAAGCCAGGACACGTTTGAGAATGAAAGAATGTCCCTTTCTTTACTTGGTTAGTTTGTGCACTGTATCAGCTCCAAGTCAAGGTCGCTTCACGCAAGCGCTGCACAAGCGCACATGCGACGCTTCGCTGACTGGTACGCCAGTAGGAAAATATAAGGCCTCTTGAAGGTAAGAGAAGAGTCAGCGAAGTCAATATGGGTACTAAGGAAATAAAATCAACTGATATTTTTACCGTACAGCGTAAAACTAGCGCGCTGTAAGCCCTTTTTTGCGCTTGGCGAACAAGCACAGCGGCCAGCAGCACGACTACGCACCTGCGAACGCTTTTCCGTCTAAGAAATGCAATTGCTAGACGCGAGATATTGTGGAACCTTGGGGGATGCTTACTGCACGAGCGCAAAACAACAAATAGTCACCTAAGCTGCTTGGAATGATAAAACTAAATAACATTGTAAACTGGTTATACATTATATACCTTATATTTCCAAGGTCGGGCAGCGGTCGCCCGTGGCCGTGTGCTTTGGAGCGCTAGGTATGTCAGCGCAAGTGTTTTGCAAGTGACAAGTTCGAATCCCCGCGGGTACGTGCTTTCTTCTTTGTAAGTTAACTTTTTCGTTTTCCGCCGGTGTTTTCTATACTGAGTTCACCTTTTTTGGGCCGCAACGTTCATTGCTCCACGAACTAGTTCACACAACGCGCGCAGGCTGGCACTGGCGCGCTAGCGAGTTCTCGTTGGCGTGCTGTTGCCATAAGCACCGATTGCTTGCGGGCAGTGGGCACAGGCCAGAATCAACAGACCCTTGGCCTGGTGCGAACACGCTTTTTACGATACAGGCATGAGTGAGGCAAGCACCAAATATAGGGGAAAAGCGCATGGCATTTGAGCGTCTGCGGGGACGCGGAGGGCGTTCATGCACTGCGTAGGCCTCGGCCAGTGAATGATACGATTCCAAGCCGTCCTGGGAGGCTTATCTTATGCATTTTACAGCCGACAACATGGCAGAAGCGCGGTACGATGATTACTGAGATATTGAGAATGCCCATCCAACAAAGCCATTGGTTGTGTTTTACAGAACCGAAACCGAAACTTGTTTGATTGCTAACCGTGGGCATCGTCCAATCACGGTGCCCCCTCCTCCCAACGTCACAGCCTTAGTTGGTGCGGCCGCCGCAAACCGCGCATGGTAGTTTTTCTTCTTTCGCGCTTTGTAAAATGATTACTGATTTGTCAACCGGATAAACGATGAAAAGTGAGCTCATTTGAGCCAGTCTACGCAGTGCAAGCAAAAACGGGAGCTTGACAAATTCACTTCAGTGTCCCTTTAAAGTGTGCGAAACGCAACCGAGCAGCCAGCAGAGGACCACGCGCGATCGACATCCCGCGGATATTTTGTAAATAAACAACATTCAAACACGTCACGAGTTTGTGTTTGCCGCTTCCGCACTGCCGGTGTTTTTAGCCGGCTCGCCCGGCTCGCCGCTCCAATCGGAGGGCCGGAGGGCGGAGCTTCTGCTCTCGAGAACCGAACGACCCGATCGTTGACGGCGGAGGCGCTGTGATTTCGTCAGCTCGTCGGGCAGCTGGCCGCGACCAAAGTTCTACAGCGATTCCAGGCCCTATGTTTCTATTACTTTTTATTTACATTGGACGCGGAAACGCGCCATAGACACGAAAAGCCCACTTAGCGAGCCGCACGGTCGCTGTGCAGGCGGCGGCCACGGCCGCGAAGTGGCCCAGGCCGGTGCAGGTAGCTCGAGTGCAGGTAGCACGAAATTGTACCCCAGTGGCAGCTCATATGAGACAGGAGTTAATGATGCGATGGCGGGTTGCATTAAAAATTGTCATCTGCTTCGCTTACGAGAGCGGCAATCGAATATCCGCCGCAGTGCTATGCCGAACACTTCTGTAAGCGGACCTGTAGGCAGACCGGCCGGCTGCCCCCAGCGCGCGTCTTGCCACTTTTACGAATCGGCCAGCGCCGCAGTACTTCCCCGCATCACTCCTCGACTGTGCGGCGAAGCCACTACGTGCGCATTTGAAAACAGGCGCCACCATGTCGGTGACAAGTTGCGACAAGCCGCGTCAGACGCTTCGCTTTTGGCGCATTTCAAAACTTCGGCGGCTGCCGGCGAGGCTCGTCTCCACGCTCTTCAAGGACACAGAGGCCCCGCGAACTCAGCGGAGTCCTCCTCTCTCCCCTCTCCCGGACTCAACGTGCGCCGAGGCTATGAACGGCTTACGAACTCTGGAAAGAGCGTTGTGTGTGTCTGTGAAGTTCGTGGCGTGTTGCAGCTTGTTGCGTTTTGACCGTTACCGCTTTTGGGTATAAATAGACCCCCGCAAGCGTTGTAAACCATTCCTGTTAAAGCAGCGAATCGATGCTGTCGCTCTGCTCGAGTCCTGTATTGTAACCTCGCCCGTCGGGGCATTGTTCTTTGGCTTCGGCTCACCTCTCGCTATGAAGTAAACAGTTACGTTAGCCTACGGCTTCTGGACTTCTTCACGGCTGCAACAGCGGCTGGCCGCTCGCATCATACACGCTACCACTCGTATGTCGGAGGCCACGGAGCTCGGATCGGGTGCCCCCACTCGGTCGCAACACCACCGATTACGAGTCAACACATCCAACGAGCCAGTACATCCAACGTGCCATCACATCCAACGTTGGATGTGTTGGCTCGTTGGATGTGATGGCACGATGGATGTATTGACACGCTTTTGGATGTAATTGCACGTTGGATGTGTTGGCGCGTTGGATGTAATGGCACGTTGGATGTGATGGCACGTTGGATGTAGTTGCTCACCCTTCTGAAGAGGGAAGGTGGAATGACAGCAGCGTCAATAGGCACTGCCGTGACGATTACCCCCTTCCCTTCTCGTGGCTTTGTTGTGTCCCCCTCCGTCGGCGGAAGCGAGGTGTGGCCTCCGCCGACGCCAGCGAGTCGCAACCCTTTGTATGGGCCTAGTCGGGGCTTTTTACACGGCGTCCAGGAAGGCGTTCCTGTCCTCCTCCTGCCCTTCGGGGACAGACAGAGGGGTATCCCAGGGCAAAACCTTAATTTGTACAGTCGGGATCAATTCGAAGGTTATCGCGGGAGCCCTGACCGACCTAGAGTTCCTGTATATAGCTCCCGCAGGGAGCTAAGAGTTGCGCGACCGACCGCCATCTTTGTTATCCGGATTGCTGCGGGAAAGCCGCCCGTCGCGAGTGAAGGAGCCTCGCCGCCACGCTTCCGACGGCGGCCGACGCGCGGTGGGGGCGCTTCGGTCGGCGGCGCCTTACGGCGGCTACGCTGGATTCCTGGGCGGGGCGCGGTGCCGCCCGCGTCGGTGGCTGCGGCGCAGCCGTAGTGGGGGCTTCTCTGCGCGGCATGGATAACCGGAGTGTCGCAATCACGGCGGCGCGTGGAAAAGGGTCGCGCAACTCTTAGCTCCCTGCGGGAGCTATATACAGGAACTCTAGACCGACCGCGACGTCAGCGCCTAGCGTGACACTTTTTAGCATCAGCCACAACGGGATTATGCTAGGTTTTCTCTCCCATGGCTGTTCCAGGAAGTGCGCGCACTGCCGTCAAAAAACGATAAAGGACACGCTCTTTTTTTTTTTTCTTAATCCTTTTCTCTTGTCATCGACATACTTCGCACTGATACGCAGCCTTCTCACGGTAACTATGCCGGCATGCCGGGGCATTGTTGTGTAGAAAAAAATTGTAATTTGCTTCCCCAATGCCGCAATGCCGAGGTGTCTTCGGTGTTATTAGGTTGCCGAGGAACGAAACGCGGATACGTCAAGGAATGAAAAAATTCCCCGCATTTCCCCGAGGGGAAGAATGTGAAAGTGCGAATGCACGAGTTGAATTTGCGCGGTTCGGTAATGTTCGCGAAAGAGAGATCACACACACACACACACACACACAACTACAAAGAAAGAAATATGCATTTATTCACAGACACCTATTTGTGTTGTCGTTATACTTGATTGCTAGAGCGGATCTCAGCTTTGAAATTTCGTGTCAGTACTCCTTTAAAGCGGCTGCATTAGCCCTTCTCACGCCCGATTCTTGGCCAATCCCCCACGTGGGTATGTGCCATGTCAGCGGCCAGGCAGCGCGCGCCCATCTCCCCCCGTTGCCAAGGAAGACGAGGAGATTCCTGGCCAATCCCCCACGTGGGTATGTGCCATGTCAGCGGCCAGGCAGTGCGCGCCCATCTCCCCCCGTTGCCAAGGAAGACGAGGAGCGCGCGCACCCGCAGCTGTTGTTATGCGGACGGCGGCGGACGCTTCAGGCTCGCTTAAGAAGTGCATTCGCACTTAAAAAAAAAACTGCGGCAGTCGGCCTTTGCTGAAGGGGGTGAGCGAATTCTATGCAACAGCCAGGGGGTGAGGGAGGGCAGCATAATCTCATCTTCGTGAATGAAAAAAAGTGCCACAGAATGGCGTTCTGGTCTTGCTTGCTCGGTGCTCCCGCGATAGCCTTCAAATTGATCCTGACTGTAGGTGCGCTGCGGAGGGGTGGCGGCTTCGTTTACGACCACTCGCGCATCCGTCAACGAGTTCGTTCGTCCGGAGCTGTTACCAAGAGCGGTCGCATTAAGACTAGCTATCGTGGCGGTTTCTGGGCGCCTAAGAATTTTTTTATTCGCACCCTGGCATTTCCCATCCCGTGATCTTTTTCGCTTCCGCACGTTCTGCGGAAAAAAATAGTGCCTTGACATCCCCTTGCCTGGCCTAGACGAAGCTGCTGCGCGTACTTAGCGACACAAAGGGCATCCGTGGCCCGATCCAACCGGGGCGAAAGTTAGCGCAAGCAGGCGCCATGCACACTCGTTCCCCACTTCAAGGGCGTCGACAGGAATTCGGGGAAGCAGGTGGCTGACCCTCACGGCGAACGTACATCACAATTCCGCAGCCCCTTCGGTCGAAAATCTCGGTTCAGCATAAAAAACTTAGGGGTTTTAAGGAGCGTTCGGTGCTTGAACATATAAATTTGTCTTTTATTTTGTTTTTCCTTTGATTTGTTTATGGACAGGATCTATGGCATCTGTGCTCTTGGGATTATTTAGCGCCTACTTATGAATCTGCATACTTTTCAAGCGATTTCTCCTGTAAATATTTGTTGAGGATAGTTCCTCGATCATCTCTTTGTGTGCTTTTCTCGTAAATGTTATTTGAATTGATTAATAAATTCCTTAAAGGCATTCTTTTAAATTTTCTTCTGAGTAGCGAAGATTTATTTCACAAAAGTACCGAATGTGGGCTTCAGAGATACCAATGAACCGCGATCCAACATCGCCCATATTAGGGGGCGCTGCTTTGATGTGAATAATGGCTGCGTAAAATATTTCTTACGCACTAAGCGCTCTTCCGTGCTGTTAAACAAAGTGACTTATAAATGAGAATGAGATAGTTTAACTATGCAGTTAGCAAGAACTTCTCAGTCGGAACAGTGGCATTAAAGTGTTACAAAACCAAAACTTTATATTTTGTAACTCAATGTGATAAACAAAACTCAATGTTTTGTTAATTACAAAACATAGAGTCTCTCGCAAAACCGTCATCACCTTCCGCTTTCACGGCGGCACTCAAATTAGGTTGACTGATTTGTGGGGTTTAGCGCGCCGACGCAACGCAGGCGATGAGGCGCGCCGTAGTGGGGAGCTCCGGATTAATTTTTGACCACCTGGGGATCTTTAACGTGCGCCGAAATCTCGTACACACGGGCGTTTTTGCTTTTCGCCTGCAGCTGTAACACAGTTACTTTTTCCTGGTAACGTGCCCATGACTGCTGTTCTCCTCGCATTCCTGCGCAGCGAGGGGCCACAAACTCTGAACTCCGAGTCAGCCGGTGTCCCTCGGAGGGTGAAACTAGTGTGTTGTGTGTTTGTTCTTGTGCGTGTGAATGCGTGCTTCTCCTTCCCTCTTCGAGAAGGGGACGAGTGTGTTGTGTGTTTGTTCTTGTGCGTGTGCGCGCGCTTCTCATTCCCTCTCCGAGCCGGGGACGGCCGGAAAAGGAATTCGGCCCGTTTCTCCCGCTGCCCTGCAACCCCGGCGAGGTGTTGAGTTACGTTACGCGGAACCGTGCCGCGACTGGGTTCAGAGACGCCACGACCACCAGTCTGCCGCTGCCAGCCCTCGAGACAGCACCACTTTTTTTACGGAGCTAACCAGAGGAAGGGACTTTTCTTTTTTAGACTTGTAAGCTTTTCCTCTTTTTCATTTATCCTTAATTAAAGTTTGTTTTTTAAGCCTTGCAATGTTTACCCGTCATATTTATGGATAGCGGACGCATCAACCCCGTCGAATAGCGTATGGCGAGGCCAGAATAGGACCCCATTGCTAATAGCGAATTAAATACTTCCGTTATTAGGAGCAAGAAACGCACACAAATACAAAACCCCAAGAAATTGAAACTTATTTGTTATTACGTTATAAAGGCGCAGACTCTTTTCCCCTTGCAGTGGCGCTCATTTACGCAGGCGTTGTCGTAGGCCCGTAAAGTGCAAAGAGAAAATAGTTACTCTCACTGAGGGTCATACCCGATCCTGGATAAAACTGTAGCCCTTTCAGGTTTCTTTACTATGATGAACTAAAAATAGGTTAAATCGCAAATAACAAACTCTCGTGTACTGTTTCTTCACTCGTTCGTACTTCATGCGCCCTTTCAATACGATCGTAAACAAGAGGTTAGGCAAGAGGGCATTTGCACTGGAAGCATTGGCGGATCCAGAGGGGGGGTCCGGATGTCCTGACCTCCCCCTCAATTCGGAAATTGGTACCCCCTAGAAGATGACCCCTCAGGTTGTAGAAAAAGTCTAGTTGAATATTTTTTTCTGTTTCTTGTATTTGTGGTTTGAAATATTTCAGTGAATAAAAAAAGACTACTATCCTCATCCTGCTTTGTATCATCATCATCATCATCATCATCACTGGTAGAAGCTGACTCCCCCCTCAGAAAAAACCTGAATCCGCCCCTGACTGGAAGTAATGAAACGTTGGAGGTGTGGTGCATTGGATGTACTTGCTGAAATTGGATGTAATGGTACGTTGGATGTGGTGGCACGTTGGATGTGGTGGTGCGTTGGATGTAGCGGCACGTTGGATGTGATGGCACGTTGGATGCAGTGGCCAAAATTGGATGTTTCTGCTCGTTGGATGTGATGGCACGTTGGATCTGATGGCACGTTGGATGTGCTGGCACGAAATTGGATGTTTCTGCTCGTTGGATGTGATGGCACGATGGATGTGTTGGCCCCAAGCGAACACCACCCACTGTCTCGATCATCGCGCGTCGCATTTGCACTCGCAGCGCCGGCGTCACGTCCACGGTCGCTTTTTAATTAAGCGGCTCACGAGATCAGTACGTGGGGGCATTCGCAGAAACTGCCGGCGATGCGGATTCGACACTGCTACGGCAGCTCTGCTCTGTGATATCCCTCAGACGGTCACGTGGTCAGCTTTGTTCAAACAAAATCCATCGGATCGCTGCACCCGCTGAAACCGAAACTGCGGCTGGCCGCATTGAAAATGCCTCTAATTAAACAACCGTCGCACGCTGAAGCAAATGAGGTTTCTACAGGCGATAAGTAGGTCACTAGCTACTTATCGCAACAAAAAAAAAAAACAAGTTGCAAAATTTTTGTGTCACTGCCCCTTTAACATAAATATCCAAGATTGTGGAGGGGAGAACAGCCTCCCTAGGGGGTAGCGTAGTTGGTATTGCACCAGACCGGTATTCTTGACGTCGTGGGTTCGGGTCCTACCCGAGGAGCATGCTTTTCTCCACTTTCTATATTTCCAATATTAGTAAAACTATATAAGTTTCAAGAAGAATAAATGACGAACCACATTTTCCCATTTCGCTTGCTTGGACTTTTTGACTGCTGGCCCCTAAATCCGTGTTCATTCGACGAGCCCCATTTCAGTTCGCACTAAAGTAACACCTTAACGGTTACGCGTTATGCTGTCGGAACCTTGTAGACTGGGCCCAGGTAGGGGCTATTATTTATTCAAAGCCACTGCTAAGTGACGTTTAGCAAATTCATGCGAGGGAAAAGAGACGATCTCCAAATATCTATATCCCCTGCTTACTGCTCCGAAATTCGTCAATAAGGAAAAGAATGGCTTAATTCATTGCCATCCAGTTCGCCGGAATAATTGCTGGCTTAACGTGATCCGTCAGCAGGATTCATTCTACCCTTCCATTTTCGTCGTCGTGGCTGCAACAACAGACGCCCGGATTAGCGGCCACCCGCACCGGCTACCGCGCGGTTACGACGGTTCCATTTAGAAAGAGCGTCGCCGCGCGCACTAGCACGCGCTCCCACGCTACACGATGCGCGACGGGAATCCCCAGATCAGAGCGCAATAAAAGCTGGCCCCGCGCAGCGTACGGAACCCGTGTTTTAGCGGCCACTCAACAGCGACTTTTTGGCACGAAAGCGAGATGAGAGCGGCCGATCAATAGAAAGCCACTCCCCCACGGCAACACACGGACACGCAAACCTCCCCTTCCCGTCCACAAGCCTGCACCGAAACGAACACACACAAAGCGCAGTGCGATCAAACAGAAACCGAACCGTAGCGCCCCTCCGAGTCAATTAACCACCACCGCTGTCGCGTCTGGCTGGCGAAACTTCTCTTGTCCGCTAACAGATGGCGCCACGTCTTCCCATTTTCGGCCATCGGCTTTATCCCAAAGTTGCACGCACCTTCCTCCCTCGGAGAACTCCACGCCTCGCCACACCAGCCAAGCCGCGCGGCGCCTCCTCCACCTTTACTCCTCGATAACGTGGGGAGTGGTAAAGTACATCTCTCTTTTTGCTCCTCTTGTGCTCTTGTTTCCTCGCCGGTGCGATCTCTTCTCCGCCGACTCCTCTCCTCTCGGTTTACGGCTCCCTCGTTGCGACTCCTCCTTTCGCCGCGTTCTCTCGCTCTCCCCGGGTGACTTGTTCCCCTCCGAGGGGAGACGTCACTGCCTCTCTTCCCCTGTCCGGCCTCCTCTCCCGCCGCCTGGCAGATCGGGAGAGGGCATCGCGTCGGCAATGGCAGAAGCGGTGCGCGTCCTAGTGCTCGCTTCACGGCGCCTATCTGCGGTCGCTGCTTTGCACACCCCTTGTCAACGCCGCCGCCGACGGCTGCTGGGCGCGCTCTACTGGCTGCGACTTGACTCCTTGACGCGCCGCCGCGGCTGATCCATCGCCAAAATCTTCGCCGCCACTCCGTGTGCACGCCCGCCGGCCCCGGTTTGTTGTAGCAGCGGCGCAACGTGCGTCACGGTGCAGCTGTCGCGATGTGCCACGTGCGATCGCGCGCGGCGTGAAATCGGCCGCTGCTTTGCGGAGAAGCGGCGCTCTCGTGGACGCCGATTGTGGCCCCGTTGCTCCGGTCGGCGGCTAATCGCTGTGATTGTGCGCCGCGATTCTGACCGTAAAAGTTCCCGCTTCTCCGCCGGGCATCCCCGCGAGGCTACTACGTGACTCAACGCGGCGCCTCTTTCAAAGTGCGGGCACGCGCGCGCTTTTTCGGTTCTCCTTTTGGTGCTGCAACTTTCGGCGTGGTCGGGTGTTGTAGCGACTGTGTGTGTCCAGAACAGAACTGTGTCTGCCACCGAGAACATTCGCCCGTTTGTGGGATACCACCAGCCCTTGAGACTGTAATCTCAACTCACGTCCACACTTCCGCAGTCGGTAAGTAACAGCGTGCCAAACCAGGCGTGTGATTTCCTACTAGTGACTTACATCCGTACCCAGGTAAGCTTCGTTGCTTGCGATGTACGCGACCTTGTCCATTATAAATTCAGATGACACGTTAAGTCTGCTTGCCATGTGTAGAGCCGAGGCATTCGGTCGGTGTGATTGACGTGTGTAAGACAATTGCGTCAGCGTGAATTGTCATTCCGCGGTGTTTAAAGTGACAGGCACGTATTGTAAAAGAAAAAAAAACATATTTCGCAGTCAATATCCCTGCATTCGTAATCCGAAAGCAACTGTAATTCAAACTATTGTCATAATCGATTTCGCACGCCGGTAACCTGCGCTTGCATGAAACAGAAGGCGTCAAGCAACACGTCTACGAATGTTTTGCAGTAACATTCATAGACTTGTTGTACTGAGTTGTCTATTAGCACCATAGCAGACGTACCTGTAGGAAACGTACTTGCATAGCTAAAACATGTGGCTGTTGCTGCAGCTTAGCCGTAAATGCGATTGGTCTGGCGAGCTGAGCTGCTTTGTTTTTATCGCGCATCATCTGCACCCTCTCCTCCCCCACTGAGCTGCAGCTCGCTCCTCCACTGCGCATGTTTGCTTTCGGTTAGTTGGAGCGGCGTTTCTGTAGCAGCTCTGCAGGGCCGGCGGCCTTGGAAGGTCGCAGGGGAGGGCGTCCTCCCCTCTCTCGTGCCGCTCACGTTTGCCGGTCCACGGTGGGCCGCCAAGGGGGAATGGTGCGACTCCTTTTGAAAGACGCATGGGCCGCCGCATTTATCGGCCCGCGGTGCGTTCAGGTTTCCACCGTCCACAACGCACCGGAGGAGGGGCTGAAGCTCACGAGAAGTGACAACGGCGCCAAGCCCCCGGGAAATTTGTCGAGACTCTTTTTAAAAGAAGTCTTCCCGGTGCCCTTGTCGCTTGTCGCGCATTTTATCGCTCCTTTTCGTTGTGCGTTTTACGCGTAAGCGAACAGCGCCAGGAGATGAGCGACCGAACACGAGGCTTCGGACAAGTCTGCTGATGAAACGGACACTTTTCCCGCCGTTTCAAAAATACGCGATGTAGCGCGTTTACGTTGCGCTCTGTCTACTAGCGTGAACTCACACGCCGATCGTCAGAGGGCGCTCGACGTTTGTTATGATCCCATTGGGTATCCTACTATGCACGCATCTTTCAACAAGAACATAGTTTCAGGGGCACGGTATTGTCGGAGAACACTACTGAAATAATTATAACAAATGTGTTGTGCTTCTAACCGAAAGAAGGGTTTCAGTTATAACGAAACTGCCACCCACGTTAATATGCGATTAAAAGGTTAACTCACCTGGTGACTGTTGCACAGTAACATTCATGGGTGCGCTGTATGGAGTTGTCTATTAGCATCGGATAAGACATTTATGTAAGATACCCACTGGCATGAATAAAACAGGAGTCGTGTTGTTGTAGCTGCTGCTTATCTGTGAATGCCCGCCTTTATTTTTTATAATGCACCCTTTGTACCAGATCCATCTTTTATTAGCATAGCCACGCGGATTTTTCCAGTTATAGACATAGCTTTCTGCAGAATGCAAGGTAGAATCTCAAGAGACTTACGCTCCCAAGAAAAAAAAAACGCCGTTTTGCTCTCTACAGAGTACTTAACACGAATAAAAAAATTGAAAGCTCAGCTGAACGCGGTGTGTCATTAAAGTCCGGCTAAGACTTGGCTCGGTTGGGCGACCAGATTCGTACATTTCGTATTTCTGGTGTGTGCTGTTCAAAATTATTCTGCGGTGTGAACTCATACATCGCAACAGGATAGAATTTGAGACATTGTGTTCTTGGAAAGTAGTACTCAACCAATCCCCTTTTCGATAATCAGGGAAGGGCGTCTGTGCAGCCGACCAGTAACGCCATTGTAGAAATCAATAATCCGAATTTCAAGTTTTGCTTTGCCCTCAAAGAGAGCCCAGGAGTAAAAAAAGATGGCAAAATGACCGGCCCATTCACTCAACTTGCTGTTCTACATTTCGATGTTTATTTTGCCATTTTCGAGTAATTATTGCCAGCAGCTACAAACCTTGTGCAGACATGGATAGTATACATGCATACGTACATACATGCATGCATAATGCATACGTACACACATACATGCATGCATACATACATACATACACACACACATACATACACATACATACATACACATACATACATACATACATACATACATACATACATACATACATACATACATACATACATACATACATACATACATTAGGGCATACATACATACATGCATACATACATACATACACACACATACATACATACATACATACATACATACATACATACATACATACATACATACATACATACATACAACACCGCTATAGTTATTCTTCGTGCGCCTAACTGCACGTCGGACGGCAGGTAATGGTGAGAAGTGGACGCTGTCCCGTTGTCGGGATGAGACACCGACAATAAGGAAAAACTTATCGGCAGCAGGAGAACTGGCCGCCCTGCGTTGCCGATCGGTTTTCTCTTTTCCACCCAAGGGGCCCAGCAAAACGTGTAATCAGACAACCTATATAGCCCCTTGGTAGAGCGGGCGAGTGTAGTTCGGGCAGCAGTAGCGACAGTGGTCATTCGCTAGTCGATAGGAGATCCGACGAGGTGAGATCCCATACTTTGTGGATGGCCTAAGGCCGGAATCGGCAACCCGCGGGGCAGTATGATGCGGCCCCCAGCACGTCGTCAGAACCCCTCTCCCTGTCACTTCCTATCTGAAGCCCGATTTGACCTCAAATGGGGCTAGGGGTACGGGAGACAGGGACAGAGAATTGTATGCTTCCAGTTGGCGGTATTGTCCCCCTTCTTCACGCTTAGCCAGGTTATTGTCAGTTATTGTCAAATGATGTTGGCAATTCGCTGGATTTTTTCTCTTTGCCTTCAAAGGCCCCCTTCCATCCGATTTGCCGTCCGGCCCTCAGCCGTGTCGGCTTCATGCAACTCGTTCCTCCACCTCAAAATGTTGCCGACCCGTGGCATAAGGGAGGGTGAGGAATTCGCAAATGTATAAGCAAACAATAGGGCCATAGCCGGTTTGATTAAGTTTGAAGAAAAGGATGGTGGAACTGAAAAAAAAAAATATCGAATGCTCCTTTAGGTCAAGAGCTGGGATAGCCCTTTAGGAGGCTGTCTACGCTGACGGGTAATTGACGCGTGAATGTCCACCATAGCTAACACGACCAGCCATTACCTGGGCTAGCTATACGGGTTATATGCACAGCAGAAAGCCTCCTAAAGCACACAAAACCACCCTAACCGAAGTAAATACCACTAGAAACGAACTTAAAACGCGCAAAAGAACCCCATTCATATAAAAACAATGATAGTTTGAGGTCGCGCCAACGTCGGAATGTTATGCGAAAGCAGCATACATTTCTGCTTTTTCTACAAGACCACTGAGACGTCATCCTTTGTTTATCACGCCCCGATGTTATACGCGATTTGGACGTTTTGTACGCAATTATTATGTTCCCGATATATTTAATTCTATGCCCACTGCTATTTACTCCATTTCATCTAAAAGCGCTGTGAAAATGTATTTAAGAAAAAACTTCTCTGAAGTTGCGTAACCCTGTGCCATATTGTATGTATGCATCACATATTGCTTACTTCCTTGATTTTTTTTTCCTTTTGGTTTCATTGTACTACCGTTTCTTTTTCCTCTCCCTTTTCTTTTCTTTTCTTTTTTCTTTTACCCCTGCAGTATTTTATAGTGCCCTGACACTGGCTGCCGAGTACAGCCCGACAAGCCTGTCTGGCTTGGGCTGACCCGTCATGTATTTTGTTCCTCTAAGAAAAATAAAAATATTAATATATTGTAAAGCATGTTCCAATACTCCGCAGAGTGTATACGTGCTGCTTTCTGGGTACGCTTCAGAGTACGCATACAGTGGGCCTCTTCGATTATTACTCCTGGACCGTCCGCGAACTGCCCGAGGCGAAATCCGGAGCTCAATTTTCCCGCCCCTGTATCCCTATGGGACTTCCGGTCCGAAGGCAGTCCGCAGTCAATCGTGGATGCCTAGTATTCAGAGTAATAGCACAGATTGATATGGTCGACACTTCTAGTGCTTGCGCTATGATTGGGTGGTTGATTTCAGGATTTCCTATTTAACATTAGAAAGCTTAAAAAGCTTACAAACTTGTAAAGCGCTATCCAATACATCTCTGCGGGTATGTATCGTTTTGCTATGCCAAAATCAGTAACTGTGGGGTATGCATCCGTCCAGGCTTAACGTTTTGTTTTGAGGGCTAACGTAGTGAATTGGTACACGCAGCTTGACGTATACAATGAGTACTTTAGTCAATGGGCATCGGTTGACGGCGTTGTACCCCAAAGTGTGACGTTATGAATAACGTCCCTTATTTGGGCTTAACGTTAGGTAACCCTGTAGTGGAATCAGCGTCATACTGACTGTACGTCGAGCTGCGGGTACCGCTTGACGACGTAATACTACCTCGAAGCGTGTCGTTAGGCCTAACGACGAACCTTCGAATGCTCGCGTCCCGCTTGCACCTGCTGCGTAAAAACCCTCGCGCAAGTGTGTATTTCAAACTGGAACATACGGGTGGCTTCATAGGCCTCATGAATTTCCAGCGAAACAGGCAGAAGTAGGCGCATAGGGCTGACACACTAAAAGATGTGAACCAGAGCCAAGCCAGCACGTACCGCACCTCGTTAATGTAAAACAAAATTCAACGAAAGTGACGGAAGCTGTCCTAAAAGAGGGAAAACCACAAAAACGTGCAAAAATATTAGCTGTAACCGACCTGAACGGAATAAAACTACCCGAAATCCCATTTATAATGCACAAAGACGTGTCATGTACAGATTACACGTGTGAAAAAATATCCTCTTTCAAGTATATTGTTGCTGTTTTTAATTGTGGATGCCTTTCCTATCCGGTAAACAAACAAAAAAGAACCGAAGCTACGGGATTCGAAATCAGCTCCACAAACGTGCTGTCCAGAGAGTACAGAAGCACGTGGATAATGTGCAAACGTGCCCGTACATGGCGCAATGTGTCACTTGGACCGATGAGCTCGCAAGATGGTTATTCTCTCTCTCTCTCTCTCTCTCTCTCTCTCTCTCTCTCTCTCTCTCTCTCTCTCTCTCTCTCTCTCTCTCTCTCTCTCTCTCTCTCTCTCTCTCTCTCATGAATGCGCCGCTGAATCGCCGACAAAGCCAGAGCACCGCTGCGTCTGCGTTTTAATTCGCCGCTGGTGTGGATTAAACGTGTTTTATTTATCACTCGAAGCTCGATATGGTGTTAAACTACGCAACGGACTAAATTCATATGGAGAATAGCATCATGCCCGTAACTGTTTGTATGGCATTATAGTTATCTGATTTTCTCAAAACGCGCTAAAAGAAACAAGCTGCTGCTTCTTTTAAGACAATGCTTGGCAGAACAATGGCGCCACCGTTGTGTAGTTCACGAATGTGGTCCTTCACGGAGCCTCCCGACTGCATCGTGCGTGGCGGGTGAATGAAACGTGGGACGCGCGCACGTAATGTGCTGTGTACGCATGTAGTGGGAAATTTCGCTGGCTGCTAGTGACGCGAAAAACGCCAGAGCCGTTGTTCTAAACAACGATTACGTATACGCTTTGTAAGAAGGCAGCACAGTTCTGGACGAATCGCGAGTATTTTGACAACGGATGCGTCTGTGGAAAAATCGCGGTCTTTATCATCCTCATATGGCCGGAAAATCCTCAGCGTACCCTAAAGGCTTGAATGTGCTACGGACTCGGCCACACAGGAAAAAAAAAAGGAATTGCGCTTTGAAGCTGCACCTGGGCTATGCGGCATGCGTTGGGGATTAATTTCGACCGTCCGGGGGGGTGTCCAACGTGTGCCGAAAAGTCGACACGCAGGCGTTTTCGTTTGTTCGCCTCCATCAGAAGCACGGCCGTTTGCGTGCCGAGCAGCACGCAGCCTCGGCCACTGAGCCACCGCGGCGGGTGACACGGCCGCAGGAGAAACGTGCGTTCTTGAGAGAAATGACAGTTCGCGCGAAGCTAAGAGGAAAGAAGCGAGCGCAAGCGATGGGATGTCGTGTCACGGATATTCGCTGGAGCACTGTCTGGCAGCGTTCCGGCAAAGATTTGCAAGCATCGGACAATACGTGGCAAGAACGCACAGGCCAAGCACCGGGGCCGGCTGTATTCGGACGTAGTTTGCTGCGAAGGAAAAGAAGGTGTTTTAACGTGAAACGTTTTGAGGCCAGTCGTGCCACAATTCGTAGTTGACTTGTTCGTTGGTTGGCGGGATCGTAGTCGTCAAGCTCCTAGTTCAATTTGCTTTTGAATCGAATTGTATTGGTGTAGATCAGACGCCCTGCGCGCTGGTGGATGAGCGCGTAATTCGAAATCGCTCCGATTAAGTGGGCGTGGCGCTGCTGTAGACACCGTCGTCAGCGCCGCGAGTTGCTGTGGACGCTGCGGTTTCTGGGACGCACTGCATGCTGGGGGATGAGCGCGTAACTTGCTTGGATGGATCTGTATTGGAGTAACTCATGGCGCTCAGACAAACTCCAATCACGATGCTAACTGCTAACTTATTGGCGAGAAACAATCTGGGGAAAAGTGTTGAGCATATGTCGACGCGAATTGAGAACGTTTCGCGTATACGCAACACAATTCTCTAGCAATTTGCCATAATTTTTCATATTTGAGAATGCAACTCTAATGGTACTAGCTTACATCGAATTGGTTGACAAAAGATAAAAACAATGCGTTCATGGCGAGTGTTTGTGCGCTCGTGTATTTGTGCGTCTGCGAACGAATTTGTGAGTGAGGGAGGGGGAAGTCGCAGTTAAAGGGACACTGGTTGTTTAGAGCATTGCTGTAACGGCGATTCCTCGATGAGACAACAAAACAGGTCCGCGGGGAACATAAAGGTCTGATCAATTTATTTCCTCGCACATTTCGAGCTCTGCAGGGCTCCCGCGAAGCCCTTGGGTGGATTTTAAGACAATGTCGGAATGGTGCCTAATGCAGGAGGAATCCTGCCGGGCATTTGTCTTTTGATTCCTGTGCTCAGACCGAACGCTTCTACCCAATAAGCGCCTTATTGTTCTGCCTTACCCGCTTGGTTTTGTGGAAAGAACTTTAGCCTACCTAGGTCGATTTCGCATTAACTCATTCACTCCGTTAAGACTCATTCTTGAAGCCTCGTTTGTGAAGCCTCATTTATAAAGCCCCCCGGAATTGACGGTTTTTAATTCGCTTGAGCAAACGTTGATGCGCCGCAGAGGGAGGGGTGGGCGACGTGTGCATGCGACGGCCCGACGTAGGTCACGCTTTCAGGCAGTGGCGGTCCCAAGGGGGGGGGGGGGAGGGGGCGGTCGCCCCCCCCCAAAGAGGTCCTAAGTTTCTTATTTTTAGTTTTTTTTAAGCATTACACTTGCGCGAAGTTAAATCCCAGCGGGTTGCACTGCATACGCGCACACGCCTCCATGGTTATCACCACCTCCGCAGAATTGGCGCAAGGAGAAGAGCGATTCTTTATTCGCCTCGCCGCCCCCCCAAAACCAATTTCTGGGACCGCTACTGCTTTCAGGTCTACATCGTCAACCGGTGTACCGGCAGCTCGACGTACAAAAGAGAGCGACGTTGCTTGCCATGCATCGTAAGTGTCCTAAGGCATCGTAACGAGTGTCCTAACGATGGGGCGCCAGGCTTGACGTTGTTCTTTGCAATCTAACGTCGTCAAGCAGTACGCATTGAAAACAGCGCTCATTATTGTACTCATTGAACGTCAAGCTGCGGGTACTGATTGGAGGCTGAGAAAGCGAAACTTTGGGCCTAAGTTCCGGCGCGGACCCGAGAGTTGCTGCGGTCATTCTGATGAAGTGATACATACCCAAAAGTCAGCACGGGCGGTGTATTGGAGAACGCCTTATGACCAGGAAGGTATGCGGCTGCAGCGCCCGTTTCTACAGACGTTCGGTGCATTCTGGGGCATGCACCGAGAAATCGATAAACGAATCAATCAATTACTTATAGCGCAAGTCCTTTGATAGTCAAACACAAGAAACCCATGTCCGTGCTCTGAATCACGCGTGCGTACTCTAAAGCCTACCGAAGTACATATTACATACCCACAGAGTACCGCATATCAGCAGTGGGGTATTGATTGATTGTACGGTTTAACGCGCCAACGCAACGCAGGCGATGAAGCGCGCCGTAGTGGAGGGCTCCGTATTAATTTTGACCACCTGGGGAACGTTGACATGCGCTGAAATCTCGTACACACGGGTGTTTTTCCTTTTTGCCTCCATCAGAAAAGCGGCCACCGCGGCCGGGCATCGAACCCGCGTCCTCGTGCTCAGATGCGTAACGCCTTAGCCACTGAGCCACCGCGGCGGGTGCTATTGAACAACGCTTTATATGGATGAATGTACGAGTACGGGAACGGATTTATTTTGATCGGCCCTCACAGCGCTCGGTGTACGACAAGAGCGGATAATAAAGAACACCGGCAGTTTTGTGGTCACTCGTTTCTCAAGTACCGAATAATGGAGTAGTGGACGCCGCTCAAGAGCTTCTGTGCCTTTTCGATATCGTCCAGACTTGTGCGCGTTACCGCAGAAAAAAAAGTAACGAATAACTGTCACAATTACTCGGACAAAAAAGTTAGCAAATTACCGTTGTAGTTCATTTTTTGTCAGTGTGACTGAGTTTTACATTGAAAAGTAACGCATTACTTTTGGAGTGTTACTTTGATACACTTGTATTTGGCGTCAAACATCAGCGAAATGCAGCGTCCGATTCGAAATTTTCGTTTTCAGACAAGCTCTATCCACATTAATGCGCTTCCGTAGAAGCAGGGCCTCAAAATTTTCCTCCGACATTTTGCCTCTCTCGCGAAAATAGGGGCCGCCGCAATAAACAGCCTCTCTAGTAGACTAAAGCTCTGGGTGAGAGAGCTGTGTTGCACTTCACGAATACGCACGCTCTATAGGTTGTTTCCATTCCCAGTCGGTTGAGCTCTCATAGCCTAATTAAAAAAGATAGTGCTCCGTTTTTTTTTTTTTTTTTTTTTTTTTCGTCGTCGCGGGCCGGCTTGGTTTCTGTTACCGTACGGCATCTTAACAATATACCGGAGACTCCGACACCAGGCTCGCGGTGAAGCCAGGCGTGGTTGCAACGTGGCGGGCTGCTCGCCCACCCTCTAGTATACTCGGGAACAAGTTAAGAATGGCAATAGCTTATGTACGGTATCACTCCGCCTAAGCGACGGACGCGGATGTTAACGGGCGCGCGCGATTTGAAAGGAGAATGCTATGAATGCATGATATCGTCAGCCCTTTCTCGCGTAGTTCGTTTTCCCTCGCTGCAGTAGTTTATAAGCGTATTCAGTCCAAAAAATCACGGAAACGGCTCGCCTATGTTCTAAATATTCCCAGTAACGCACTACTTGCGCCACGCGGAGTAACATCCGGTTGTGGTGATGAGGCACAGCGGCAACTTCCGTTCCGGCAAGGAAAGGAGTAATGGTTCCGGGTCTCACGTTTGCGAATGCTGTACTCTGCTTAAAATCAGACGTTCTATCAGGCCTTGAAGTAAACCAGAGAACGGTAGGACGTTTGGCCTTAGGCGCGCATGGAAAAACAACTAACGAAGCAGTTCAGGGAGATATGGGCTGGGCGTCGTTTGAAGTTAGAGAAGCTCAGAGTAAAATATGCTTTGAGATGAGGTTGAGGGCAATGGATCAACGAAGGTGGGCAGCTAAGGTTTTTAGGTACCTATACTTGAAAAGCGTGGACACGCTGTGGTTCAGAAAAACTAGAAGGCTAACGATGAAATACGGTAAGAACAGTGGAGAATCCAAAACAGCCAAGGTAACCAAAAAAGAAGCAAGGCAGATTGAAACGAATAAATGGAGGGAAAAAATGGAAGCTAAAACGTCGTTAGAGATGTACAGGGCTGAGAAAATGAACATCAGAAAGGAAAATTTCTACGATAATTCCCAGGGCAGTGTTTTGCTTTTTGAGGCTAGACCAGGTTGCCTGCGAACTAAGAGTTTTGTGGGGAAGTATTCACAAAATGATGGGGTATGTGTGGTCTGCGGAAAAGAAACAGAAACGATGCGGCACATAGTGTTAGAATGTGAGGGTATCCATCCAAATCTACATAAAGGGAATATTGGGCTTCCAGAAGCCCTAGGATTTAAGGGTATCAGAGAGGAAGTTAACTTCAAGGCTGTCGAAGGGACGAAAAGAATATTAGAATGCTGGTGGACGAAAAGCAGAGAGGGGAATATTGCCTAGGACAATTACCACCTGTAACAGGGACAAGAAAGTATTTCGGGCCAATAAGCTTTAGTGCCTGCCCTAAGCAGCGCTAGTAATAAACCAAGAGTATAAAACATAGGCATATTAGTCCTTTTTGGTAAGATGACATGTCATCACCCCGCTTCAAAGGGGAAACCAATAGCAATCATCATCATCATCATCGTTGCCGTTCTTAAGTTGTACCCGAGTATAGTAGCGAGCGTGGGCAAGGCGCGTCTGCCCTCACTGACCAAAGCATCACCGACTCGGGGCAACGTTGAGGTTAGGAGTACGACCCAAGCTCCCTGTCAACGCTGTTGTGAACGCTATCGACGCGCACAACCCGTGGAATATGTCCTTGCTTTCGCGACCGCGCCTGCGTACGGGTTCGCGTTTCCGGCTGGTCTGCTGGCTTTGTTCGGCGGCCTTCGAGGGCAAGAGAGGCACGGGTCCACCGAGAGGGCAGCGAAGGAAGGGCTTACGCGAGTAAGGCGTTCTGGGCGACACCAGAAACGCCGCGGTTGCGCGGACCACCGGAAGCTTGGCAGGCCCTGGCGAAGGAGGCAACACCGGAAGCAACTTCCGGAGTCGCGGTGTCTCCCGCATTACTGAGCTTGCTGCGTAACTGCGCGGACGTGCTCCCGTATTTCGCTCTCCGGCAGTCTGGCTCGCTCCCACCCTCGGCGAGGCGACTACACGCCGTCGAATTCGCACGCAAGCCTGCTTGCTCATAAGGCAGGGGGCACACCGAGGCGCCAATGGCTGTGCAAAGGTTAGGCGAACACCTTACTGAGTACTTCGAAATTAGAAGAAAAAAACTTCACAAACTATCGCCCTGCACTAAGGTCAACCCCGTGGTTTAGCTTCACTTCATCGAACTCGATTGACCAACCCACACAGCTAACAGTCAAATTTCAGCGAATGACGAAGCCGGGCATACAATTTGACTCAACAGTTCGGTCTTCGTCCTGTCAGTTCGTCAGTTCGGCCTTCGACATGTCACGCGATGCAAGCATGTCGTTCTGAATCACGCAGTGTGATAACCCAGATCAGATTTTTTAGCCAAATGGCGTGTACGTTCTTGTCATTCGCCGAAATTTCATTCTTGACTGCAGGGATTGCTCAATCAAGTGCATTGTAGTAAAGCTGAACCACATGGATGCTTTAGAGTGCAGTGTAATACGCGCGTGTTGTACAAAACTCACCTGTAAGGATAGGATGTTCGTCAAATCCGCACAATACGTTTTTCTTTCTTTCTTTCTTTTTTTTTCTACGACGTTTTTGTTCTAAACAAGGCCGCGCGGCTTGCGGCTGGAGCAGATCGGCGTTGCAGGGTTAAGCCCACCTGCGACAGTACCGGCACGCGCATCCGGTTATTGGAACGAAATCAGGCAACAATTTATAATGTACAGGCGTCGCACAGCGGACGGGGGTCTGCTTACGTCGCTCACGTCGCTGACGCTCGTAAAGCCCGCCTGGGAACGGGCAGGAACCGTGTCTTCGGGAGGTGTTTGTTGATGGCCAAACACCATACCACCACCTCAGCTGTTTTATTTCTTACATATGCTAAACCTTCCTTTGCTACAGGTGCAACCGTAACAAGTTCCGTCGGTCACCAGCACTCAAAAACTGGCAACAAAAGACACTGGGACACTACATGGGCGCCTGTCAACTAGGGTCCCTGCATTTTCTGGTTGAGGAGGAAAATCCACGCCCTCTACTGTCTAATGACTGTCAACTACGCAGCAGCCGCGGTGCTCGAGGCCTCTAAACCTTGAGAGATGGCGCTGTAAGCAGAACGCTGACCTTGAGCGTTACATATAATTAACTGCTATACCAATCAATTTACGTTGAATTTAGTACGAGAACACTTCGAGCTTGCGCGATAGCTTGCTTCACCAGATTTCATACTTGGGACTTCTGTGAAAATTCGGCAAGAACAACTTAATTTGCGCAATTTAAAATATCAACTATGCCATTTTTAAGCTCTTTGATTCGCAAGAATTGTTATATGACTTGACAGCTATCCTTCAGATGATGGGAGACTACGTGCTTGGAATTTGACGTTTTTCAAATTTTCTATACTTGAAATTTGTTGCAGAAAACCGAGGCGAACGTTCTCTTACGTCTTGGAAAAAACTAGGGAAAAAAACACGAAGACACGAGTCAAAGAAAGGACAATACACTCGTTGTACTAGCAACTGAACATATATTTGAAGTATGATACATCCTACGATTGTGGATACATCCTACATAGCCTTTCTTTGAATCGTGTCTTCGTGTTTTTTCGCTGGTTTTTCCAAAATGTCAGAATGCACCAACTGGTCCATCAAGCAGCACTTCAACGTTTTCTTCTCATACAAAAAATTGAAATCGTACTCATACGGATTGAATTGGTGTACTTCCTAGGAAGGCGGATTTTTCGGGGTGTAGGTTCTTGCGTAATTACTACAACATGTTTTACTCATTTTAGGCCGAAATATTTTGCGCAGGCGGGAAATCTGGCTAGCGTTATATTGCTGCCGATAGCGCGCAGTAGGTGGCGGCATCAAAAATATCCGTACCCCTTTCTTAAAGGGTCATGAAGACAAAATCACTAAAAAGACTGTTTTGTCTCCATAACGATGACACTAATTTTGTCATAATCTTTAAACAAATAATCGAGATATTATACAAAACATATGAAGTAGTGGCGACTCCACGGCCACTTTCCCGCAACTTCTCGATCGCGTCACAGAATCTTTTTCGTGCGATTGGTGACCGTCGACTTAAGCCACTGCCAATAAACATGTCTGGGCGATTGTAGTGGGGATCGAGGTTTGTTTGATCGCACCACATGAATGTTAACGCGCAGTTAGCACACTAAGGACTGTTTTTACTGCTGGCCCCAATACGTCACTTTTGCCAATATTACGTCAACCTAGTGCGAAACTTGAAAGTCCTTCATTACTTCTTGCGTTTTCTTCTTTTTTTTGTTGTTGTTACAGAATGTATTTCGTGGCATGAAATGGGGCCTAATGAGTAATAAAATGCTGGTTCCTTCAGATTGCGCAATTTATACTTTGTCCACATGGCCCCTTTAATTTATGTTTCCGTGGGCGTAGGCGCATAAAGCAATGAAATATAGTCTACAAATCACGGAGGCGTGCGTAAATGCATAATGGGGCGCGAAAACTTGATTTCTGCTCTCACAAAGACGGCGACCCATAGTGCACCGGCCTTCCTTACGAACAACGTAGGGAATCAGGACCCTGAATCAGTATGCTGCGTCACGTCGCTTTAGCAGTTACCTGACGCATCTTGAAACGACTGTTCGTTTGCCTGTAACTTAGCACGCGCGCTTTTCATTGAGCTCGGGGTATTCCGTTGAGGCGGAGTTGCTCCTTCGTCGAGTCTCCGTGGCCTCCGGTTTCTCTTCACATCAGCGCCGCCGGTGGTGGCGCCTCGTGCGGGGCAATTGAAAAGCTCGAAACACTTCCGCACACGCGCACTGCCGCAAAAGGAAAAACGCACCTTGACAAGTACTGTCCGATGACAATCGTGCGAGTCCTGGGGAGAAAACACTTACTCGACAGACGTCTCAGCGTAAAAACAACTGCGACCGGCTAGCTTTCAAAGTATTCCGACAGCAGGCAAGCCACCAGCGGCGACTTAAAACGGATCCTGAGTCGAAAACCCCCGGGGTGTATGTGTGCGTGTGTGTGTGTGTGGGGGGGGGGGGGAAATGAACTCGCTTTTTGATTTCGTTTTTTACCGTCCGCCCTCGTGTTTGCCTTCACCTTTCTTGGTCTTCTTGTTTTGCTTTCCTCGACCGAAAAGCGCGGACAGTGGAGTTTCGGCGCCCGCCGTGGGGAATGTGCGTTAAATAAAGAGAACACGGTTTCTCTCTTGCATCTTCCTCTCATCGGCCTAGGTGGGAAGGGACGAGGACAAAAGCCGAGCGAGCAGCCTGGCAGACAACAGGCTGCCGCGGGGAAGGTCGGAAGGTGCGTCGCCTCCGGCGCGTCTACACGCAAACAAGCCGGGGGAGAATGCTTGGGACGCAGGGAGGAATGTCGCGCGCTGTCTTTCTTCATCTTCCTTTCACGCGCTCCCGGGCTTCTTCCCTTTCTTTTTTTTTTTCTTTTTTTAAAAGCCCGAATGTGCCTTACCCGTGGACCGCAGGACATCCCTATGCTGTGAAGCCAAGTGCAGGGTGAAAAGCAGCGAAATAAAGGAGGCAGACGAAACAACCGCAGGCAGCGGCGGGTCGGGGTCATTTGACCGTCGCGGCAACGGGGTGCGCTTTGAGGCAGCAGTCCCCTTTGATGCTGCAGGCGGACGCACCGCGCATTTCCCCGGGAAGTCCGCTCTGCGGGTGTGCGGAAAAAATCTTTTTCGCGCTCTCCAAGAAAATAGACCTGTTGCTGTCCTCGGTGCACATAATAAAAGAAGGGCACGTGACGCCCCGCCCCGCCCTTGGGGGTCGGAATGCGCATGGCCTCGGGTCTGAAGCCGCGCAGGGGCGTATGTCCGAGCGGTGTAAAGGCCGCGGAATCTTACGGCCTGAGCCCAGGGCAGTTTTCCGTTGAAAAGGAGACTGCAACAAGGTGCTAGGAGAGGGAGATGGCGGACCCCTTAGTGCTTAGGCTCTGCGCTTTAGAGCCTATGGTCAGTTCCGATGCACGCCGATTTTTTTTTTTTTTTCGTGCTATAACGTCCCCCCCCCCCCACTCTTCTTTATTTGTGCGCGGTTAGGTTTATGCTTGTGTGCTTATTGCCGACCTTGCTTAAAGCGGCACGGTGAATACGTTAACTGGCTGACTAAGTTTGACTCGAAAATGTCTGTTTTATTATTTGTGATGGGAGAGCGGTTTTCTTGTCGCCGTGGGGTGGGCGACAAATAGCGGGGGGCAAACGCGCACAGTAAGCACGACGACGTCAGGACTTGGATTCCAGGCCGCTGCTGCTGTTATTCTGATGGTGGCAGAAACCAAAATTACACGCGTGTGTGCGAGGTTTCTCCGGCGAGATTTCTCATAGCCTTCCACGAATTCGGACTACAGGCGGACTACTTACTCGCTGACTGGAGACGTAGCTTCCGCGCGTAAAACCTGCACTGTGTTTTAGTTTTTAAATCCGCCGAGGGACCCAAATACGTGTGGCCTTTGAGCTGTTGTGAGCGTGTGGTATAAGGGCTCGCACAACCGTTGCGACCACTCGCTTCGCCTAACTTCGCTGATTGGACAAACAGGCAGATCCTGGTGGCGCTCAGAAAGCGTTCGAAAGGCCTACAATAGGTCGCCACCAGTAAGCCACAACACTGCATGGTGGCTGCCCGTGTTTTAGAACCGCGTCACCGAAGCAATCAGCGGCCAATGTCGGGCATCGCTGAGCAAATTTGTTTCCGCAGCGCGTATGCGCCACTTTCCGGAAGCAGGAGCAGTGCGAATATGCGCTCACGTGGTCTCGGCGTGCGTGCCGATCCATGGAGAGAACGCGCGATGGCGACTCGGCGTCAGTGTGCGCGCGTCGAACGCTGCGCCGAGAAGGCCCGTCCGAGTGTTGAGCCGCCAAAGGGGAGGGGGGAGCGGGCGCCTGGAAACAATGAGAACCGCGTGGCTGTTGTAATGCGGGCCAAGCCCTGGCCAAAGGTTAAGCGCTGCGGGGCGACGAGGGCGTGCATTACTCTTACTAATGAGGCCAGGCACCAGAGGTCTCGCAAATCGATGGCCTGTGGTTGCCAGGCGAGCCGGCGCTAGGCCTCCCTTCCCTCGCCGCTGACATATTTATTTCTTTTAAACGCCGGCGAAAAGCTGTCCGGAGCAAACGATACGCCCAGCATCATTCTGTCTACCTTTCGCACGAACCCCCGCGCGCTGTCGTGGGGGCCGCGTTGGGCCTGGGCGCCGGTGGCTTGCAGTGCAGCCTGGCGATCGGTGCCGTCATCGCGCGCCGTCACTCACGCGGCGGACTAAGGCGACTTGAAGATTAGGCCGCGCAGAATCCCTCACCCTAGGTTCAAGCCACTTACCTATCACATTCGGCGCTTGAAATTAAAAACGAACAAATCGACTGCAGGCTTGGTGCTGAGAGCACGTAAGCAGATCTTTTCTTGTCTTCCAAATGTGAGATCCGGAAGCGCCGACATCGTGGTCGGTTCGATATAGTTTTCCTTGATTAATCGGGCAATCATTGCCAGCTCTCAACTGTTTACTATTTGTAGCTCACTGCCTGGGCTTCACTGATATCTGAAGTAGATGCACCTAGTTTCAAAGGGACCATGAAGTGAAAGTACTAATTAGCGTTTGATAAAAAACTAGTTCAATTCCCTTTCGGGCCCAAAAAACGTCATTTTAGCTCAGTAGGTCACAAATATCGTCAATCTTTCAAATTTGCTTCTACACGCCAGCAGAGACGCAACTGGGTATTTACGAATAACAGAATGGAGCGTTCTAACCCATGTTAGCATTCGAACGGTGCGATCAAAGAGGGCCAGAGGCACTACTGGAAGAATTGCACAATCATGTTCATCGCTGGTAGCTTTTTCCGGTTGCCTATGGCAGTAACTGGTCCTGTGACCTCACTGGGACGGGGCGAGAAAATGGCTGAGGAGTCGCCACGACTCCGTTTGTTTTCCTTAGTATCGACCTTAACGGTCTGAATCCAGTATTGAAATTGGCATGATTGTTCTTCTTACGTTGCAATCGAATGAACTGAACTTTCCGTTTGTTTTTATAATCGCTTCAAGGGTAGTTGGGAAGCGCTCATTCGAAAACACTTTGCGTTAACTCCGTGTCACTTACCCGGATTCTGAACGGAAATCCGCCTGTGCTTCAATACCCATTCATACCTACCGAAGGGGTGTGGTCCGTGAAGTCGTAGACGCATAAATCGCATGCACCGATAGGAATTATCCTCAGCGTTTGGCGGCATGAACATTTTAAGGGGAGCGAAAATGGGGCAGCTTTGTTTCATTGTTTTAACGCCAGAGTTTTGTAGATGTCGCAGTAACGTGCAACACATCATATGACAGTTTGCACACCGTTTTGACTCCACGCACACCTTGGGTTAAAAGAAGAAAAAAAAGCAAACTTTACAGGCAATCACTTGAAGGGATACGCAGCGTACCGACACAGCTGTTGACGTACGCCTATTGTGTTTCAGTGGCCCTCGAAGGACAACATTTCACTCCCAGCGGTGGCTCACTGGTGGCAGACGCATGTGCGGCAGAGAGATCCGGTTTCCGACGCGGCTAAGCAGCCAGGTGACCGCTTCCATCTGTTGTTTGGAAGAAATCGAGACACATGATGCACGTGCGGCGTGTCTTCGGGACCAGGGGATGATGCGTCCCGCCTCTCTCCTTTCTCGCACGCAACGCCGTCAATGACGTTCCCGCGTTCAGTGGTACTACTAGCTGCGGCGACCAGACCACGGAGCAAGAATATATAGGAGGAGAAACGGCCCGTTGCGGCGGTCAGAACGAAAATCAACGCCGCCTACAAAGCTTCGTAACTGAGACTTCGAAGGAGGGGGTAGCGGCTGCGCAGTCAAATGCCCATCGCGGCGGCCGCGCGGTTTCTTCTCCCGCGACAGATGCCGCTAGCTTAACGTTGGTCGAGCGCTTGTGACGACGTCTGGCCGCCCAAGGAAGCGACGTTTCCACTGCTGACTTGTTCTTACTCCGTGCACCTGACGTAAGTGGCGAGGGCAAAATGTCTAGCACGTTTGACGCGTGCGGAGAGCCTACCTTAACCAATGTTTTGCAAAACATTGGTTAAGGTAGGAACATCGTAAAATATCGAACATCGTAGACATGAACATCGGAACATCGTAAACATTGGTTAAGGTAGGAACATCGTAAAATAAGTGTTACATAATCTTACAGAGTTAACAATAGGTCGAAGCAGCACACACTGATTAAGTTAAACAATACATTTTGCACAAAACATGTGTCACAGCAGTTTAGGTTTAGGCTTATCTGGGCGCGCTTGGTGCGACTCATTTGGTGCCTCATAACCGCGGCATTGTCGTGCATGTTGCCACAAATTAGGGATCGTTTTTTGTTAAACTTCGACTTGAGCCGCCTTTAAAGTCCACTCAACTGCGTGATTAGGTGGAGGCGTGCACATTATAGAAGACACACATCACTCCTCGCAACCTCTCGAGAAAGGGGCCCACAACGGGCCTCCTCAATAGTGTCATTTACTCTTCACCAACCCGACGAAGAGAGTGCTTCAATTTCTTTAGGGTGAGAGCACCATTAGCCTACTTCTGCCGGTTTCGCGGGAAATTCGTGAAACCTGTTTCTCAAAGCCTCCCGTGTTTTGCAGTTTATAACGCGCTTGCGCAAAGCTTGACGCGCAGCAGAGGGCGGAGGCGATACATGCAGGCATGCGACAGCCCGGCGTTAGGCCTGTCGTCATGATTTCAGGTTCAACGTAGTCAACTGGTACCCGCAACTCGACGTAGCAGTATTACGTTGCTTAGCACGTTGCAAGGCCCAACTTGAATGATAACGTTAAGCCCAACATAAGACGTTGGGCCTAACGTCATGCTTTGGGGTCTAACGTCTTCAGTAGGTGCTACTGCAAAAAGTACTCATTATACTTCATGTATGTCAAGCTGCGGGTACCGGCTGAAGTCGTAAGACCTCAAAACGAAACGTTAGGCCTAACGGTGCATACCTGACAGTTGCTCCTGCTATCCTAGCATAATGATACATACCCACACAAGAACGCATACCCACAGTAGTGTATTGGTCGACGAATCAATCATTCGATTACTTTGAACGCAACCACTACGAGGGGCGACCACAAGAAATCTGTGCGGTATACTCTGGATCCTGCGTGCGTACTCTGAAGCCTGCCAAAGTGTTACACACTCACAGAGAGCAGATACCCGCACTGGTGTGTTGGGCAACTCTTCCTAAGCAGCAATGTATGCTGCTTTCGCACGGAATTCCGTCCCAAACCGCTGTTAATGTTCCGTTTTTTTCTGTTGACGACGACGGCCTTGAAAGACTCAGGCTGATGCGACGCTAACAGGTTTTCTGTAGAACAACCTCCATTGACTTAAGGGTCCTAAAACGTGAAATATTTCCTCCCACCCGTAGCATTCTCAGTTCAGTGTAGAGTGAGATTTGGCACGGAGTGACGCACCGCACTTGTACGAAAAACACGCGTGCATTGAACGTGCAGGAAATGAAGGAACTCGTCTGGATGTGCGCGCCATTTAACCCCAGCTCCAAAGAGGGGCAGAACAGTTGGGTGCTTCCATCGCTGCCCTCTCGTCGCGTGCTCCCCTGATTGGTGTAGAGGCCGGGGAAGCGGAAACTAGCGCGCCGAGAAACGCAAGCGCGCAAAGGAAGCGAGGGAAAGAGCACCTTCGCGTTTCTTCTGCGCGCTTTCCGCGCCTCCCAAGACTCTGGCGCTCCTTATTTCCCCATCGCCGATCTCCAGTTACCCGGTCTAAGCGAGAGGCGGAGATTCCTCGGCGGGGAAGGCGAAAGCCGTCCGAGGGCGCATTGGCGGGCGCAGCGCCGGCGAACGGCGGGAAAGAGATGGGGATACACGAAAGAGTACGCGAAACAGAACCCTTCATTAGCAAATTAATGCGCTTTTTCTATTCCCTTCCGCAGACCACGTTACGATTCAAAGTCTCCAAAACAGGCCAAACGATCTGGAAGAAACCAAAGGCAACTAGGAAGAAAGCTATACGAAGGAAGAAAGCTATAAAGGCCGCCAAGAGCGTCGGCAGAAGGAACTGGGAGAAGGGAAGGTTTTTCTTCTTCCGGCGAGTGCTGTGCCGAAGGCCGGAACGAAGTGGAAGCCCCGCTGTCCTCACTGGTGATGGTTTGATGGCTGCAGCGGTGCCTGGTGCTCTGCATGGTGATGGGCGGCCGCCAGATTGCCGCTTCCTCTCCCTCGCTGCTGCCTATCCTGGCCGCCCCGCGCTCTTCCCCCGCCGTGCCGGTCGCCCGCTTTCCCCCGATCCCCATTAATCGCTCCACGATCCTTTCAGATGTAAATAGGTCCTCGGAAGCGGCACAAAAAGCCAGGGAACAAAATCCTTTGTAGAAGAGACGCGCTTTTTCTCCATCATAGCAGCGATCCGTGCGCCTCAGGGGCAGCTTTGCAATGATGGCTCGTTAGTGAGGACTTGGTTGCGCTGACAGCGAACACGCCAAGTAAGCCTGCTTGGTTGCATGCATGAATGCATATATTTACGCTGGAATTAGAAAACTTACTTAAAATGCAGTTGACGAGTCGCTCCCTTCGCACTGCCAAATGGAGCCTATCTTGGGGCGTTGATCAATCTACGAGGGACAAAAAGAACTGTTTTTGGATGAACGCGCCAAAATGGAATCAACGAACTTGCACAGCAAAAACAAACGTACACCACTGCGTCACGTACACGGGCTGAAGCTGTCAGCACTTTGAGCACGAGGGAATCATGTGAGCTAAGAGCCGGTTTGAATGAAGGTCAGCGGGCCACATAAACAAGCGGCTGTAACGCAAGAAATCTGTTGAGGCTAACGAGAGTCATCTTTGCAGCGACGCTGCAAAGATCACTCTTTGACCTGATATATCCAAACGCTTTCAGTGTCGCTCTGGAGCTGCATCGTTGCCTCCTTTTACCTTAGTGTCTGCCGCGTGAGCTCGAACGCATCCGTCAAACCCTCCCTCGTTTTCCTTTTTCTGCTCCGGGGCTGAACACTCTTGCTGAGGGGGGTTACATCTTTGCTGGCTTTAAGCTTTTAACAGCTTTTTGTTTTAACGGTGAAGCTGTTTAGCAATTCGTTGATTTCGGCGTTTCGGAAAACTCAGTATAACGGTATAAAGAAATCACCGGCACCGGAAGGATTCGAACCTGTGTCTGGTAGGTCAACGGGGTCGTCATCATACCCCGTCGTCATACCCACTCGGCTACGACCGCGAGTTAGTACCCGTGAGTCAAACTGCTTACTCACTCTGCTGTGACTGTGCATAGAGGAATCACGCCACCTGCTCGACACAGAACACGTGACACGTTGCACCTGCGGGCGCCTAGTTTAAGTGTGCGCGTTCATTTCGTTCGTTCTGCATCTTCGATTTGCTTCTTCGCCGTTATAGCAACAAAGATGGGGTAAAGGTCGTTGCAGCGGCGAAGAAGAAGCGAATCGGCTGCAATCGTGGACTTAAAGGCCAACTGCACTCAAATTCCACCTCGGCCAAATTTACTTTGAACGTACAGTACGTGCCACCAAACTGGGACATGACTCGTAGCCCCGTGAAATGAGTTGTTGATTAGTTAGAAACGTTTGCAACAGCTCCGTCGCAGGCGACGCTGCACCTGCCGGCGGTCTGCGCAAACAGCCATGAAGCGGAAGGGACATTGCGGCCGGCCCTGCGCTTTTTCTTACGGCCAGCCAGGAGAACCGGTCGAGGTCCGCTGGGCGCGCTTCTCCTATGGCTGTGGCGAAGGCGAAGCGTTGCGCGCAGGTTTGCTCCGGAACGCCCGCCCGCCGCCTGTGGCCGCTCGCTCGCCGACTGGGCCGGCTGGAACGTCATTCGGCTTGGCCGTAATGACCGCGCTCTTCTCAATATCGGTTTCAAAATTTCCGATTTTTGATGGTCGTTTGCGCCGCAAATGCGCGTATTACAGCTGTCATATTTTGTATCTTGCAATCTTTTTAGGCAGACTATACGGAAATAACGTTTTCAAGAGGTTGAAATTTTAAGTGCAGTCGGCCTTTAAACCGCCGTGATGGTCGTGAAGGTTGCGTATACAGCCTCGCTACCTTCAAGTCTTACGCCTAAGTGTGATTTTTTGAGTCCCCTTTATTGGAAAACTTTTACTTATTCAGCTTACTTTTACGTACGTAAACCTGAAGCAAAAGCAAGCGAAATAATTTCAAATGGCAACAATTTTAGCCCACGCCACTTGCAGGATGCGTGGTGGCGCCAGCTTCTGACCCGCTAGAAAAATTATCTTCCTTGCCCGAGATGTAGCGGCAGGGATGCATTTCTTAATCGGCCCATGCGGGAGGCATTGAAGATGTAATAAAGGCCAGGTCCAGATCTATGAACTATATCTGCAACGTGTAATACAGTCAAAACTCCATCTAGCAAAACCGGATCTTACGAATATCCCGATCTAACGAACAAATTCGGACTCCCCCGCAGAGGCCTATACGGCTCAATGCTTTTGTGAACTCGAACTAACGAATAAGATTCAGCGCCGTTCCCAATTCAATGAAGTATTTCGAGTTCCGCAAGCCCTCAAAACGAGCAAGAAATCCCGCCCGGTTCCTAGGAACAGCTTCGTCGGCTTCACCAAGTGGCAGCAGGTCTGACCTTCCACGACTATCTGAGCGCCGGCGCAGAATCCAACACAACGGAGGTTTTGAACGAATGAAGAAATCGTGCAGTTAGTTTTCGGCGCACAGGGGGTGTGCGAGCATGCTGACGAGCCAGAAACTGTTGAAGCTCCTGTGCCCGCTCCAGGCTAGGTGAAGGACGCTGTTGACTTACTCATGTGCTTTCCCATGGGGCTGTTTTCGGAGGAACCGAGGACACGTCGAACCTGCTTGCGTGCCACGAAAAGTCTATCTGCCCTATGCTAACGTAGCGCTCGCAGGCGAGAATCACAAGCTTTTAGGGCGCAGCACTTTGTCGCCCGTCTCTGGGCTGAACCGCGTCGCTGTCGTCGTGACCGAGCGAACAATGGGAAGACCAACGAGTGAAAGACAGCAAAGGAGGAGAGTTTCCCGAAGTTGGGAGGGGAGGGCGGTTCGCCGTGGCGGCATGGGCCAGCGCTGTCCGAAAGTGTGTGTGTGGGGGGGGAGGGGGCAGTATGCGGTGCCCGCACGAGGCGCTCGACGGCGCGACGCTTGCGGAAAATGTGAGGGGGGCGTGCGCGTGTCTATGATGTGCGTTCGCTTAAGACGCAGTTCGCGGTCCCTTCTTGAGACGCACTTCGCGCCGCCGACGCAGAGGCTCATCATCCCTGCCGTCGAGAGAACCCACGAGTGAGTGTTGCCTCAGCGTACTGCTGCCGCGCCCAAATATCGCATTAGGGAGTATCGTAATCGCCAGCCAATTTTTTTTTTTGCCAGGAAATAATTCATTTCGTCATTCACTGTACTGACGAAATCAAACATATTTCAAGAAGCTCTCTTCGGGTTAATTCTCAAACATTTAACAAAGTAGACCTCGCAAATATGGTTCAAGGCCGCAGGTATTCATCCGTTGCTTTAGTATCCCCGAAGCCTACAGGACACCCTCGCCGGGTTGCAAGGTACAGGTACTCGCGGCAATTTTTTCTCCGCGTCGTTCTTGCCGCGTAATCGCCGGAAAGAAAGCGATGCTGGATGTTTGCCAAAATATTTTGTTGTAGAGCCATCTCTTTCACGTCTAATGAACAGCGATAATTTATTTGCTTCACCGTCTGCGCCCAAGAGCTAATGAGCAATGGCAGATTTCATGCATTTTATCTTTTCCGCAATAGCGTTGGAAAATCGATGAGGACCGGAATGATGCGTGATTTAGCTTCTGCTGAGAGTCAGTGCCGTTTTATCCCGCTCCTCACTTGAAAGGAGCAGGCTAAAACCCAAAAATTTACAGGTAAGTACCCCGGTAATGTTATTTCTCTTAGCAGGCAAAAGTACCGGATCCGGTACTTGGCCAGGGCCAGGGCCACGTATTCCATGGCCAGGGCCACGTATGGCGAGGGCCGCGTATTCGAATACGTGGCCCTGGCCATGGAGTTTTTTTGTGCACGAAAAAAACTGTATACTGTCTAAAGTGGAAGCACAAACAATCGTGGTATATTAATAACATATGAATATTAAGGTAGAATTGGTACAATAATGTACACTAATTCCATAAATTACTTGTATTATTTTAATTTCATACTAATTGGTATTAATTGGTAAGTACTAAGTGCGCTAAATGGCAGGTGAAGGGGCACGTGGGTATCCATATGCGTGCGTGAACCCGCACGCACACCCACACACACGCACCTTATGGTACACCATTTTAAAAATATTTGACACACCCGCCGCGGTGGCTCAGTGGCTGAAGGGTCGAACACATTGGCGGCAGAAAATCACGCGTTCTCGCACGCGTCTCCGCGCCGAGAACCGGTTTGGCTGCCGGGTGACCCTCTCCCGCGCGCATCGCGCCGCGTCCGAAACCGGATTGCTCGTACGGACATGAGCCCAAGGACGCGGGTTCAATCCCAGTCGCGGTGGCTGCTTCTCTCATGGAGGCGAAAAGTGAAAAGGCCCGTGTGTCGAGATTTCGGCGCACATGAGAAAGATTTCCGGCCGGGGGGGGGGGGGGGGGGGGGGTCGAAATTAACGCAGAGCCCCTCCACTACGGCGCGTGTTGCTTCGGCATGTGAAACCGCACAAGCAATCAAAATATTCGGCACAGTTTGGGCGAGTATCAGGCGACCTTCGACCTCCCGTTCCGCTAGCCAGAGGAAATGCTCCTCCTCCAAGGTACACCTCTAAAGAAGGATTCCCCGAAGAGTGTACTCCGTTGTTGATGTTGATGGCGATCGCCGTGCGGGTTGTCTGACGTACTGTACGCACGACGGTGCGTAAGGACAAATTTTTGCTTGAAGCTGCGGGCATCGCGACAGGATCATATTCTGTGACGAAAATTGTGCGCTATCATTTTGAGTCTGCGCCGCTCGCCCTTTGACGCTGCTCTCGAACTCCGTTGAGGCATGAATACAATGCGGTCGTCGCTTGCGCGCCTCGTTTCGCGGTCCCGTTGTCAATATTACGCAGCTTAAGGCGCTAGATAAAACCCGCATGCTCAAAACCCGAAAGCTGTCGGATGCAAGTAAACGCAATAACCGGGACATCATATCGCCGAACCGCTGCCGTCGCGATGAACATGAATATTGGCCGTTTGTCAGGTGTCTCCTCACTTCTCCGGGGGTTGGAGCTGTGACGTTCGTCTCCCCTGAGCTGTAGGAGGCACTGTTGACCAGCTGCCCACTGGAGGACTAGAGTATCCTGGTGACCCGGGCTTAATTGACTCCTGCATTCCCTGACTACAGTTTCAGTCCCACTTTCAGGCTCATTAAAATCTCTCTCTCTCTCTCTCTCTCTCTCTCTCTCTCTCTCTCTCTCTCTCTCTCTCTCTCTCTCTCTCTCTCTCTCTCTCTCTCTCTCTCTCTCTCTCTCTGTGTCGGACGATGTCGGCCGCTTATATCCCTTGGCTACGTTCACGTATCGGGAATTAGTATTGAGGCGTATCGATTGTCGGGTTTCATGCAAGTGTCGAATTTAAGCAGCAATTTACAATAGCAATATCCAGTGCAAACCAATGGAAACCAATATAAGGCTACAAAGGACACGGTCAACTTATTGTATGCCGTTCGCGGAATGGCAGATGCTGTTTGTTCGATTTTACGTACAATTTTGTTATTTTCAATGCAGTTTAGCGACCAATATACCGTCGCGTATACAAGGAATACCTAGGTTCATATACTAGCCGAAGCACTACTGCATCGACAGAGCTTGTACTTTTCAAGCTTTTACTTAAACTGCAAGTCGAATACGGAGTTCTGTCGCGGATGCCTGTCAGCAAACAGTTATACGTTACTGATACGTCGATGTCTGAAAAAAGGTATAAGTAGACTTTGTCAAGAACAGCAATTACCCTTCTAGCCTTCCTAGCCATGGGCTAGTAATCGAACAAAATTTTATGCCAGTTGGTTTATAACTGTTAATTGAAAAAATCAGTGAATTCAAGTAGAGTAGGAGCTCTGGCTCTGCATGCAGTATTGAGAAGAGCTAATGAGCAAGTGCGCGTTTCGGTGCGCCGCACAAGCCGGGCGACCGACGGGCTACACAGTCGCGGAGCGGGCCCAAGCGCGCCCCGTGTTGTCGCTTGCACACGCGAGGGGCCACACATGTGTCTATACATCAGCGGGACAGCGCGTGGTCCAATTACACAACGGCGGTGTTGCATGCATGCGATCAGCGGGCCAGGTTCGGAGAGCGGCAACCACTGGGAGGTCAGGCCTGTTTTCGAAAAGTAGACCACGCGCGCCGAGACCGCTCATTGTTTCTTTTTTGCCTGCTCCTGTTTCGGCGCGCGGGTTGTGCGCGTTCTTGTTTTGCGCGTCGAACATCGAGACCGCGAAGGAAGGACAGCGCGGGTAATCTACACAAAGGACCGGTCAGGCCGTGGCTGATGGAAGAAGGCGGGCTCGCCGCCGCGAATAAAGACCGGAGCTGCGCTGGACGCACGCGCGAAGCAGCCGCGACCCACTTTGGGCCCCTTCTGGCTGTTCCCGCGCCAGCCGGTGTCCTTTTCTCGGTCCGATCGCGGTGCAAGGTCGCGAAGAGACGGGTCAAAGGCGGGCCGGCCTATTCCGTCCGTAATTGAGGACGCGTTTGCTTCCTACGGGCACCTAGCGGCCGGCCGCCGCCGCCGACCTTGCTTCCGGTAGCCTGCCTTCCGAACCGCCGTGCTGACGAATGCGCGTATACCGGACGCACCAGCCATGGAGCCTGGAGAAGACGAAGAAGAAAAAAAACGGCAGAGGTGCGCCGCAGGAAATATGACCAGCAGAACAGAAACCTCAAAGATAGAAACCAGACAGCTCAAACCAGCAAAAAGGGCGTAATATCAAGCTCTAAAGTCTGGAGTCTTGTATCCTCCGCCCCCTTATTTTTGTTTAAACTCGGAAAAAGCGGGAAATTTCAGTGTGCAAGCATTAAAATCTCCCACCTTTTGCGTAGCGGGAGAGCAAGTTGATGAACAATTAGATATGAGGGAAGGGTGTTGATCGATCGGATTTAGGTGAATTCCCCAAGGTGAAGTAAGTTCCTGCGGACGGAAATTTGACATCCACTTCAAATTCAGCCCTACTGCTGCATAGGAAAGTTAGACAGCTTTCTCCGAAACTTCGCAGACCATGGACTTGGTCACATATCCTTCTGATGCCGAAAGCATGGCATAATCACGACGGACCTTATACCATTAGACATAGAGGACCGCACAGCTCGAAATAAGATATGTAAGTTTTTCGCATTACATGTGAGCAGTTATAAGTTCACCGAACTCTTTAATATCGGCCCACTCGGGTCCTTGCATTTACCCGTGTTCCGCAGACGTACCCTGGCACGTGATCACACAGTTGATAAAACGAAATAGTTCAGCGCAGACATTGGTGAGCGATTTGTCTAATTTCATAACTTGCGCTGATAATTGCGTACATTCATGTTAACGCGAAAGTATTAAATGGCCCACCAGCCGAGAAAGTCGGCGTTGGCGTCGTCTGTAGCAGATAAATGGCACCTAAATTCCCGTTGGCTGCGTACGCGGGTATGCGCCACCCTGGCGCGCCCCACTGCCTTCGACGCGTCCTGTGGCCCCGTAGCAACGACGTCATAGTCGCTAAGGGGCCAGACGAACTACCGGCGTGCAGCGAGGAGGGAAAATACGGGTATGCGCTGGCCGGACCGTAGGCCTAGAGCCACGCGCAACGGCGCCATTGCTGCTAAGAAGCTAAAATGATGGCGGCACAGTGAAAGGGTGGCGCGGGTCGCGCTGTCCTCGCCAAGCGGCGCAGCAGTCACCGGCGTGTCGGGGAATGGTGCGGCGGTGCGCAGAGTGCCCACCGCCGCTACTGCAGCTCCATGGCAGCGACCGTAATACCGGCATATCCGTTCGCCGTAACGTCATCCACGGACCGTTCAGTTGGACAAATGCTCGCATTCACAACTCATAAGAAGTGTTAAAGGGACCCTGCACTCAAATTTCACCTCGACCAAATTTATTTTTAATGCGTAGTAAGTACCCCCAAATCAGCTGGGACACAACTGGTAGCCCCGTAAAACGCCTCGTTAATCAGTCAGAAGCGTTTAAAAAAGCTCCGCCGCAGACCAAGCTGCACCTGCCGGCGGATCGCGTAAACAGCCATGACGCGCCTGTGACGTTCCAGCCGACGGGGGCTTCTTCCTCTGGCCAGCCATTCAGCCGGAGAACCGGTCGAGCTCTGCTGCGCACGCTTCACCCACTTGCTGCCCTGTGCGCGCGTAAAGCTTCGCGGAGACTTTCCCCCGAGCTGGTGACCGTCCGGCCGCTCGCTGGACGGCTGCAACGTCACTGCAATGGCCGCGCTCTCCTCGGTTTCGGTTTCAAAATCGCCGATTTTTGCTGGCCGCTTGCGGCGTCCACGCGCGTATTTCAGCTGTTGTATTTTTTGGCATGTTGCTTTCTTTTTAAGCAGACTACACGAAAATAGGGTTTTCAAGAGGTCGAAATTTTGAGTGCAGTTGGCCTTTCAGGTGTCCACGGGCATTTAGTGGCCTTTCCTCGCCTATCTATGTCTGGTGGGGTTTCTATTTATCGTATGCATATCCGAAGGTCGTATTAACATCCCACCCTTAGCGCACACGTTTCCACATTTGCGTTCTTTCCCACCATTTCGTAATAGCTGATTTCGCCGAAAAAATATACGAACTGCTTCGCGTTCTTGACTTTTGACTTTTCGCTCTATGTTAATTGAACACACACACACACACACACACACACTCTCTCTCTCTCTCTCTCTCTCTCTCTCTCTCTCTCTCTCTCTCTCTCTCTCTCTCTCTCTCTCGCACGCGGATTCTCTCTCTCACTCTTTTCTTCTTACCTGGCATCAGCTACCACCGCTGTATAATCCATCTTTCTCTCTCTCGTCGGATTTGTCGTTTGAGTCGTCGCGTGTATTCGCCGCCGCGCCCGTCTATTTCGCAGCACCGGGCGGGCTATCGCGGTATCGACACGCTTTTACCAGGTGTTGGCGCGCCTCGCGGCCATCTGCCCTGAAAAACCACTGCAGCAGTCTCTGTGCAGTGGTGCCACCGGTTGCTTTGCGTGCGCCGAGCAGACGTAACTCAAGGTGGCGAAGGCGGGCACGGGAGAAAACAGCGGAGGGGGGACAAAGTTTTGTTTTTCGTATGGCCACACGGTAGCTGCCCCTTGTTCTGGAAAGGTGGGAGGCCAACGCGAAAGCCGTGCCGGAACTAAGACCAACCGATAGGGCGCAGCAGCAGGGCACTAATTCGGCAGAGCTCGTGGCCGCTGTCGGCGCTTCCACAGCGTCCTCCTCTCTCTCCGCCGTGGCGCGTCCTCGCAGCAGCTTCCGGGCTTCTCCGAAATGGTCCCGCCAGACTGCCTTGTTTTCGGTGCTTCGGCTCCTTGGGCATTTCGGGGCGTTTCGTCTGGCGCACTGCTTTGCTTGTTTGCGTTGGCTGTTCTGGTTGTCATCCATTGGCGCGTGATTTATTTTCTCTTTTTTGTCCTCGCGAGGAGGGTGGCCGGCTGGGCGTGTGTTTTCCCCGTCCGATCGGCGTTCCCCTGCGAACACCGATGCGGCCTGGTGGTGAAACACCCTCGTCAAAGCGTCCTGCCGGGCGACCTTTACGTCTGTCCGGCGGCCAACACCTGTCTCCCCCGGCCAATCATGTTCGTCCGTCGTTCTCCTTTATTTAGTGGGTCCAGTTCTCCCCTGCTCGAGTTGTTTCTCCTCCCAGCCATCACTGCAGCCGAGCGCGACAACTGCCCACTCTTAGCACTAGCACAGGTAAAGGAACACGCTGTTGCGTTTCCGTCACTTGGATTTCTTTGTTTGCATAAGCCACCTTGAGCCATGATTTCGACGTTTTTCTCAAAACTTACAGCAATGTTAGGTGTGTGTATAAACACTGCTTTATCAACCGTCACGTTTAAATCGATTTTCTATGGAGAGGTGGGGAGTCAGTCGGGGCAGTTGTAACACAGGTACTCCGTTACAACGTTGGTTCGTAGTTACAATTTTCGATTTTATTTGGCTCCGCGCTAAGTTCATAGGCTCTCAGTAGGAAATCAGTTGCACTGCTTATGTATTGTACGCCACTGAAACAGCTAAGTTGAAGCTGTTCAACGTAGGGCTAGTCGTCCCAACGTCCTTACGTTGAAAGTCCCTTCATCGGCAAAAAGCCGATAAAGGGACTTCATCAGCTCATTTTCAATGAGCCGATGAAGGGACTGTAGGCGCTAGGACAGCGTCTCTTTCGTCACCATTTCCGTCTGGTGCTCTGTCTCGGCGATTTTCATACCTTTAACTTTAAACAACGTTTTTGCAGAGGCGAATAAACACTGACAGAAGTAAATAAGCCCAGAGCAAATAGCAGGTGTATAAAACTGGATACAGCTCATTTGAAAGGGACCCATTGCTAACGACCACAGCTTATTTCTAAATCTATTTCTGCGGATTTATTTGCTTTTGAGTGTCGTACTTTTGCTATACATTGACACACAGTTTCCATTGCCCCCCTCCGTGACACCCTGCTGTCCTTAAAGATGCTTTAAGTGAAACGAATTGAAATCTAAACCGTCGTTGCGTTCTTCGCGCACTTGTTTACGGGACACAAACTCGGGGTCTTATGAAGCACGTGGAAATGACACTCGTTAATCGCAACCGTAACAGGCCAAACTCCAAGTCACACTCGGAGTAGGCCGCTAGGGCATGGCTCAGTGGACAGTCTGGTAAGGACGTTCCAGCTCTAAGAAAAGGAATGAATTTGGTTTTGGCAATACAATGCTTCCGACGCGGAGGGCAGACAACAACCGGACTGCACCAGTGGCGGAATGGGTATGCTCTGATAGCACGAAGAAAGGCTGCGTATACACGGTGGGATTGGCTAAAGGCACCTGGTGGCAAAGAATTGATTAGACCCTCGGGAAACAAGAACGGACTTAAGTCATCGTGAGAGGATTTCGCCCTAGACGTGGCCGGCCGATGTTATGAGGAAGCTAAAGGGATCCCGAAGCACCCTTCGCCGACGATATATGGAGCACATGGGATCCCGCACAA